>NW_027271238.1:1142500-1586405 GCF_040938485.1 Diadema antillarum | reverse complement strand
GGGGGGCACTTTGGGGCTACTGTCTAGGGCCCCGTACAGGACAAAATAACTGGCTTTGGTGTTTTGTATGTCTCTGATGGGTACTTCTTCCATTGCAAATGAAATTAGCCGTTACTCTTATCAGCTGAATAAAGTAAATGTGTGTGTGTGTGCGTGTTTGTACGTAGGGCTTATAGGGGGTGGGGCACTTTGGGGCTACTGTCTGGGGCCCCGTGCAGGATAAAATAGCTGGGCTTTGGTGTTTTGGATATCTCTGATTGGTACTCCTTCCATTGCAAAAGAAATTAGCCCTGAATCTTTTTAATTGAATAAAATCAATGTTTGTGTGTGTTTATACGTAGGCCTATGGGGGGTGGGGCCCTTTGGGGCTACTGTCTAGGGCCCCGTACAGGATAAAATAGCTGGCATTGGTGTTTTGGATATCTCTGATGGGAACTACTTCCATTGCAAAAGAAATTAGCCGTGACCCTTTTCAGCTGAATAACACCATATTTCTGGGGCCCTTTGGGGCTACTGTCTGGGGCCCCGTACAGGATAAAATAGCTGGCATTGCTGTTTTCATGATAAGTACACCCAAAGGAACAATATCCACCAACTTTTGTCCGTGACCCCCTTCGGCTGAATAAATCCATTTTTCGGGGTCCCTTTTTGTGGTCCCTAGGCTTACGGTACAGGATGTGACTTGCCAGCAATTCATTTTATTGACCCTTGACCACATCCTTACATGATGAGACCATCAAAAAGTGTGACCCTTTTCAGCTGAATAAATGCTCTGGGCCCCCGGTCTATATTGTGAGAGGGAGACAACTGAGAAGAGAGGACGGAAAGAGGGTCGGAGGCCGAGGGAGGCTGATCGGAAGGCTGACACGTGCTCGCTTGTTGTCACGCTTGTTGTCGGGTTACGCAAAAACAAACGATATGAAATGCATGGCCCCCTCCGCCAAATGTTTTTTTTTATTGTTTTTTTTTGTTTGTTTTTTGTTTTTTGCTGCTTTGGTTTGTTTGTTCGTTTATCTGCCTGTCTGTCTCTCTATTCGCAAAATAAGCGAACATTTGGGAACAGATTAGGATGAAATTTTCAGGAACAGTTGGTAGGTAAAATGGCGCAAGGAACAGATGATTAAATTTTTGATAGTGAGCAGGATTTATAATACCACCGGAATTCACCGCCAGGATCCAAGATTTTTAGACTTTGTGTCGTATATTTGAAAGGATTCGTATCAATTCTTTAGGAAGCTGGCCATCGGCAATGACGCAAAATTAGATGCGTTCAAAGCATTGCCGCAGAGAGAAAATTAACTCCATCTTTCGTTAAAAGAGAAAAAGAAAAAAGAACGTGCGATGGAGTAAGCAAATGCAAATTGTTTTTTTTTTTTTTTTTGGTAGTTTCAGCGGGTTATTTTTTTATTATTATTATTTTAAAAGCCATGCGTTCTATTTGAGCCTTTTCACTTTCCACGGATTTGTAAACGTCATTCGTGACCCATTTTCCTTCTCCGGGCCGACATTTATAGTAATTCTGTCATAATGGTCTTTCAAGTTCAACGTACGTAATGCTCCTCGTGCTTCTGGCTTGGTTTGTTAACAGGTGGGTTAGGGGACCTTCATGGGCAGAAAATAAATGTTCATCAATGTTCCCAGCTGGTTTACATGCTATTTACACGCTGTTTACGACCACTGAAGCAAGGTGGCAGTAAGCGCGGCATTCCTTTATCTGACACCTGGCTTTCGTGGAAATTTCGTGGAAATTTCCACAAGCCATGATATCAAGTTTCCCCACTGCCTGTGGTCGTGTTTTTTTTTTTTTAATTCTTTATTACGAACATCAATTTGTTCAACTTGAAAAGTGTAGATAATTTGCTTCGAGCACGTGTTTCTTTCTTATTTTTTTTTATTGCAGCGTGGGTAATATTCTGTTTTGTTCATTGTCCGTGCATGGCTGGGGTTCACGGGATTAGAACGATAGGAATGACTGGGGAGAAAATAAACTGAAAGAAGGAAGCATCTTTTGAGCAAGCTGTCTTTGTTTTTCTCTACACCAGCATCAGTGTGTGTCTGTGTTTATTCATTTTTTTATCATGTTCTTGCTTCAAGGAGCTATTTACGCTTTTCCCCGCGTAAAATTAATAGTGGATACCGGCACGCAGAGGCCCACGTTTTGACGTGAAGAACCATACATTCTTTATCTATTTGTAATATTTTTTTTAATCTAAAATAAAGAATGTTTGGATGTTCAAGTATAAAATGTAAAAAATATTATTTTGACATTTCATGCGCTTAACTGCCGAGCATTTTCTCTTTTTTTTTCTTTTACGGGAGAGAGCGAAATGTCCTTCTTTTTAGCAATGACGGCCTAAACAAAAAGTCATGTTTATTATATGATACATATCATAATTGTGACGCAGTTTTGATTTTCATGAACACGTGAATTGTTCTCTTTCCAGATCAGTTCTTGATTTAGTGAAAGTTAACAATGTTTTTCACATTCACAAAAGCAGTTTGGTTACCCTGTGTTCAGTTCGCTGCCGATGAAATTTCTAAATAAAGCGAAGCCCCAAACGGGTTTACTCTGAGGGTTTGTTCCGAAATAATAATAGAATAATACTACATTCCTTATTATTCTGAAGGTTCGTTAATCGGACAATAATAAAGAAACAATGTCCGTTAATTTCCAAACAAAATTAGTTTTGTTGTTTCGAACGTTCTGCCAGTGAAATTTCGGAATGAAACACTAACAGTTTTCTTACTCTGAGGGTTCGTTACTCCGACAGAAAAAAAAAATAGAAATGAAATATAGTACTAGATTCTATATTCTGAAGGTTCGTTAAAAAGATAATAAAGAAAAAAATATGTTCGTAAATTTCAAAACGAAATCAGTTGTCATTTCGAACGTTAAACCCAGTGAAATTTCGGAATGAAACGACGGCACAAAACAGCGTGTTTTCGTATACTCTAAGGGTCTGTTAATCCGACAGAAATAGCAATGATAAAAATAAATACATTGTAGATTCTTTATTCTGAAGGTTCGTTAACCGAAAATTACATAAAGAAAAATGTCGGTAAATTTTAAAACGAAATCAGTGCGTCATTTCGAACGTTTTGCCAGTGAAATTTCGGAATAAAACGACTGCCCCCAAACAATTGCAGTTTTCTTACTCTGAGGGTTCGTTTATACTCCGACAGATTAATGATAAAATGATGCTATATAGCTTCTTTATTCTGAAGGTTCGTTAATCCAAAAATGATTAAGAAAAAATGTCCGTTCATTTCATAACGAAATCAGTTTTGTTATTTCGAACGTGAATTCTACCAGTGAAATTTCAGAATAAAGCGACGGCCCCAAAACGGTTAGTTTTCTTTTATACTCTGAAGGTTCGTTACTCCGAAAGAATAGTGATGATAAAATACTTTAGATTCTTAATTCTGAACGATCGTTAATCGGAAAACGATAAAGAAGAAATGTTCGTTTATTTCCAAACGAAATCAGTTTTGTTATTTCGAACGTTCTGCCAGTATAATTACGGAATAAAACGACGGCCCCAAAACGGTTAGTTTTCTTTTACTCTGAAGGTTCGTTACTCCGAAAGAATAGTGATGATAAAATACTTTAGATTCTTAATTCTGAACGATCGTTAATCGGAAAACGATAAAGAAGAAATGTTCGTTTATTTCCAAACGAAATCAGTTTTGTTATTTCGAACGTTCTGCCAGTATAATTACGGAATAAAACGACGGCCCCAAAACGGTTAGTTTTCTATACTCTGAAGGTTCGTTACTCCGAAAGAATAGTGATGATAAAATACTTTAGATTCTTAATTCTGAACGATCGTTAATCGGAGAACGATAAAGAAGAAATGTTCGTTTATTTCCAAACGAAATCAGTTTTGTTATTTCGAACGTTCTGCCAGTATAATTACGGAATAAAACGACGGCCCCAAAGCGGTTAGTTTTCTTTTACTCTGAAGGTTCGTTACTCCGAAAGAATAGTGATGATAAAATACTTTAGATTCTTAATTCTGAACGATCGTTAATCGGAAAACGATAAAGAAGAAATGTTTATTTCCAAACGAAATCAGTTTTGTTATTTCGAACGTTCTGCCAGTATAATTACGGAATAAAACGACGGCCCCAAAACGGTTAGTTTTCTTTTACTCTGAAGGTTCGTTACTCCGAAAGAATAGTGATGATAAAATACTTTAGATTCTTAATTCTGAACGATCGTTAATCGGAAAACGATAAAGAAGAAATGTTCGTTTATTTCCAAACGAAATCAGTTTTGTTATTTCGAACGTTCTGCCAGTATAATTACGGAATAAAACGACGGCCCCAAAACGGTTAGTTTTCTTTTACTCTGAAGGTTCGTTACTCCGAAAGAATAGTGATGATAAAATACTTTAGATTCTTAATTCTGAACGATCGTTAATCGGAAAACGATAAAGAAGAAATGTTCGTTTATTTCCAAACGAAATCAGTTTTGTTATTTCGAACGTTCTGCCAGTATAATTACGGAATAAAACGACGGCCCCAAAACGGTTAGTTTTCTTTTACTCTGAAGGTTCGTTACTCCGAAAGAATAGTGATGATAAAATACTTTAGATTCTTAATTCTGAACGATCGTTAATCGGAAAACGATAAAGAAGAAATGTTCTGTTATTTCCAAACGAAATCAGTTTTGTTATTTCGAACGTTCTGCCAGTATAATTACGGAATAAAACGACGGCCCCAAAACGGTTACAGTTTTCGTTCTCTGAGGGTTCGTTACTCCGAAAAGAATAATGGTAAAATAATACTCTACATTCTTAATTCTGATGAATGATCGTTAATCGAAAAATGATGAAGGAGAAAATAATATTCGTTTATATCCAAACGAAATCAGTTTTGTTATTTCGAACGTTCTGCCAGTATAATTTCGGAATCAACGGCCCAAAAACGGTTAGTTTTCTTACTCTGAAGGTTTGTTATTCCGAAACAATAACGATGATAGATGATAGATTCCTTTCTGAAGGTTCGTTGATCGGAAAATGATTAAGAAAAACATATTTGTTAATCTCCGAACGAAATCAGTTTTTTTTTTTTTAACTTTCATCTGTAGTACCGACTTTCGTTGTTGTTGTTTTCGATTACAAACCTTCGAAGTATACTCGGTAATGAATCGTTTCATTTTATGATGAAACAAACCTTCGGAATAATGACCATCATTACATTTTTGTATGATATCTCTTTGATGTCACGGCCAAACTACCGCAGTATACCCAGAAAGGAAAGTGCAACGATGTCCCGAAAGTTCTCGATCGCTTCTCGCGCATCTGCATGCAATAGGCCTACCACGTGGTCGAGCAGACGGCGAGAAAGCAAATACACGGCGCGCGTTGTTGCGATGCAGAGATGGCTTATTATTGCAACAGTGAAACAGGAAAGGCCTAAAAGAAATCGGAACCTTCACCATCGGCACCTACTTCTCTTTCATTTATCATTTAGGAAACTGCCGCCAACAAAAGGTATGGAGTTTCTGCATTGTTACTACGAGAATATGCCCCTCACAACGTTCATTACATCTCCGTGAAAATGTCGCATTTAGTGGCATTTTAGCGGCGATTTAAATCTGTGTTGTATTGAGCATTACCGAAGGCTTCCGCGCTTCACTTTGCTAGCAATCAAGAGCTCAAAATCAACTTACCATAGAAATGTCCAAAGTCATGGTGAGCTATTAAAAAAGAAAGCAAACAAATAAACAAAAATCAGAAGTAATGAGAAATATGCACACACCAATACATTTACAATTACTTTTAAAATTCTGCTGGCCGCAATTTTGTCTGTTTAGACTGGCGGGCTCAGCCGTGCTTTTAATTCAAACCTTTAAATATTTTGTCGTAGCGGCGCTCTGCTTGTAAACAAACGCAAATTGGTATAGCATGGTTTTCAGACCCTTTGCCAACTGGATTCCGTGGCGACAAAGTCGCCGTTCGGGCAAAGGCCTTTGCCGAAGGAAAAATCTTTTGCAGGACAAAACCACCTTAAACTATACTAGTTTTCGACGTTGAGGGGGTTAATATCGTGAAAAGCGAAATTATAGGGCTCATACCTGTAAATAAAATGGACTGTCCCAGACCCCTTTACAAATTCGTACCAAAGATACCAAAGTAAATGAAGAAAAAAATTAATCAAAAATCAATTGATGTAGTTTGGCAAAAAACTGAATAGCTGTAGACATGGAGTATGAATTTGTCTACAAACTGCATTTTGGTTGGAAGATGAAAGCTTCTCTGATGGAATTTGAGGGGACTATATTTCATTGGGCACGTGTACGGAAAATAGCTGATTTTTTTTGAGTGACAAGAACTCGTAGTCTGGCTTTGCGGACCCTTGGCCAGAATTAGAGCAGAACAACCCACCCTGGAAATCTGATTATTAAAACGCTGTCCTAGGAGGGGATCCGTGAAGCCAGACGCAGTCTCCGCGGAACATTCCCCGACGGACAGATACAGACCGATCTTTCGGTCAAGTCTAGTTCATGCAGTTATGCGATGCTTGTTGATGGGTTGTTGATGCACATCAGCGGTTAGTTTGTAAAGTCGCGACTGTTCTAACGTTTAATAGACCATCAATTGCCAACTGGACACACAGGGCAATTTAGGAAGTTGCATGCAGATTTTAATGATGCATTAATGTAACATTTATACTAGTCACTTTGCACATTCCTGACCGATCAAATGTTTTCTCATACTTTGTGTCCAATCAATCATCTCTATAGTATATACACCAAAGATGAAAACTGTGAGCAAAGGACTTTCTTACGACATATTTTTGTGCTTCTCTGAACCTGTGTAGCGTTTAATAGACCAAGTTAACAAGACAAGTATTGAAGTACCCAGCATTACAAATTTTTAAGTGTAGAATAAAACCACCTGGTGATGAATTGGCTGATCTTCTTACCTTTCTTTCCATCTCCAGATGTAAACTCATTAGGAAAGGACTCCTGGAAAAATAAAGCAATATCGAAGAATTACCGTAACAGATCCATCGTGTTTGATTACCACTGGTCTAACCTGCTAGCTGGTTTAGGGTGGGATTTCACGGAGCACGCGAACGATTTGCGAAGGACGCGAATGACAAAATCCAACGTTCGGAAAAGTTTTTCTCCGAATGTGTTCCGACAATGAAGCTGAAAACTATTCTTGCGCAATTTGCGCGAAGTTTCCACGACGTATGTGCGAATGTCGTGTGTATCATTGCTAAAGTACAGCATGTTACGTACACGAAGAACACGCGACGGAAATGCGAACAACGAAAAATGTTCAATAATCATGGGAGAAAATGTACCCAAGGAGAGGTGGAAGCTGTCTTAAGTTGATTTTTTTTTTCGTTCCTCTATTCTCCTTTGTTTTTCTCTCATTTCTCTATCGTGTGCTTGCCTACATTTTTTTTCCTAGGACCTATCTCCACTAGTAAAGCATTTCATTCTTTTTTTTGCAGTTCCTCCAACACATAATCTCTATATTATACAGTTCAAATGAAATTTTGCATACTTTAGATTAATATTAAGTGTATTCTGCGATTTTTTTTTTTGTATATCAAACATGTCTTTTTCTTTGATAGTCTTTAATTTCTTTTGTTACTGTAGTTGTTAATGATTGTTTGATGTGTAGATGTATGGTACGATTTTTATATGTAGAAAATGTATAGGTCATACATCCCCAAACGTGCGCCAAATGTTCGCGAGAATGTCTCAAAAGGTACGCGAACAGTCCCTTACGAAAAAATCCTGTGGTACTCCTGTGGTAATTACCACAGGACGGTACCACAGGACAGTACCACAGGACAGTACCACAGGACAGTACCACAGGAATTGTCCTGTGGTATTTTGGGACATACCACAGGACAGTACCACAGGAATTCCTGTGGTATTTTGGGACGTACCACAGGGCAGTACCACAGGAAAGTACCACAGGACCGGTACCACAGAACAGTACCACAGGACAGTACCACAGGAATTCCTGTGGTATTTTGGGACGTACCACAGGGCAGTACCACAGGAATTCCTGTGGTATTTTGGGACGTACCACAGGGCAGTACCACAGGACTAGTACCACAGAACAGTACCACAGGAACTGTCCTGTGGTATTTTGGGACAGTACCACAGGACAGTACCACAGGTCGATCATTACCACACAGCATTACCACAGGGCAGTACCACACAGCATTTCCATAGTACCACAGGAGAGTACCACACAGGATAGATCGAGAAAAAAAAATCTGGGAGACTTTTAGCCACATTTCAAGGAATATTTCTGATAGGTGAGTGATGGATTTTAGGACAAACATGGCCCTACTTAATAACCTGTCCTACTCCTAACATATAACCTCAAACGAGAGTCTAATGGCCAAGTGCCAATCTAGTCCTATAATAGATCTATATAGTCATATTCTATTCCTAGGTAGCCATCGACCCTCTCAGTACATATATATATGGCCGTCTATCCGTAAAGCATTAAGGCATGGTTACTAACTCGATTATACTTTATTATCAAGATATGAAATTACACTTTCATAACAATATCTATGATATTGGGAATAACATAACATAATTAGACAATCTTTCATAAAGTTCAAAGTAAGTTCCATCATTAATACTTTGACTTTTTAAGTCATATATGTATTTTCTAAAATCTAGAGTGCTTTTTATGAATATTCATGAGCTATGTAAAAATTTGTACCACAGGAGTACCACAGGAGTACCACAGGAGTACCACAGAAGTCCTTATGAAATTTCTCATGCTTTACATCAGCACTTTCACTAAATAGGTAATACTGTAGGAGTATAGGACAGGATAAGTAATGGCAAATCAATTGTTATAATTCACAGCATAACTCATCTATCAATTAATTGAGGAATATTTATATGTGCTTTTTTGTTTGTTTGTATTTTTGTTATAAATTTCAGTTGATTCTGCCTTACAATTTTCCTGTGTGGTACTCCTGTGTGGTAGGCCTACTGCTGTTTGATATTCTCCTGATGTGATAGTCCTCTGGTATAAAATGTTAAGAAAAAAAAAAGAATATCCTGTAGCATTTTTCTGTGGTACTTACGAATTTAATTTGCTGTGTGGTACTTCTGTGTGGAATAGCACCATATTATGATTTTCCTGTGGGATTTTGGACAGTTCCTGTGGTACTCTCCTGTGGTATACATCAAAAATTACCACAGGAATTCGTGTGGTACTGTCCTGTGGTACATCCCTAAATTCCACAGGACAATTCGTGTGGTACTGTCCTGTGGTATGTCCCAAAATACCACAGGACAAGTCATGTGGTACTGTCCTGTGGTACTATCCTGTGGTACTTTCCTGTGGTATTGTCCTGTGGTACTGCCCTGTGGTACTGCCCTGTGGTACGTCCCAAAATACCACAGGACAAGTCGTGTGGTACTGTCCTGTGGTACTG
Source organism: Diadema antillarum (assembly GCF_040938485.1). Classification (NCBI taxonomy): domain Eukaryota; kingdom Metazoa; phylum Echinodermata; class Echinoidea; order Diadematoida; family Diadematidae; genus Diadema; species Diadema antillarum. The sequence continues at coordinate 1,576,964 of NW_027271238.1, read as the reverse complement.
TCCTGTGGTACGTCCCAAAATACCACAGGACAAGTCGTGTGGTACTGTACTGTGGTACTGTCCTGTGGTACTGCCCTGTGGTACGTCCCAAAATACCACAGGACAAGTCGTGTGGTACTGCCCTGTGGTACGTCCCAAAATACCACAGGACAAGTCGTGTGGTACTGTCCTGTGGTACTATCCTGTGGTACTTTCCTGTGGTACTGTCCTGTGGTACTGTCCTGTGGTACTGTCCTGTGGTACTGCCCTGTGGTACTGTCCTGTGGTATGTCCCAAAATACCACAGGACAAGTCGTGAGGTACTGTCCTGTGGTACTTTCCTGTGGTACTGCCCTGTGGTACTGTCCTGCGGTACGTCCCAAAATACCACAGGACAATTCCTGTGGTACTGTCCTGTGGTATGTCCCAAAATACCACAGGACAAGTCGTGTGGTACTGTCCTGTGGTACTGTCCTGTGGTACTATCCTGTGGTACTGTCCTGTGATACTGTCCTGTGGTACGTGTCGTGTGGTACTTTCCTGTGGTACTATCCTGTGGTACTTTCCTGTGGTACTGTCCTGTGGTACTGTCCTGTGGTACTGCCCTGTGGTACTGTCCTGTGGTATGTCCCAAAATACCACAGGACAATTCCTGTGGTACTGTCCTGTGGTATGTCCCAAAATACCACAGGACAATTCCTGTGGTACTGTCCTGTGGTATGTCCCAAAATACCACAGGACAAGTCGTGTGGTACTGTCCTGTGGTACTGTGGTAGTCCTGTGTGTACTGTCCTGTGGTACTATCCTGTGGTACTGTCCTGTGATACTGTCCTGTGGTACGTCCCAAAATACCACAGGACAAGTCGTGTGGTACTTTCCTGTGGTACTATCCTGTGGTACTTTCCTGTGGTACTGTCCTGTGGTACTGTCCTGTGGTACTGCCCTGTGGTACTGTCCTGTGGTATGTCCCAAAATACCACAGGACAATTCCTGTGGTACTGTCCTGTGGTATGTCCCAAAATACCACAGGACAATTCCTGTGGTACTGTCCTGTGGTATGTCCCAAAATACCACAGGACAAGTCGTGTGGTACTGTCCTGTGGTACTGTCCTGTGGTACTGTCCTGTGGTACTGCCCTGTGGTACGTCCCAAAATACCACAGGACAAGTCGTGTGGTACTTTCCTGTGGTACTATCCTGTGGTACTTTCCTGTGGTACTGTCCTGTGGTACCGTCCTGTGGTACTGCCCTGTGGTACTGTCCTGTGGTATGTCCCAAAATACCACAGGACAAGTCGTGTGGTACTGTCCTGTGGTACTGTCCTGTGGTACTATCCTGTGGTACTATCCTGTGGTACTGTCCTGTGGTACTGCTCTGTGGTACGTCCCAAAATACCACAGGACAAGTCGTGTGGTACTGTCCTGTGGTACTATCCTGTGGTACTTTCCTGTGGTACTGTCCTGTGGTACTGTCCTGTGGTACGTCCCAAAATACCACAGGACAAGTCGTGAGGTACTGTCCTGTGGTACTATCCTGTGGTACTTTCCTGTGGTACTCTCCTGTGGAACTGCCTGTGGTACTGTCCTGTGGTACTGTCCTGTGGTACGTCCTAAAATACCACAGAACAAGTCGTGTGGTACTGTCCTGTGGTACTATCCTGTGGTACTTTCCTGTTGTACTCTCCTGTGGTACGTCCCAAAATACCACAGGACAATTCATGTGGTACTGTCCTGTGGTACTGTTGTGTGGTATACATCCCAAAATACCACAGGACAATTTGTGTGTATACTGTCTTGTATTGTCCTGTGGAACTTTCCTGTGGTAATGTCCTGTGGTACTCCCCTGTGGTAGGCCTACATCCCAGAGTACCACACGAGCCTGTGACACAGTATCACACAGTTCCTGTGTTAACATATATTTGTGTGGTACATTGTGTGGTACCAACCAGTACCACAGGGAGTACCACATGAGCCTGTTAAACAGTACCACACAGTTCCTGTGGTAACATTTATTTATGTGGTACATTGTGTGGTACTGACAAGTACTACAGGGAGTACCCTACAAGCCTGTGGTACAGTACCACACAGTTCCTGTGGTAACATTACAAGTGTGTGGTACATTGTGTGGTACCGACAAGTACCACAGGGAGTACCACAGGACTTTTTTGTTAGGGGTTTGCGATTACGTCGTAAAATGATCGGAAAAACTTCGCAGATTTCGCGTATAAACATACGCGAGACATTCTCCAAAGTTTCGGGAGTCTGTTTGGGGTTTCACGAACATTTTGCGAACATCGCGCGCGTCTTGCGAAGGTCTGGGGCCTGTCTTATAAAGACTTGTGATAGAAATCAATCACAAGTTTCTTGTGAGCTGCAATGCAAGTTGCGATTGATTTGGGGACTTGTGATTGATTTGAAGGCTTTATAAGACGGGGCCCTGCAAGCGCATATGACGAGGCTTTAAAGACACTTTCGAGAACAATTCACGAGCAAATCACGACCAAGTGTGCGGAAAAGGTTCGCAAAAAATTTCAAACTTTTTTGAAATCATCGCCGAAGTAAAAACGACATTCACGAACAATTGACGACGCTTCCGAACCCTCACGTTCGTTTGGCGATCTTTTGCAGACTAAAATACGAATGCTGGATTTTGCCTTCGCAAATCGTTCGCGTGCTCCGTGAAATCCCACCCTTATAGTGCAGTACACTCTGCAGAACTTAATTTCTAATCATCAGCAGGCAGCCCAGCAGTATAGATCTACTGTGTATCATTTTTCCACTCATATCTCGAATCAACATACCGTGTGACTTCGCAGCATGTTTTGCTTGAAATAGCTCTTCATAGTGAAGTGCAAAACTGTTTCTGAAACAGACCCTTTGGCTTTCAATGGATACACCCAAACAGCCCTATGACTGAGCTATACATGTGCCTATTCTAAATGCAGCTGTCATTTGTATGACGCACCTCTTGACCCCCAAGCCCCAGGGATCATGCAGACGACAGGTAGGTAGGTGCGTCATCGATCCTACCAATGTGCGTCATACCTTTCAGTACTAGCCCACTAGGTACGTACGTCGCGCGCGACAGGCGTATTCGCACAGCGTACTTACATCGTCTGGTGCATGGTCGGGCTACGTACCCTCCGTCACAAAAAGTGACACACCTCTATGAAACATTGACGCATTTAACCATGCAAAATGCAGATTCCACGGTCAACGGTCGATGCTACACTACAGTGAGAGCGAGATTCTGGTGAGTTTGAACAACTTTTTAATATATAATTTCAATGAACAGCTTCACACACCGGTACCACTGATTTTTCAGAAATGTGAAATACAAGTCCTTTCCTTCCATCAGTCTGTTACTACAGTGACACTCTGTACTAGTACGCAGGTGCCCGCACCTCGAGGCCCGAATACCGCCACCCTGCAATTAAAATTGTTACAAGCGCACTGAGCAAAATTCATGCCTGGGACTATGTTCATTAAAAAACTTGGCAGGATTACCACAAACGAGCAAACTGTGGTAAAAAAAGAGCAGATTTTTCGCGAAATTTGAAATTTGTATTTTGACTGTTAGAAGTATCATCACGGTCACCCGCACACATCTTTTACGTGCTTGTATGGGAGCTTCACTGTCACTCGCACACGTCTTTTACGTGCTTTGTCTATGGGAGCGCGGGTGGCGAGTTGCGGGCCCCTTCCGTTAGCTTCCTTAGCGCACAACTATTTCGCATCGTTCGCGTTTAAGGACGATAGCTGAAAATGTCCGGTACCGATCAATGAACTTGTGGTTCAGTTGGAATCTTCAGCATTTTTTCTGTATATGAGTGGGATTTCATAGAATTTCAGTGACGAAATGTGATTCAAATATGCATAAGCATTAACTATGGCGAGGTGCGGGTCACCCAAGTATACTCCATACTAACCCCGGGACGCTCCGTAGACAGTTACACACTGTGGGAGCGTCCTGAGTCAATAGAGTGCTATATCGGTAAGCTTGAAAAACATACACAGTCTGTCACAGATTTTCGCACCTCCGTAAGTTTCGAATATCACGAGGAAAAAACGTACTTTTATAGTATACATAAGATTCTTATCTAATTAATACCCTTCGTTCACCTTGTTCTTGTTCACACTGGTCCAATGATCTTGAAAAAACGTTTTTTTCACGGCCATATACGGGTCCGTAGTCCTAGCTCCCCATCCCATTCACCATTTTCGAAATCAGTATGCAGTACACTGCGCACGTAAATATTCATGTGCTGGCGGAGTCGCAATGCGTTTAGCCTTCTGACAAGGCCTGCGCGCGCGCACCCACCCAGAAAGCAACGCAATATACAGCGAGAGGGTTTGCCAACAGTATGATAAGGCCTTGCCACAAAGCTACACGACTTGACGGCCAGCGCATGCGCACAAATCTCAAATCCATTGACTGTATAAGATGTAGTTCTCCCGAGTTCTTCTCGACCGAGTCGCATTTAACTCATCAAACCGAGCAGAAAGGGACTATTGCCAGAACCAAAAGTTGAACGCAGTCAGTCTTCAACATTACATCTTCACCTGTAAGTCTTCATATTGCAGAATTTTTGCGATTTCATATTGATTTTTAGGCGCTATACTTCGCCTGTCATGATCATGTCTGCTACAATGCGCAGCCCCAACACTGCGTGTTGGGGCTGGTCGCAGTTAACTCCATACTAGTACAATGTATCAGAAGGTTCACAATCAATCGCTTCGGCCTTTGCTTTGCCGACTGTAACTGCAAGTCACATGCACGGTCATTAAACGTAAACTAATACAGTTCATGACTCATGCTACATACCATACCGTATCGCAGCGCAGCTTTGCCGGCATGCAAGCTTCGAGTAGTGAAAGGATCCAGGACAACTTGCCCTCGAGACAGGTCGCCCCGGAGGCGTGTTTTTTTTAGACGGCACAGATTGGGGAAACTAAAAATCTATCGGGGACCCTATCCCTAAACCTAACCCTAATCCTAATCCTAACCCTAACCATCAAACCCTAACCCTAACCATAACCATAACCAAAAACCCTAACCCAACGTTTTTCCCATAGGTTTAACACGCGCCATGCCCCAATCTGTGCCGTCTTAAAAAAAAACGCTCCCCTCCCCGGAGACATGTCTTGGGTCCGAGGGCGAGTTGTCTCAAGTGGCAAAGGAATATAGACCAATTCTGTGACGCGCTATATGTATTTTTGGCATGGGCAGCGCCATTACTGCGGTGTCTCAGCCGACCCCCCCCCCCTCCTCTCTCCCCACCCCTCTCATGCGCACGGAATGAAAAACTGATGCATGGTTGTTTTAGCCAATGGGCGTCTCGTACTGAGTGCGCGAATGCTTGCTTAGTGCGCGAACCTTTGTTACAAGTGCGCGATAAACATGTTGCCCATGGGGTGGGGGAGAGGGGGGGGGGGGTCGGCTGAGACACCTTAAAATGAGCTCATGGCAGCGCCCAGTGCCACAATTTGTCTGCTGCCCTCAACGAACCCGAATCGGTCTATACCCCGAATGTTTGATTTAATTTCAGACAAAATAAAAGCTGCTTAAAAATGATTTTGCATTTATCTGCCTAAATTGAATTTAAGAATGCACACAGTTTCTATTTTCTCTGATTAAAATGATTTTCAAAATGAAAATTATGGCATTTTGTTTTAATATCGCACTTTCCCAGCCCTGAGCTCGCTAGAATCGTCCATGCCCAATTTGAGCTCGCCCCCTGATTCTCATCGGCAAATTGCAGTAAATTTTTCAACTTTGAATGCACCTCTTAGACTTCATTTATTATTCAGGTTTGTATTATTGATTAATGATGCTAGATATAGGTAGTTTGAATTCGATTAATATTTCACTGTCTTTATTAAGCAAAGAAGAAGAAGATACAATCTCACAGGGGAGACATAATATGAATAGGAGTCAAGTTCATCATCAAAACTATATCAAATTCAACTTCACATTGTGAAGACGGCAAAACATTAAACCCGGCCGGCAGTGGAAGGCCAACGGGAGGCCAGAGATAAGTTTACCCCGGAGTCTCGCCCAACGCTCAGCTCTGGCATACCGGGAGCACAATGCAGCCCACAATGCACGTCGCGCTAGCCGGAGAAAAAGAGGCGAGGGCGAGATCGACTCTACTTCTTCTATTGAGTAAACGATGACAGTAAAATATAAACCGAATTTATTCTACTATCTAGCATCATTAATCAATAAAAGAAACCTGAATCATAAATGAAGTCTAAGACTTAAGAGCTAGGTGCATTCAAAATCGAAAAATTTACTGCAGTTTGCCGATGAGAATCAGGGGGCGGGCTCAGATCGGGCATGGACGATTCGGCAATTCTTGCGATCTCAGGGCTGGGAAAATGCGATAACAAAATGCCATATAATTTTCATTTTAAAAATGATTTTAATCGGAGAAAATCAAAACTGTGTGCATTCTGATATATTTAAGGCAGATAAATGCAAAATTATTTTGAAGCAGCTTTTATTTTGTCTGAGATTAAATCAATCATTCGGGGTACACTAGTATTCCTTCGGCCTTGGCCTTCACCACTTAGGACAACTCGCCCTCGGACCCAAGACAACTCGCCCTCGAAAAATGAGGGCGAGCTGTCTTCGGGGCGACTTGTCTCGAGGGCGAGTTGTCTGGCGCCCTAGTGAAAGTGGTACCGTCTATATGCTACTACTGTAGTCACTATTTTGGATAGGCTCATGCAGTTCATGCAGTCGGCAAAACGAATGCCAACCTGGCTTCCGAGTGGATGACTTGTATTGCTCAATTTCTAGTTCAAATGATCCACAACCTGAAATTTATGCATGTTGCAAGCATAGCATTTTGTTCTGTGATTGAACAACTTCACCTTATTTGATCCAGCTACACTGCAGTGCAAGCTGTGCTGTAGCTACGCTGATATCAGTCCGGGAAACCCTTTCATGAGGAGGGTCCCCACTCGTGAGGAGGGTCCCTCCTCATGAGTATCCGTCCTTTTCGTGAGCACCTCCCGGGGCCCCCCTCACGAGAAGTTTTTTTGTATTCTAAGTTAATACTCTCACATCTAACAAAATTAAAACTGCGAGTTGGTACATTGAATTTTTTGGAATATTGACTCCACTCTTATTGCTCAAATCAAGAAATAATTCTGTCCTGTTTTTGCGACCAGAATACTATAGAGTTTTAATAACTTGGTCTGTTGGTGTTGCGCGACCCGTGGAAACATGCGCTCAGACGACGTTCCGCTGTACGGCGATGCCGTATCTAATGGGGTGAGCTCATGTGAAAGTTTCGCTCATTTCTACAGCGGCTTTGACCGTTCCGCAGGCAGACCGGCCGCGCGATGGAATCGTAAATCTATGATCTTTGACTTGTATACATACGCTACAACAAGCAAACAATATGAAAAATACCAACTTCCCTGCAAGGTGTTCGTGAGTATCTTTGATGAGCTCGCGCATTGTTGGGCAGTTTCAAGACTATTTTGTGCGTGATTTAATGTCACATAAATATTCTCGTACTAGCGTACACGAGGCAACTGACCTATGGACGAGTACGAGACTATTTCTGCGATAATCACGCACAAAATAGTCTTGAAACCGCCCAACAATGCGCGAGCTCATCAAAGATGCTCATGAAAACCTACTCAGCTCCTAGAATTTCAAATTTGAAAACACATTATAAATGAAATATCCACAAATGTGCGTAGAAATAATCAAAATTCAAGGTAAGTTGGTATTTTTCGTATCGTTTGCTTGTTGAAGTGTATGTAGATTTATACAAGTCAAAGATAGATTTGCGATTCCATCGCGCGGCCGGTCTGCCTGCGGAACGGTCAAAGCCGCTGTAGAAATGAGCGAAACTTTCATGTGAGCTCACTCCAGTAGATACGGCATCGCCCTACCTCGGAACGTCATCTGAGTGCATGTTTCTACACGTCGCGCGACATCGATTTATTAAAACTCTAATTTTTTTGGAAAAACAGGACGGAATTTTTTCTTGATTTGAGCAATAAGAGTGGACATGTCAATGTTCCAAAAAATCGATGTGCCAACTCGCGGTTTTATTTCTGTTAGATGTGAGAGATAATTAGAATACAAACTAGAAATGTCGCTATGGCGACTGGTATGCCTCTGCCATAATGCATGATTCTCCTAACAGGTCTATAGTACATGTGGACAATGTGTGATTACATTTTCACAAAATTGGCAAAATATTAAAATGACATGTTTGTCACAAATGTATCGAATGTTCACCTTCCTTGACCTAATGTTTAATTGGATGAATAGGAGAGCATGTATTTGTTTGGGGATTTAAGAACTTTAACTTCGATTTTGACCCTTTCATAAGTTTACCCACTTGAGTAATTTTCAAGGTATGGAGAAAAAGTGCAATTTCTGTATTGAACAGTAAATTGTTATCATTTTCATCTGGCCTTTGCTTCATAAGAGAATCACTGTCAGGCAGAACATACATAAATATATACTAAGTTTAAAGATAACTTGAGCCACTTCCGAGATATGGAGAAAGAAGTAAGTTCAGCACTTTAACTTGATCTTTGACCTTTGACCTTCTTGGCAAAAAAAAAAAAAAAATCCCAGAGAATCTCTAGTGGGTTATAATGCATACATCAAGTTTAAAAAATAATCCTGCTGGCACTGCATAAATATAAGGAAAATAGTAAAATTTTAAAGTATTGCCCTTGACCTTTGACCCCTGGCCTTTGACCCCATGAAGCCCAAATTCCCTAGACAACCACTGCCAGTCAGTACATATGCATATACTTTGTTTCATAAAGATACCTTGAACAATTTCCAAGATACAGAGAAAAAAGTGAAGTTTTAACATTTTATTTGACCTTTTGACCTTTGACCTTTTGACCTCATGACCCCAAACTTTCACCAGAGAATCTTAATTGGGTAATACTTGTATACACTAAGTTTCAAGAAACTATCTTCAGGCATTGCATAGATATGGGGGAAATAGTGAAATTTTAAGCATTTGACCTTGACCTTTTGACCTTTGACCTTGAGCATGTGCACCCAAAAGTTGATAGGCACAACTTCACCCCCTAATACACATACATGCAAAGTTTCATTAGGATACCTCAAAAGGTTTTGATAGTTACCCTGTCCACAAAATTCATTACGGACGGACGGACGGATGGAAGGAAGGAAGGACAGGCGGACGGACAACCCGAAAACATAATGCCTCCGGCACCACTTCGTGGCGGAGGCATAAAAACTTTTCTTGAGGGGGGCCCCTGGAGGTACTCATGAGGGGGACAGAGATACTCATGAGGAGGAACACTCCTTACGAGCGGGTTTCCCGGACTGATATGTACTAGACGTTTATGTAGATTTAACATGTGTACACAAGCCTAGCAATATAACATTTTGATCAAATACACCATATAGATCTCAGGGTGGTCCACGAGGGGTTTTAGCATGTCGCTGCAACATGCTAAAATTCTTGTGCAACATCCTAAAAAGCTAGCAACATGCTATGCAACATCCTCAAGAATATGCAACAAGCTCAAAGTAAAAGTATTCAAAAATGTGCAAAACATGTGCATAACATAAGAAACATCAAACTACCAGGTACTTTAGATATTTGTGTGCAAAACATGAGAGAGAACATTGAATGTAAGCAGCACAAAGAGAGATAAGCAGCAAAATATTGCGTATTATGTACTCATCGTGTGCGCTCCGCGCATATTCAATTTCTGCAATATTTTTCAGATTCTGAGCTTGCAACATGCTAAAATTTCAAGTTGTGGACCACCCTGGATCTATTTAAAAAAATGAAAATTCAAGCATGAAAATTCATTCATATGAAAGACAAACTACCTCTTTTATAGAGTCAGAAAAATAAATACAATGTAGAAGTCTATATTGAAAACAAAATATAAATATTATTCAATTATCGTTTTGAATACGAATAGAATAGTTAGAAGAACGCCAAGCTTCCGATGCGTCTTGACGAGCTTCAGACTAGCGTATGTCTACACTGCAGTACCTGCCACCAAGTGCGGCTGGAAAGCCACTGACAAGCCAGCGCCGACCAGCCAGTGCCGACCAGCGAGCGCCTGCTGAGCTGTGCTTCTTCCCAGCAACTTCCCAGCAACAATTGTCTGTCCAAAGCTTTGAAGGTATGTATTTAGGTGATCCGAGTATCCTTCGGATCACCTTCTGTATCTGTACGGATTCTTTGTTCTTCTTCTTCTTCTTCTTCTTTCTTTATTTCTGGACAAAATTTGTGTATCGATTAGCTCAGAAAGTGTTCTTCCTATCAATTTCAAACTTATACCATATCATGTATCATGTCCCAAAGACGACGGGTCTAATAAAATCATAGTGATCAGTCGACCGTGACGTCACTATGACGTCATTATATGAAAACACATTCTCAATCATATCTCATCAATGGAATGGAATTTTTCAATGAAATTTACATCACATATATTTCAAGTTATGCCCATTCTATTCACCTTCTCAAAATTCATATTTTTTCTTTAAACGTGCGCGTACGCGCGCGTTGAAATATTTGTATGCTCAAATCGAGCTCAAATTTTTTTTTACACACGTTTCAGACCATTTGGAGCATTTTTTGAAAATTTGAAAAAATTGGACGGACGCATACGCGCGCACACATATACGCACGCACAGCTCATATGCAATAGAAATTTCCCATTGTTTTACTTTTATCGGATGCCTGAAATGTCAAGGAATATTTCTACCAAGTTTCAAGTCAATTTAACTCAATATGACATCATACGGGCCCGTCAAAGTTGAAATTCCGCGCGCATGTCAATGGCAATATACAGTGCAACAATGCCAAAAAACCGCCAATTTTAAATCCGAATTTACTCGCCAGAATGGACGGTGACCCCTCGTTTTCTTTACATATTTTGAAAGCTGATGAGTTGTACATGTCATTCCATGGGTTGGCGATGCTGGAAAAATGATGAAAAGATATCAAATTTCTTAATGAAATAAAAAAAGTAAATTTTCAAAATGACGTCATCAAATTTCAAGTTTACTCGAGCATATCTCACTTATCCTTGGCCAATTTTCACCCAGATTTCAGTATGTTGTAGCTTATTTAAGGCTCTATAAGTTTTAATCAATCAAATATTTCGCTGGATGAAGTCTTCACCTCGTAAAAATAGATTGAAGGTAACCTTGTCAAATTTGACCCATTTGCGAGTTATATCTATAGGAGTGCACTTTTTCTTGAAATGAAAATTAACATGACTGTCTTTATCGAGCACTATCTCACTTATTCTACTGTGAATTTCTCCCAGATGTTAATATGTTCTTGCTGAGACTTTGCGCTATCGGTAATGTGTCCTCCGTTTTTTCATACGACGTCGAAATTACATCGAAAAACTTCGCTTAAATTAAAGCTTAGCTTCAATGTATTTTCATATTTCTTTCTTTTTGCAAATTTCTTTACAATAACACATGAAAGACATTCTCTAGTACCCCTATATTGTGCACATGTTTAGTTCATGTGACGTACATTATTTTATAAGGTAACAACTACTTGATCGAACACCATCTTGGGTAGGTAAATTAGGGTCAAAGGTCATAAATGTATCATCCTGTATCTTGGTGAATACATGTCATATCTTTCCAATATTTTGCACACACAAAGACCACATTACCAGGATCATTTCACAAAGTAACCACTTTTTTCTCAGATGCCATCTTGGCTGTGCAAAGTGGGGTCAATGGTCAAATATACTTCATTCTGTATCTTCGTTACAGTGTATGAGGAATATGGCACCAAAGATGGCAGACCTGACTCCATTTTTTCTATATGAGAATCCGAACATCACACGGCCAATGTCCATTAACACAGATGAAACCTTTACGGTCATGCCTATTGGGATCAGGACTCAAATCATTGATTTTTGAAAAGATCGGATCACCTAATTTGTCAGTCTTGACAAATTCCAAGTCTAGTTTGTTTTTGTTTTTACTTCCTCAGTTTTTGACCAGTGTTCATAAAACTTGGCACACACATGCTGGGTTTTGTAAGATGTGCAAGACATATTTGTCGAAGGTATGGGAAACTGTTGCCATGGTAACGGCATGTTTATTGCAGAAAGTCAGGGATGAATATTTCGGAGTGAACTACTTCATCAGTTCTAGACCGATACTCACAACACCTGGCACACACATAGGTAGGGACAGTGATTTTCCGTTTAGAGAAATGGTCTTTTCCGTTTCTGAAAATATGTAGTTCCGTTTTGTCTATATATTAAAAACAAAATATAAATATTATTAAATTATCGTTTTGAATACTAATGGATTAGTGAGAAGAACGCCAAGCTTCTGACGCGTCTTGACGAGCTTCAGACGAGCGTATGTCTACACTGCAGTACCTGCCGGCGAGCTTGGCCGGAAAGCCACTGACAAGTCAGCGCCGACCAGTGAGCGCCTGCTGAGCTGTGCTTTCCAGCAACTCTGGGCCTGGAGGCCGGGGGAATTGTCTGTCCGAAGCTTTGAAGGTATGTATTTTGTTTTTGTTTGTTTTTACTTCCTCAGTGTTAGACCAGTGTTCATAAAACTTGGCACACACATTGGTCTTGTAAGAAGATGTGCAAGACATATTTGTCGAAGGTATGGGTAACTGTTGCCATGGTAATGGCATGTTTATTGCAGAAAGTCAGGGATGAATATTGCGGAGTGAACTATATACTTCCTCAGTTCTAGACTGATACTCACAACACCTGGCACACACATAGGTAGGGACAGTGATTTTCTGTTTAGAAAAATGGTCTTTTCCATTTCTGAAAATATGTAATTCCGTTTCAAACTTGATCTAAATCGGAAATTCTGTTCTGTCATAGAAAATGTACACAGCAAAAACATGAATTCCACTTTACAAAGGTGAGTTCCATGAGTTTTCAACCGAAAAGTACAGAGCCCAAACGGATTTTCCATTTTGATTTACCAGTTAACGGAAAATCACTGTCCCTACATTGGTCATGAAGGTGGAACATGTAAGAAATATTTGTGGGTGTGTCAGAAACTCCTTTGCCATGATGGCATATTATTAAATAAAAATCATGGAAAATATTGTGAAGTGAACTACTTCCTCAGTTTTTGACCAAAGTTTGATACTTGGTACATACATTGGTATCAGTGGGAAGAGGCGCAAGATGAATTTTTTTGATGTGTGGAAACAGTGTTGTCATGGTAACAGCATATTTATCGCAGAAAATCAGGGAAAAAGCTTGCGGAGTGAACTACTTCCTCAGTTTTTTACCAATGCTCTTGAGACTGGGCAGACACATTGTTCTTGGTGGGCAGATATGCAAGACATTTTGTGGATGTGACAGAAACCATGTTGTCATGGTAATGGCACATATTAATCTAAAAAAAATCAGGGAAAAATATCGCAAAGTCAGATACTCAGTTTTTGACCATTGCTCATGACACCTGGTACATACATTGGTATTGGTGAGAAGATGTGCAAGACATATTTTTTATGAGTGGGAAACTTGCCATGGTAACGGCAGATTTATTGCAATCGAAAAATTTTGCGGCATGAACTATTTCCTCAGTTTCTGACCAATGCTCAAGAAACTTGACACACACATTAGTCTAGGTGGGAAGATATGCAACCTTATGGATGTGTCGAAAACTGCATTGTCATGGTTATAGCATATTAATCTAAAAATAAAAAAAAATCAGGGAAAAACCCTCCAGAATGAACTAATTTCTTATTTTTTTGACCAATGCTCATGACACTTAATAGTACACACATTGGTCTTGGGAGGAAGACATGCAAGACACATTTTGGGGATGTGTCAGGAACTATGTTGCCTTGGCAACGGCATATTTATTGCAGGAAATCAGGGAAAAATCTTATGGAGTGAACTGCTTCTTTAGTTTTCGACCAATGCTCAAGACTATTAAAACACACTTATTAATAGTCTCAAGACTTAGCACACTTATTGGTCTTGGTTATTTTAAAGACAGACATATTTTTTGGATGTGTCAGAAACTGTTGCCATTTTTATTGCAGAAAATCAGGACAAATCTTGCATAGTGAACTTCTTCCTCCTTTTTTTGACCAGTGCTTAATATGAGACTTGGTGGTGGGGAGGGGCTATTATTGATCACCTTCAGTGATATTTTTTTTTTTTTTTTGGGGGGGGGGGGTGGCGGCTATGGAAGTGATTTAAATCAGTGATAAAAAAAAAAATCAGGGTGATTTAAATCACGATTTAAATCAAACCGATTTAAATCGTGCCAACCCTGATACTGTAGCGTATGAAGTAAATAAACTAGCTAGATATGCCCGAAAGGTAGTATTATGGTATGGTGTTCATCGTTTCTCTGTTAGCAGATGCTTGTGCGGATAACTCCTTTGTTATTCAACAAGAATTTTTATGCCTCCGCCACGTGGTCGGAGGCATTATGTTTTTGGGGTTGTCCGTACGTCTGTCCCATTTTCGTTCTCACGATAACTTAACCATTTGATGGATCAATTTAACACTTGGCTCATGTATGCATACTAGGGTGACGATGATCTGATTAGATTTGGGGGTCATGAGGTCAAAGGTCAAAGGTCACAGAGGTCATAATACACACAAAAGTAGCCAGGTCTGGCGATGACTCTTGAATGGTTTGACATTTTAACTTCAAACTTCCGTTAAAGTGTATATTCTCAGATCTGGCAAAAGGCGGAGGCATTAATTTCGACTGCATGCAGTCGAGATTATCTAGTTTCATATTTGTTGCGATGAAAGGTATGGCAGTCGAGATTATCTAGTTTCATATTTGTTGCGATGAAAGGTATGGATGTGCAGATGTGCATAATGGTGATATACCTTGCATATGACGAAGCGTTGCCAAGGTATCCACATTTTATTGAAAACATTAAACAAATCTGAGTTGGCATAATTATGCTTTAATTGAAATTGAAAGAGAACTGGATTATTAATCTTTGGGCGTATAATGGTCTGAATCGCAGAACTTGCGTTCCGGTATGGTATTCAAACTGACTGACACAACATATGAGGGTCTAGTTTTATATTGTATTTCTCTTTTGCTTTCTAGTGTTTTTCAGACTCGAGTCAAGGCATTCAGAGGAAGGAAAATGGAGGTGGCTGAACAAAGCCAGAGCAAGGAAATTAAGGTAAAATAGTTTTTAAAAACAAAATGAAATTTTTCCTAGAATTTAAAGAGATGGCCATTTTGAAAAGAGGGGTAAAATGTGCCATACTCAGTAGTACTGGACAAATTAAAGAAGTGAAATTTCACTTCAATTGAATTTGATGGTGACACTTAAATGGAATGCTGCATTACATGTTCTGAGTAACACAAGCATCATCAGTGATCCGTAATCAATATTCCAGGCCATGAAAAGTTTAGGGGAGCATTTGAGGTGATGAATGTATGTAAAGTTACTTAGAATCACAATTAAATGCTTGTTTTCTTTCATTTGCTGACTTGTAGAAAAGTACTTACATGCCTCTGTGATACAGGTCAGTTTCATTTTGACATGACATTTAACCTGATCTTTATTGTGAACTGCCTAAACGTACATGATAAATATCTTAATACTTATTCATTTCATTGTCAACTCATTGAAAATTGCCTGAATTGCTTTAGCTCAATGCATGATGAGCATTACATCATTGGTGTTCTTGTTTTTTATACCCCCGCCAAACAAAGTTTAAGGGGGGTATATAGTAATCAGAGTACGGGCGGTCCGTTGCAAATCTTGCAGATCAAAGTCCTTTCTCAGTTTTTGACAAATAGTCATCAAACTTGGCATGTACATTGGTCTTGATTTGAAGATGTGCAAGTCATATTTTGGGGTTGAATGGGAAACTGTTGCCATGGTAATGGCGTATTTATCACAGAAAATCGGGGAAAATTTTGAAGAGTGAAGTACTTCCTCAGTTTTTGACCAATGCTCACGAGACTTGGCACACACATTGGTCTTGATTGGAAGATATATACGCAACCATATTTTATGGATGTGTTGGAAACTGTATTGCTATGGTAATACTATTGATTTCAAAAAAAATCTCACTTATTGACCAATGCTCATTACACATAACACTTGTTTATTTTCCGCAGGGTGTGACCAGTGTGAATACACCAAAAGCACGTGTCCTTGCCACAGCCGTTGTTGAGATGAAAGAGGTCATCAAAAAACCTCTTATGGCAGCAACCATGGCTGAAGTAGAAAAGGAGTTGAAAGAGGCTTGTGCAGTTATTTCTAACCTTTCAGTGGAAAGAATGTTGGTATATGACAAATTCTTTGAGGAATATGTTGATGAACCAAATCATGTCCTAGTGGACAAAGACAAAATAATCCTCCATTTTGCATCAGCTACCATGCCTTCAACAACTGCAGCATCTTCAACAACTGCAGCACCTTTAACAACTGCAGCACCTTCATATGCGAAGCCTTCAACATCACAGTCAGCCCTGGTTATCGCTAAAGATGGCACCCTCAAGATCAGCTCAGAACCTCCATTAGTGCTGGAATCCAGCCAGTCGGACTGTGGCCAGCTGTCTGAGAGAGATATAGAAGAAAGGGCGAAGATATTTGGCAGAGATGGGAAACCTGTGAATCGTTATGGCAAGAGAATCAATGCAGTGGCACTTTCCTTAGCCAAAGAGGACCCATCACTTCTGCAAAACAGAGGGAATCTTCTCCAAAAAGCAAGACTGGCTCTTCATGAGTCTGGCTACGAGTATGCACGTAGGAAAAAAACACGCAGTAAGAAATTTGGCACCGAGCGCGACGAGGCAAAAGAAGTTTTTAATCACAGTAGTGAAGTTGTACGCCAGGACCGCCTAACTGAATTAACAGAAATTATCAGTAGCCTCCAAAGACAGATTTCCTATTTGGAGAAGGGAAAAGAGCAAGCTGTAAATTCAAATATGTATGGTAAGGCAGCTACTTTAGATCAGCAGGTATCTGAGATGAACCTGAAAATCTGGAAACTGCATGTGGAGAAGACAGAGATCATACGACATAACGCCAGGTTAGAAAAGAGAAGAAGTAGGAAGAGAAAAGAGAAGAAGTAGGAAGAGAAATAGAAGTGGGAGAAAAGAGGCCAGAAAGCAGTCAAAGGAGACACACAGTGGTAATGTAGATAGCAGCACTGACGTAGATACATTGTAGCAGTGTTGATTTCATATCTGTTGATGATCAGAATGGCAGTGTTAAATCATCTAAAACAGAATCTGTGCTTGAATGATGTCACACATTCTTCTGTAAAGTTTATTGTATAAGATTTCAGATAGCTCATAGGTCAGTTTCTTTTGATCCACTAATGTAAACCATGCTTTGGCTCCTTGTGGAACATGTACAATTATAATTGTAACTTATTGCGATAGAAGGGAAAGATTTTTCAAAAAAAAAAAAATGGAAATTTTGAAATGTGAGATATGAGAAAAAAGAGTGTGACACCATCAGCCAACTCAATTACATATTGCCCACGTAGATATATAAATTGCAAATCACTTTTTTATGAATTATTAAATGCTCAACTTCAAAATGCTGCAACTTTCTTAATCCTAACTTGGGGGGGGGGGGGGGGGGGGGGAATCTTGCCCCCAGGACCTTTAAGCTTGCAAAATAGCCCAGGTAAGTTGTAGGGTTAGGGTTAATGTACAATGTTGATGATTTTTTTTTTCTAATTTATTGATATTCTAATGTGGAAAGAAATTGGACTGAGCTTCTTTAATTTACAGATGTACTTTTCAAGAGCTTTTCCAAGACATTGATTTGCAGTCTTGCTATAAACCACATATAAGATACATGTAGATTGAAGAAAAATTCTTAAACAAGACACTGTGAAATTAAGGGAAATCAAAATCTCATTCAAAATAAACACACAAAAATATATATATATTAAACATCCATTATATTTGCAAATCAATTTTGAAATCATTACATACATGTTTACAGATGGCAATTAGCAAACTAAAGTACATGTACCAGTGTACATATACATTCAGTTTTTTCCTCATTGAAATAAAACATGCTATAAAATAACCATTTTGAAGGCATACCTGAAACTAACCAGTTTTCCCTCAACCTCAAATTTAATGGTCAAATATCCAAACGTAAATTTTAAAACCTCTATTCAACATGAAGGTGAACATATAATTGAAATTGGTCATCTAAAGGACATATATACTAATTAAGCGGTTTTGTAAGGCTGCCTGCATGGAGCAGATATCGAAGTAATGTTCAAATTTTCAAGATGTGTAGTATGTGACCTTTTCACCCAAACTTGCTCAATGTTGTAAATGAGTTTTTTGTTGTTCTTTCCCAAAGTATGTGTACTGTATATATAAGTGTACAAGACAAAGAAGTTGTCAATATTGAAGTTGTAAAAATTATTTGCATTTACATTGATGCAAAGAAACCAGTTGATAAAACTATTAACTACTAGTTGTCTTGGACCTATATGTTCCAATTATGACACTTTTCTTTTCCTTTGTAAAAAATCTTGACTATAAAAAAGTACACCACACATTATTTAAAGGCATCACTTCACTCACTTCATTTTATCTTTGCAAGAAATGAGAGACAACAATATGTCAGCATCAAAGCAACTGAAACAGTCACATCGATGCATCTAGTCCTAATAAATTCATCATGCTTCAGTATTGGAAGAAGTTTCTTTGCAGGATTTATCATTGGTCTTGGTACAGTATATGTGCAGTTCTATCTACCCTAGGACTTGCATGCTAAACTTCTTTTACTGTGACTTGCAGAATGTATCTGAGATGGAGAGAAAGGAGAAGCAATTCAATATTCTTCAACTGGTTAATAGTTTATGAATATCATACAGTGGACAGTATTGAAGATTGTGATATTTTGGTCATGATGATGATGGAGATGAAACTGATGATGACAATCACAAGTGATGTTCAAGGCATTTATTGATGATGAAGGTGATGGTGAAGATAATGGAGGTGATGATGATGATGAAGGTGACAGAGGTGATGACCATAATAGGCATTATGATAACCACATAAAGACATGATAAAGATGATTTGAAATGGAAAATAGGGCCATCAAATTGGGGAGGGGGGCTGCTCCACCCTCCACTTTGGCACCCCCCCCCCCAAAAAAAAAAAGAAAAAAAGATTAATTCAAAACATTTTTAATTGTAATTGCTCATTTTCCATTGGCTTCCAAAAAACCATAAAGCCGCAAGGGCTTTGGGGGGCTCTGATCCCAATCCAGGGGCCCTACTGACAGTCCATGGACTCCGCCTCTGTGTCTGTGTCAACCCACTATATTAAAACACCCCCACATCAGACAGAAAAACGTTCTGCGGGCTCTGGAAGATATTTAAAGGGAAGATACAAGTGAATTTCAGTTTATTGAATGAAATCCATTTTGGATTGATAACAATTTTTCACAGAATGTAACAAAATTATGCAGAATATAGCAGAAAGTAACAATATACTAGAAAATGATGAACTGACGATTGCACAAGCATTGAGAGGATGAACACAAATACAAATATTAAACACGGCACAGAGTGGAATGTGTTATTCAATGACGTGCATTGCGAGGAATCTTTATATTGGTGCGCATCTACGCACGAGCCGCTTGCGGCGAGTGTGTAGTGAGCACCATTTAAAGATACCGAGCGCGCACTAGTACTCGATGTGTATAGTGTGTGTGGTTTTTTTGTTTGTTTTTTGTTCTAAATAAAATTGCTCTGTTCCTTAATTTGACCAGTCCCGATGCCCAAAATGCGACACATTACCCGTCAATAAATTGGGTGCCGTCAGCAATAGGGCAGACATGCACATACGACCCAAAAGTCATATACACTCTTGAGTGATTGCTTGAGAGTGCAATATGACTTTTTGATAGTAAATGTCTGCACGCAGTATTGCACTCTTGAGCGATATCTATATCGATCACGACATTTCACGTAGATCTTCTACCACACCTTTAAATAGCCAGATGTATTATTTTTTAACGTTCAAAAGGTTATATTGAAATTCTAAATCATGTGTATAAAACTAAACTGTGTAACTAGATTTTATTATAAATATACAACTCTAATCTATATCCAGATTTTCTGACTTTTAGGCTTGCAAAATAAAATTTGATCATACAAAATGCCATCGAGTTCATCCAGTGTTCCGATTTTCTTAACGATTAATAGAACCTCTGATTTGAGATTCAATTCCGCTTTATTCTACATTAGATCTTTATTAAAGGCTGAGGCCTGAGCCTGTGATTAATATGACTAGATTGTAGAATTACTACATGCAGCATAATATACATTTTATACAGCTGGGGATTCCGATTCGATTTCCTGAACTCTATTAAAAATTTAAATAGAATTCTAGATCTATCCAGACTAGCGACAATTCAGATTCTATACGTACATACAGGATTATTAAATACATGTATCTTGATTTTACTTTGTTCATTGGTCCTATTTTTTCTAATTTATTTCTTACACCATGAGCGCCGAAAGGCGGATCTGCGCGCTATACAAGTAGCCACAAGTAGCCACAAGTAGTAGAACGATCACATGTGGAGTACCACAAGGATCAGTGCTGGGACCCACACTGTTCCTATTATACATCAATGATTTACCTAGCTCATGTAACTATTTTCAGTTCAGACTATTCGCTGACGATTCAAACATTTTTCATACATTTCCCAAAGGTACAAAAGAAATTGATATGAATGATGTAAATTGAAAATTGAATGAGGTACAGAAATGGTGTATTGTGAATAAATTAACTATCAACTTGAAGAAAACAAATTACATGTATATGATTATTAAAGGACCAAGACAACCAATTGCAGTTAAAGGTGTGTTAACAATCTCTGAAACGGTTATAGAAAGAGTAAATGTAGCATCTTTTGTAGGAATCCAGATTGATGAGACCTTGATGTGGAAGGATCAGATTCAATGTATCAACAAATGCATTAGGCGCAAAATTGGCTTAATCTTCAAGTTAAGATACTTTGTTCCAAGGCATGTTCTCATGCTTTTATATAAATTCTTTATACAATCACATATACTTTATGGAATTGAAGTATGGGGAAGTACCTAGAGAAGCCACTTAAATTGTATATTTTTAGCGCTAAAAATGGCCGTGAGAGCAATCAGGTTCTAGGCCATTATTCACCAGTCTAGGAGTGTTAGATGTTTTTGACCTGCATAAGCCTGCAGTGTCTACCTTTGTATATGATCTACACAAGGGACATTTACCACATTCTGTAACGCAATATTATGAGCCAATGAATCATGCATACAGGACTAGAGGCAAAGATCACTCCATGCTTAGACTCCCAAAATGTAAAACGACACATGGTACATTTTCTATATCTTTTGTCGGATCAAAGTTTTGGAATAGTTTGCCCAAAAATGTTCAAGAGGAAAGAACTACTTTTTGTAGATCTTCATTTCGAAGAAACCTAAAAAATCACTTGTTAAAAGAAGTTTAGTGATGAAAAGAAATTTCAGTGTTTAGTTTAATGTACTTCTATAGTACAGTTACTTTAAAAGAGTACACCTTGCAATACGCAGCTTAAATATACATGTAGCTATAATGGGAGAACCATTCTCGACTAGCACTTGTGCTAACTTATGGTTCCTCCTTTAACAACATTATCTTCTGTTTTTCTAGTATTTTTTTTTTTTCAGAACCTCTGTCTATGCATATATGTCTACATTACATACTTATTCATTCTCTTTGCCTTTTCAGTGATAAATGTATCACAACGAAACTAAATCTATTATAACACATGTATTCTTATGTAAGGTAGATATAAGTATGTAAAATAAATGCTTGCAAAGCTGTAAGAACCTTGTACAAAATCATTGTATTCTCATAAAAATTTCATGTTATTGTATCTTACACTGGAATTTCATGTTATCACATTCACATGTATGTTGTTGATAAACTCAACTCGACTATCATTATTAGCATTATTATTATTAACTATTATTATATTATTATTATTATTATTATTATTGTTATTATTACTGTTATTATTATTTATTATTGTTATTATTATTATCATTTATCATTCATATACACAGTATTACTTCTTTTCTAGCAGATTCTAGCTTCGTAGTCGTACATGTGTGCTGCAATTTTATAAATGAAATATACGAAATCATCAAATTCACCGTCACATACACAACGCCAACAGTGTATCGTTTGACAGTAGTATGGCCTGCTGCGCAGTGCGGTGCATGCCATAGCAGCGTCCGCCTCGGACCCGGCCCGGCGATTGAAGGATAGCGAGCTTCGCGAATGACCGACTGTGACGTACATATGGGTCAGTATTGTGACAGACATTTTGCTCCCATGACGGTACCAAGCGTCATCAAATTGGTGGTACAGTGGAAACTCGATATAACGAGATGGTCGGGACCGAGTCATTTTCCTCGTTATAGCCGATATCTCGTTATATCAGTAGGCATAAAGAAAGCATAACATAAAGACATCAATTTGCACATATGGGGCTACCCATCATCTTTCAATCAATACTGATACAGTGGAAACTCGATATAACGAGATGGTCGGGACCGAGTCATTTTCCTCGTTATAGCCGATATCTCGTTATATCAGTAGGCATAAAAGAAGGCATAACATAAAGACATTAATTTGCACATGTGGGACTACCCATTATATTTCAATCAATACTGACAACTTGATATTGTGTGTGAGGGAATTACTCACCTTTATGGGTAAGAAGATGTTTTTCGCCAAGGAAATCCAATATCAAGAATGTGTTTCTTATTAATTGTAGATGTTTGAATTTGTAAATTTATATAGCTTGCGATTGTATCAAGATCGTCAGTGGATTGGTATGTGGTTATCTTATGTGTGTGTGTTGTGTGGAAAGCTTGAATTATATGGTCTGCACAATGCTGTGTGTGTATGTGACACATTCTGTATGTACATTATGACCGCGTGTGTGTGAAGATGGGGAATTCCCTACATAGAAGGCCAATCACAGCATCAGATTGCCTCACACCTGCTAAACGTCACGATGATGTCATGTATACATATGGCCGTCCCACCACATTTTCTGCATGTATCAGTGTGCACGCACACACACACTTACACGTACAACATGCAGTGCTAGCTGGAGTGCACTGAAGAAAATGATTATGTGTGTACAAGACAGTTTTTGGCGCATCAAGCTTTACAATCTCGGAAGATGATAGCACAGGTGAAGTAAAGTCTTACCAAAGGCATTTTGCTTTACCTCGCTATAGCAGGTTTGATTGACTATGTTTTTCTTTGTTTGGAAGTCACAAAATTTATCTCGTTATAGCAGTTATTTCGTTATAGCCGATCTCGCTATAAGAGTAGCATTTTACATAGACTTGTGTGGAAGGAAATTTGGGACCGGGAAAATTTCCTCGTTATAACCGATATCTCGTTATAGCAGTGTTCGTTATACCGAGTTTCCCCTGTAACTTGATAATGTGTGTGAGGGAATTACTCACCTTTAAGGGTAAGAAGATGTTTTTCGCCAATGAAATCCAATATCAAGAATGTGTTTCTTATTAATTGTAAATGTTTGAATTTGTAAATTTATATAGCTTGCGATTGTGTCAAGATCGTCTGTGGATTGGTATGTGGTTATGGTATGGGTGTGTGTTGTGTGTGGAATATGGTCTGCACAATGCTGTGTGTGTATTTGACACATTCTGTATGTACTGCGTGTGTGTGAAGATGGGGAATTCCCTAAGTAGAAAGCCAATCACAGCATCAGATTGCCTCACACCTGCTAAACGTCATGATGATGTCATGTATACATATGGCCGTCCCACCACATTTTCTGCATGTATCAGTGTGCGCGCACACACACATACACGTACAACATGCGGTGCTAGCTGGAGTGCACTGAAGAAAATATGTGTGTACAAGACAGTTTTTGGCGCATCGAGCTTTACAATCTCGGAAGGTGATAGCACAGGCGAAGTAAAGCTTTACCCGAAGACATTTTGCTTTACCTCGCTATAACAGGTTTGATTGGCTATGTTTTTCCTTGTTTGGAAGTCACAAAATTTATCTCGTTATAGCAGTTATTTCGTTATAGCCGATCTCGCTATAAGAGTAGCATTTTACATAGACTTGTGTGGAAGGAAATTTGGGACCAGGAAAATTTCCTCATAATAACCGATATCTCGTTATAGCAGTGTCCGTTATACCGAGTTTCCCCTGTACTTGACGCGACCATGACGCACCTTTCCCGGGGGTCAAGAGGTGCGTCATACAAATGACAGCTGCAGAAGTCTTGTTGCAATTTTCGGTAAAAATAACTGGCTTTTTTTCTACCCCCCCCCCCCCAAACCTTTTCTTTGTTTTTTCTATGCAATAAAGCAGCTGCAATAATAGAGCTTCTTTGATGTTACTGTTGTTATCCTCTGTTTGTGTTTCCGTTGTGAACACTCCTCATGATTTGGTTAACAGGTATAATTCTTTTTTTCCAAAACTTCTTGCACTTCTATGTTTAGTTCTTCAGGGATCCTCAAGTCAAGGGGGAGAATCCGTCACTTCTATGTTGATACTTTGCTTTGACCAAATGTAATGAACACATTAATATTCAACGATGCATTCTACATTGAAACTACACATGTTATGTTTGTGTGAGACCCTGAGAAAGTGTTGCCTCAAGTGAGGGCCATTGCTGCAGTACCCCTAATTGTAGTCAAGGTCGTATACTGACACCGTCGTCAACCCTTGTGGCCAAGGCTTGAAGATTATCCACTTCACAACAAGAAACTTTGCACCATTCTGCATCTTTCCTACCAACCCTTCCTACATGCACTCCCACACCTGTATTGACAATCCAGTTAAAGGGGACCTCCGGATGATTTTCAGACTTTTACATTTGAACAACTATAAATTAATCAAACTGAGTACAGAGTTTCAGAATTTATAGTGATTGGGATAAGGAATGAGAATGTTTTCAAAATTTGCAACAAATTGCAACGAACAAGGATGATGACATGACAGCCTCACCATAAGAATGCATGAGTTGGGGCTCAAGGGAGCAGAACAAAAGAAGAAGGCATGCATAGATTTTTTCACAGGTGTATTGTTGAGCAAGCGGTATTGTAATGGAATTACACTGCTACATTTCTGAAATATATGAGGCTCTGATGTCATCAACACTGTTCAGTGTAATTTGTTTAAGACTTTCAATTTATTGGTTTCTCTGCTCAAGGACCACAATAAATTCCACGAATCTATATAAGGAGCTGTTGATTTATGTACTTCACAATGTCAAATTATGATAATCGTCCGGAATGCCCCTTTAAGGCTGGTATTCATACCGTGCCAACCCGGTTGATGGCTGCAGTGAAGTAGGTCTGGGCTATGGCAGCATTCCTGGCTTCAATGGACCACATGGGTTCACTGTGAATGGAAGATACAATCTCTATCAGTCACACATGGCCACAGCCTTTGAGAAATTGCCGTATATTCCACTTCATGCTTTACCAATCTCTTCCTAATCTAGTCATAATTTCCAAACTTAATGGGATACTTTTAAGATTGGATTGCAAACATATCTGCAAATTACAAAGACACAGGGGAAATTACACCATTACTTTGCACTGAACTGCCATCTCATCATGCAGCCTTGCTTTATTTCCTGCTATCACTGTCCGGCTTGGTACAGAATAATATTGAAGGCATTGCATGTCTATTTTCAATACCAGTCAGCATCAATAATGTCCTTTGAAATACAAAGTTTTTGTTTTACATGCAGAATGAAATGTAATTACATCTAGTATTGATTTTTTTTTTTCTAGAGACAGCAACAAATCACACATAAAATATATGCTGCTCAAATGCAAGCAGCCTCTTCATACACAAGAGTTGGGGCACCATCTGGTCCCAAGTCTCCATCGCCATAGCAACTAACCTGAGAGCACCAACGGTAGCCGATGGATTGAAGACAATCTCCGCCCCGTTCAGGCCATACATCAGCCAGTTCAGAGGATGATGACGCCCATAGCAGATGTTGATGGCAATGCGGCCTGTGTATAGAGGAGGCAAAACGGGCAAATGTTGAGACGATAACTCTTGAGGAAATGACAAATATTTAGCACCAATATTTTGGTATTAAATTGGGATCTTTTTTTTCTTGCCTGAACTCTAGGTCTACTGAGCCAAATACAATGGCGAATGATTAATTCCAAATCATCATTAATTTGGCTTTGATAAACATAGGAAAATAAGATGAACAGAATGGTAGAAGTATGCATAAATTAAGCAAATCAAGGAGAAAATTTGTCCTACTTACACTAAACCTGAACCATTTTTTCCATCCGATTTACTGTACTAAGTCTTATTAAGGTCACATATAGCATGATGAGGAATATATCATGAGCCATGCCCATGATGCACAGTGTGCTATGATAACTTTCCAACTCACCAAACTGTGTCTCAAACACTCGATGTCCAGTGTTCCCTTCCATGTAGTAAGTTGACTAGAAATGTATGAAAAGACAAAGTAGACTCTTTACACAATGGAAAAGTTGTGTGTTGTATATTTTAAAGAGATCACGTTCTGGGACGTGAAAAGTCATCACAACACGAAGGATAAAAATACAAACTGAGTATGAAACACAGATAGAGGCAGGACATGTTTACTGTAAAACCAGAAATATTTGTAGTATGAATCTTTCTCAGATTGGAGCCAACAGCCTATATTGCTGCATGGAATTCTCATGAATTGCCTACAATGAAAAGAATTAGAGTACACTACAGGTACTGAACTGTGCAGACAAAAACTTCCGCTTGCATTTTACTTTTGTGTACCATGGTTCCTTTCAAAATTCACAAAGGTTTCATGCATAAGAGAATTTCTTGTTTTATAGTAGATGTCTATCACACTTCTGTATGAAAGCAAACAGGGTTCCTATTGTAAACATAACCTGTTTGCAATTGCCATCAAGCCCCAACATATGCTCCTTTCCTAGACTACAATTTGCCTGTTGTAAATTTTGTCAGTGGAAAAATGAGCAAAGAAAATGGGATTCCATTGTTGTAAATTTTGATGCATCTGCATTCTACCTCTATGATGCTTGCCGAAGTTTTTTTGAAACGACATAATGTTGATAATCTCAACCACACTGTTATGTTGATATTTCCACATATTTCACAAACCTCGTTGAAGTCTCCAACTCTTGGGATGTGGTTCTTCCTACTCTTTCCAATGATGTTCCCTGAATTAGAGATCACGACTGCCATGGGAAAAAAAAAAGTTATAAATGAAATAACCAACATTAAGTGTACACCAGACAGACTCTCAATGACACCAGTAAGGATCTTCAGAGGTAAGTATTCACATGGAATGTTTTGCAGAATGGAAAAGTTCATAACTTTCGTGTGATGAGAAACTAGCATGCACAAACACACACGCAGATATACAAGTAAATACACTGTATTATGTCTTTCAAATTTGTTGATATGAGTACATATTCACATCAACAAATGATACAGAATACTTGTAAATCTGTCTATGTGTGTGTATATATGTGTGTGAACCAGTATCACTATTACCAGTCACAAATCAATATTTTAACTACAGTTTGTATTACAAAATAAAAAAAGACAAAATTAATCTCTCTTGACTGAGACTGTACTATTAGCTGTGCTATGATTTAAAACAATATATTACCTGATGTTTGCTCCACATAAACATGTAAGTGCACAAGACATCCATGACACATGTATACACACATTCACAAAAACAAGAATTTCAAGAAATTGATAGAATACAGCACTTAATATATGACTTGTAATTAAAGAGATGTCAATTCAAATACACATTTTTAGGTCACAGTTTGGCAACTGGCCAAGTACTTTAGTTTGGCAACTGGCCTAGTACTTTGAGATACACATATGTAAAATGAACAGAAGATACCTCTTATTTGTAAATACAAAACCCGGGATGTCTATACTCTTGACATGTATGCATGCCTACAAATCATAATTGCTGCACTTTGGGAAAAAAAAAACTGGATCTGACCTTTTCTTTTTTGTGAAAACAGGAGACTAAGGGGATGATGTTCATTTATATTTCTCGTGGGCAATTAAGCACCATAACTATGAATTCAAGACCTACCTATTATGCAGTGATTTGGAACATCACTGGGAAATATGACTTACCAAAAGAATTCTCCTCTTTTCAGCACAACTCTTTGTTTTATTATTATTATAGAATATTACTTTCAGGTCTCTGTCACTGATAAATTAAAACTCCTGCAGATTATACAACTTTGCTCAGATATTTTTTTCACATTATCTTGAGCCTTGGATGTCTTTCTTCAAAGAAAGGTTAAACATATCACAATTGCTACTGTCAAAGTCTGTTTGTCTTACACTTTCTAAAATCTTGATTGAGAGGGTAAGATTCCTTTCAGCAAATCATAACCTTTCACAATTTAAGTATCTCACAGGAATTTTATCATGTGGCTGAAGGAACTTACTCTCAGAGAATAAAGATAAATTGTATATCAGCTTTCTGGTATCAAAGAAATAATGTGACTGTGTTCAAATCATGGCAAAAAAAAAAGGAGTCTTGTTGAATATCAAACTTCAATTCAGCAAATATATCTGTGGTGCATTATCAGAGCTGCCAACATTCATTTGTCAATGCCAGGGAGATATGTGTGTGTTACATGCAACTCAGTGGGCAAAAGTAAATCCAAAATCAGGAAGATTGTTATATTCTGCTATCTGGAAATGAAGAAATATTTAGATGTTCATGAAGCCTCCTTCTGCATCAGGGAGACTTGGCAGCTCTGCTTTAGGACTGTTGGCTTTCTACTTACCAGCAGTGTTGTGCAGGGTTCCATGGTAGATGTCATCTCTCTCTAGGATGGGACATATGATCACCATGTTGTAACGCTTGGCAAGCTGCAAAGTAAAGAAAATTACAAAGAAATAAATTAATCTCATCCTATATCTTTCTCTGCTGAGAGCCACAAGGGAGTTCAGCCCGATAAGCACTGCAATGCAAGAACAACCTTCCAGCTCTCAGCTCAAGAATGCATGGCAGACATATACTGGATACGCCAAATATTTCGCAAGGGTTTTATTTTTGTGAATTTGGGAGTCAGGTGCAATTCACGATATTAAAAGACATGCAAAAATATTTACTCTGATCCCAATATGAATGTGACGTTCACATATCCATCCATTTCTCCAATCAGTAGGCCCTACTGTAGTCCATGATCGCAAATTCGACCACTTGCGAAATTGTCAGGAAGTCTTGATTTGTGAAAATTTAGACTCGCTAAATATATGGCATACAGTAAGTGATAACTGTCCCATACTATCAATAAACTTCACATTTACAAAGACACAAAAACAAAAGAGGAATTCAGAAATCATGTCATTACACGAGCTGCCACAAGAAATCAAGATTGAAGTCAACAGCAAGTTTTGCCTATCATTGAAAAAAAAAATAAAGAGACATAAACTTGTTATTTATAAATCACAGCTTTAGTTGATGTGCACATAGATTTGTTAACTCTTTAGCAAAAATGGAACTCTCTCACAAACATCCTATCTCTAATATGCTGCATATCTGATGATAAAATGACCACAAAGGTTTGTTTGTATTTCCTTCATTCACAGAAGTTAGATCTTTTTAGCACATTGTATCCAATAAAACGTGTATCCCTAATTGGAATAAGTGAGCAAACCGCTGTAAAATCTGAAATTTTCGCATGCATGAAACTTTTGCGAATTTTGAGATGAGCAAAGACCCACGTAGAATGTATCATACATTGTTTTTCTACACAGTGCATTAATTGCCAGTGGCAATTCGTAAAAGGTTCATGCTGCAAAAAAAAAGGACGTAAGCTCCATTTCAGGAAAATGTAATGCTGGGGATGCTTCTGGTTTTAGAGTAATCATCCATCAAAGCCCCTCTTTCACTGGAAGACATACCTCCTGGCACATTGAGATGCTAGGGCCGTCCCTGGCAGACTCTGCAAACTCCGCCCAGGGCATTTTCTCTCTGGTGCAGAAGGCGAAAGGCATGGCTGCACAGTGACATGAACATACAGAAGGCACTGACACTTTAGTTCATGGAAAATCTAGATTTATTAAAGGCAGCATATAACCACAGCATGCTTTCAAAAGCAGTCAAGTGAAAACAGAAGCATTATGGACAAAATGTGGCAGACAAGTATCAGGTATAGAAAACAAATTTTATTTAGATGAATCTTACACTGCATGAATAAAGTGAAATAACATAGACAAATCATATCTCATAAAAAAGAGGAAATTTAGGAACTAAATGTGAAGGAAGTAATGAACATTTGAATATCATAGAGTCATAAGCCATGACATTTAACAGACACAAGAAAAGAAATGCAGTATCATTTTCTTTTACTTCTATGATTTGTATATCACATCTATTATTCATCTATTCATTCATTGTGATTGTACTCACCGAATGTCTCCTGTAAGCACAAAATATTGACACCCGCTGCACCAGCAGCCTCAGCTATCTCAGAAATACGGTTGAGGATAGCATCTTTCTACATAGGATCAGATCAAGAGCAAGACACATTTAAACTCTATGAAGACTTCAGAGGAACTTCACATAGATCAGCTTTACACCGCCAGCGCAATCACCATCCTTCCATTAGTCTCAATAACTACAACATTCATTCATGGATAAGTGGATGTTTCAGGCATCGATTTGTTTGAATGGGTATCCAATTTAACATCATACTGACAATCACAAAATATATCAATACAACCACAGGTTCTTTGTCCTCAGCTCATCAATCAATCAACCAAAACACTCATCAGGGGCAGATCCAGAAATTCTGTTAAGAAGACGCGCCTTTACAAAATTAAAGAGGGGCGCACGTGCCCCCCTCATTTTTTTTCATTTTATTTCTTTTGTTTTAACAAGAAATAAAGAGGGGGTGCACGCCCGGTGCGCCCCTCTCTTGATTGCCACTGCTCATCTCAAACATTTTATGAAAAGTTGAGAATGTCGGAAATTGAAAGAAATATGGAATAAAGAAATAATGCTCTGTTGGGCAAACATGAAACACAAACACACACATTTGATACACATCACACTCTATACCTGCTCCTTGACTGGGGCTGTTGTTGGCAGTACTATCTGGTTCTGGATCAGACCAATCCGGACAAGACGTGGTGAGCGGAGCTGCTCAGGCTGGGCTAGAATTTGGTAGCCTTTCACCTCAAAGTTCTTCTTCTCACCCAGGGCAGCCGCCTCACTTGGCAGTGCCAGGACCCTGATAGGGAAACAGCCAAATAAACGGGATCCTCAAAATCTCATTGATACACATGATTTTAAAGTCACTACCGACCATATTGTACTTTGTGGCCATTTACCCTGATGATCGATTATTCAAAATTCATATATATATATAAATATATATATAAATCAAATTAATAAGTCAGGATAAACATTTCATCCCCTTATTTTGCATGTTATTTTAATCAAATGAATGCAAGTCATTACAAACAGAACAGAAAGTAATGAAATGACCTTTTATTTTTGTACAAATTACCTTAAAACTCGTGGGACACAGAAATATACACTTAGCAAAAAATGACCCACATACAAAAAATATAAAATATATATACAAATGACCCACATACATGTAGCCTATATATTTGTGTAACTGTCAACTGTGGTAGTGATGGGCCGGGTCAATTGTATTTAATTCTTTCCTTGTACTTGTATTGCCTGCCTGTGGGCAGGTAGTAACCTAGGATTGCTTATCACATGCTTTCATTTGCACAGGAAATAAAGTATGTACTATATATAAATATAATATATAGCTAGGTATACAGATATCACAACAAAAGAAGAAGAAAAAAAATAATAATGTGGGTATGTCAGAGCTACCAAGTCTCACGCATTCTGCGTGAGACTCAAGCATTTAGGGGCCGTCTCACGATCTCACGCATGGCACCCATTTTTCTCACGCATCGGGCGAAGTCTGCAACTTTGGCCTATAATAATGAGCATAGCTCAAAAGATTAAAGTGATAGTTGCAATTGAAGGTACATTTCCCTTGTGTCTTTCAAAATAAGTAAAAAATGGTCACTTAAGTATGCACCTGATCGCACCATTAAGAGTTAAATATTGAAAAAGCTCCCTACCGTGGGAGGCCACAGGGGGGAAAAACCCCTCCCACACCCTCGCTCGCTGGCACATTTGCGCCCCGAGATGCCGAGCGATGCCGAGTCATGAAAATCTCACTCATTAAAATTTTTTGAACTTGGCATCCCTGGTATGTATGCTTGTTTATCAACCCTGGATCAACAAATCCGGCAAATCTTAAAAATTACTTTCTACAGTAGACTCTGTACATTGACAACAGGTGTCTCTTAAATCTGCTTTTGTCCAGAATTAAGTAGGGTACATTCATAGATGAGGCACTGCACTGGTAAAGTGGTAGTACGTCTATAGTCGTAGTTATAGACAGCCAGTACACAATGGTACAGGAGGGGTATTCTAGGTAAGTTCCACAGACAGCGACAGCTAACTTGTCATAGTTTTGACCAAGTAAAACGGGTAATCATGTAGAAATGCACACCTACCGTTCGCTTCGCCGTTTGTCAATAAAATTTTGTGCAGCTATTGGAGATGCTAAATTGAACCATATTAGATAGTTTTCATGGAATCAGAAAGCCGAAAAGGTAAGAAAAATGAGAAATTGGAGTTGAAAAGTACGTCGGTCGCGAACATAGTCTCCGATGTAAAAGCAGTGCACCGATTTCGCTGAGAACGATGTCAACGATTATAATCGATTCTGGTAGTCTCTAATTAGCCGCTTACTAACAATATCGAACTTGACTCGTGCAATGCGTGTAGCCCCTATTTTCTTTTTCATATTTTTTTAGTTAGCTCACCTGAGTCGAAGGTCCAAGTGAGCTATTGTGATAGTTCTTTGTTTTCATTGCCACTATCATAATTATCACTTTTCAAATTATTGATACAGATTATTCATACCAGGATTTAGACATCGATCGTTTCTCTAAATATTGTGGCAAGTATTGATTTTATCATGACAAAAGTTGATAATAATAACTTAATTTGAATAGTGTTGAAGGGAATAGAATGAGGTTGAAGGAAAAGTGGAAGAAAAAGGTTAAGCTATTTATTACAGTATTTAGGAGGGAGAGAGAAAGAGAAAAGAAGATGAGAAGGAAGTTGAATTCAAAGGGGATTTGTTTCTAGTTATCTACATAATTTATAGGCCTAATTTAAATAATAAATTAATGAGAACAGTATAACAAAAGTGCATGTTATGTTGTATTAACGTTAATATTGTGGACCTCTCATAAAGTGCTCATTTTACCTAAAAAGAAACAGAATATTGAAATTGAAATAGTAATTTGTTTTTAATTGATAGGTTCAACTTATACAGTAGTAGAAAGTAATTGTCTTTATGATAGTATTTACTTTTCCCATTTCATTTTTTTTAATTATGTATACAAAAACTGCAACCCCAATATTTGCTTTTGTTTTGTAGTAAAAATCTATTTTATTGTGCAATATTCATGATGGATAATTCCCATTTTTTCATATATCTTTTACTGACATTTTGTACACATTATCTGTCCATCATTTAGTCAGCAAAAATGTTGACAGATATACAGTCACACGCAGGAGAAAATTAACTAAAACGATAAAAAACAGACGCATCAAGATCACTTTCTTTCTTCCACATTTTACTGTCGAGCCGACGTAATTATTGTGGTTAAACACCAAACAAGCGGCTGTATCACAGACTACTACGATCGATTATCATCGTTATTTCGCTCTTCCACATAATCGATCATCCATCATGCTACGCTGACACAGCCGTCGATCGGCGTACTTTTGAGTCAAAATTAGCTACTTTTCTTCTGTAATTGACTATGAAATTTCATGAAACCGTCAGATATGGTCCATCTTGACATTTCTGATAGCTACAAGAAGTTTTCATTAACAAATTAAGGAAGGAAATGGTAGATGTGCATGGTGTGCATTTCTACATGAAGTTGCACTGACATTGCTCTACGTACGCGACAAACACAAACTGACATTTAGGCTACAGTCATGGGATAGGTTTACCTGGCAGACGATCCATAAAGGATTCGGTTGACAGCTTCGAGCTTGTCTGCTGGAAGATGTTCTTCCAAGATCTTCTCTATGCTCTCCAACTCCGCAGCCATTATGTCTAGCTATGAGTAATAGAGTATGAGCAGCGGACAACCTACTGTATGACCATGGAACGAAACGTTTGTCGATGCAGCAGGTGTGTTACAAAGATAGTCTAATCGTTCGACTCTAAAAATGCACCCTGGCCCTGTATTATTGATCTGGGCGCCTACCCTAGCGTGCCGTGCCTATACTCCTAGCCGCCTGACTAGCCACTGTTTGGTTAGCGCTCGTTCTTCCTGTATGAGAGAGAACCAGGAAAGTGCGCTTGCCCTCACCACGGAAGTGTACGTGGTCCCTTCCCACCTCTCTGCTCACACACCTCTCTGGTGGGAAAACCAACGTGTGGAATACCTGGTTACCTAGACGGTGTTCAGTTGTGACGGATGATAATGATACCGAATTGATGATGATGATGCAGATGATGATGATAATAATTATGCTGATGTTATTGGTTTTTGCAGAGATTGTCAGGAGTACAGTTTGATCCAGCAATTCCGTACTACTATAGTAATAAAGGGGGCGCCTTTACAAAATTAAAGGGGCAACCCCCTACTTATGATTTCTTTTGATTTAACAGAAAATATAGGGGGGAGGGGGCACGCCCGGTGTGCCCCCGCCTGGATCCGCCACTGCTTATGGAGATGGCAAGTTTCCCCTAAAGGCCGATATACAGGGCGTATCCAAAAAAACAGTTACAATTTTTAAAAAATTTTGGAAGATTTTTTCATATTTATGGATGCCCAAGCAATAGTCTCATCTATCAAGTGCAACCAACAAAACAAATTTTTGTTCACGCTTGGCTGAACACTGACGCTCTTTGTCAAAGTGTGAAAAATGACTTGCGCCAAATTGAAAGAAGAAGGAAAATTCAGCCAGCAGTACAAATAAAGTGTTCTCATTCAAACAAATTGCTCTTTTGCTCACAGTTTTGATTATCTTATGATAGTTTAGGAATTTTCTGGCGATTTTCTGTCAGCGCGTTTTAAATGATTCCATTGTGTATGGAAGGTTGATTAACAACATCAAGATCATACACAGACATATCAAAACCACATGCCAGTCACTCAGTCAAGAAGAA
This sequence comes from Diadema antillarum, assembly GCF_040938485.1. Taxonomy (NCBI): domain Eukaryota; kingdom Metazoa; phylum Echinodermata; class Echinoidea; order Diadematoida; family Diadematidae; genus Diadema; species Diadema antillarum. The sequence continues at coordinate 1,541,668 of NW_027271238.1, read as the reverse complement.
AAGTACAAAATTAATGCATCCTCAGATCATTCAATCAATACAATCAATCCAATCCAATCAATCAACCAGTCAGTCACTCAATCAATCAATCAATCATTCATTCATTTAATCAATCAATCAGTCAGTCACAATTGTATTTCGACATAGGGAATATCATGACCTCCCGTCCCCCCCCCCCCCCCCGGTCACCTGGGGGGAGGTGATATTCCCTATGTCGATCTGCCACTTTAAACATGCATACAATTGTGACTGACAGATTGATTAAATGTATGAATGACTGTCCTCGATCCCAATCCCCTGGTCCCACCCTGGACACTGCCACCGATACATTTACCGTAACATAATATGACAAAATACAGATTTTTAGTAACGAAATGAAAATTTCGTAAAAAGATGGTAATATTTTGTAACTAAATGATCAGTGATCATGGGTGCTCGCAGTCTATTCTTGCCTACATTTCTTGTTTTCCTGAATGTAAAAGTGGGTGGTGACTGATGAGCTGAGATGCAAGTTGATGGTGGTATACGTTTTAGTTCGGTGGTATTCTCATGGTCGGACATCCGGGTATTTTGCGTGTCACGGGGTCATGGATAGCGGTGGAGTGAAAACAAACAGTCGCGTGAGCCTGGCTGGAGGGGTAACGCTGTACGTGTTTTCTGCCGGGGCGCCCCGCGAGCACAAGCTGTACTACTGTAGCTGTGCGGGCAGCAGGATTAGGCCCTAGACTAGGCCTACCCTAAATTAGGCCCTACCTTAAGCCTACTACAGTACTAACGTTATATAGGCCTATAGACCTACCTGAAGTTTCTATGAGGTACTAAGTAAACGTAGATATCGGGGTAGGGCCTACTCAATGAGGTTCTACAGCACATCTGGCCATTTTCGGGTCGTTGATCCAGAGTCCTGCCGCGATTTCATACGGGTACAGGTCCAGTCCGGCTGCCTTCAACTTGGCAAAATACCGGGATCCGACCGATCGATCGACAGGATCCAGATTTTTAGAATATTGCTGGCAAGACATGATGTATGTATCTCATGAATAAATGACAAAATGAATACTAGTAATGAAAAACAGTCCCCATGTCTGCGTAGAGTTGCACATAAAACGCGTCGCACATGCAGGCACAGCATGCAGTATGCGCATTATGCATAGCATATTATGCAGGCTTAGCGCGTGCAAGCTGTTTGTTTTCACTCCAGTCAACCGGAAGTGACGTGTAGCCGACCGCAAGAATACGTACATGGTGTAGGATCGCGCGCGCTTTAATTCGGTTCACACACCGCGTTGTTATGGGACGCCAAGTGTCGCATGGTCTTTTTCGTTACGAAATCATTTAATTTTCGTTCACAATGGCCATTTCGTTACAAGACATAAATGTCATTTTGTTACGAAATGATCATTTCTTCGATGTAAAAATCTAAATTGTAACTATATGCTCAACATGGCTTCAGCAAACACCGTTCCTGTAAGTCACAGCTAATCCTTGCAATTCAAGGTTTTGCCAAGCGAATAGATGAGAAACAATAGCATTGTTTGTTTTATTTTGTTTGGTTTTGCCAAGCGAATAGATGAGAAACAATAGCATTGTTTGTTTTATTTTCACATATCAAACATCAACAAATTTCATACAGTAAGAAGAATGTTTTACATAAAGGTCACAAAGAAAAAACATACCGAGGGTAGCCCGACAATAGCATGATGTTGTAAGACCCAAAAATGCGTTTTCTCCCCACTCCTCGCTTCCCTCCTTAAACGTCCTTGTAGTGCCCTATGACGCACTGGGTTATTTGGAAAATAGTCAACCACCACTGACCCACTCCACCCATTGACTATGTGCCCCTTTGTTTTAATGAGGCTACCGGCTAAACGCTTGACCAGCACAAAACTTGACCAGCCCATTCCGTTGTGTTGACAACTACAGCAGAGTAGAGAGTTCATTCATGAATTCTCATGACCATGATGGTGTATAAGAACATTCCCCCTTACCAAAATTTGGATTGTCCCTCTCATAAATATCCAGCATATGTATTAGTAAATATTCTAATAATCTTCCCTTTCATTTTATTCAAAGTATCAAGTGTAATATAATAGATTATTATCATTCACAAGCTAAAGTATATGTCCCTGAGTGTGAACATGTGTTCTGAGTTCTTGTTCAGCCCGAACACTATCTGCCAGACCTCTTGCCACCCGGCAAAAGGTATCCTCGATACACTCCAGCCCCGACTGGGAGCAGACTAGGTCCCGAGTGTCAAGTGATCGTATCGACAAATTCAACAAATAAGATACATCCTGCTGAACTGGACTTCATTCGTGTGGCACTTTCCTTCGTGTCTCTTTGACATCATTATTATCATTTTGTCTTCAGAAACTTCTATTATAGACCTATCTCTACGTAACATACAGTGTTGCATTCTGGTGGCAGCTGTATAGTAACATTCGCAGACTAAAGTGCACGCTTTACCTACAACAATTGAATAAGAGTGTTCCAATGTCATCCTGCTTGATTTCTGCAAGGCGTTTGTCAAAGTGCCCCATGCAAGACTACTCCACAACCACAAGTTACAGCACGTGGCATCTGGGGAAGTATAGGGCCTACACATCTGTGGATTGCAGATTTTCTTATCAAATTTAAATTTGCAGCCAGCAAGTTGTCCTGGAAGGATCTCAGGCACGGTACAGGTCACTTCAGGGATACCGCAAAGTACTGTTATTGGCCCGCTGCTGTTCCTTATGACCTCCCTGAGTACGTGTAACCAGGATGTAAACTACAGAACGTCTGTTTGCAGACGACTGCATGTACGCTGTACCGGGAATTCAACAATCACGCCAGACTCAAAACAACTACAACATGACCTTGATGCTCTGCAGGCATGGGAGAGTGACTGACTTTCAACCCACGAAGTGTCAGGTCCTGCATGTCACCAACAAGAGGAAATCTCTGGGTAAGCACACCTGACATCCCTGGACAGCCTCTTGTGACAGAAGATATGTAGGTATCCATCTCAAGAGCAACCTCAACTGGACTCATCATATCGAATCCACAACCAGGCAAGCCAGTTCGAGTGCATTTCTCCAGCGAAACATCCGCACTTGCCCAAGAAAGATGAAGACACTGTGCTACCTCACTTTAGTTCGCCCCATCCTAGAGTATGCCTGCGTAGTGTGGGACCCTCATATGGCATGATAAAACATCCACAGGCTGGAAATGGTCCAATGCCGCTACGCCAGGTTTGTCATTGGAGACTTCGATCCATCGCACAAGCAGTGTGCATGAGGCAAATCTCTCGTTTGAAGAAGCTACACCCCTGTAGACAATGCCAGTGTATATCTTGGCAATCAAGGACTTAAAAACCAAAGATATAAAACACCTGTTTCTTGACCCTGGCCTAATCTAAGCATCAGTCACTGCCACAGGGGGGGGGGGGGGGGGGGGGGGGGGGCACCCGCGAGAGGAGGAGATTGTTTTGGTTTTGGCATGGGCTATATGTAGCTCCATGGTGCGTGTGTGTGTACGTGTGTGTGTGTGAGTGTATACATTCAGTATTAATAGGCTTGTGGGTGCGAAGTGTATGCAGACAGAGCATGCATGTACTGCAGTGACAATGCTCTCCTTCTTATTCCTGTATTTTCGTTATTTATGGGTCAAATTTTTTCGTTCGAAATTTAAAAAACGGATGACCATAGAATTTCTCAATAGAATATAAAATTGATTTAAATTGAAAACTTTAAAAAGAATAGAGAAAATTGAGTTCACTTTGAATGGTCTGCCACAGGCAGATATCCTTATCATACTCTTACGTAATATGACAGCTGTTGTAGTCATTAAACCCTGGCTTGGCCTCCAGGATTGCCACGCCTGAGTAGAAAGTTATTTTGCAATGGGCAAATACATATCCTCCCACTTCTCAAACGAGGATTCGTTGGGGGGGTACTCACCCCATCAGCTTCGTTTGCCAATGGGGTCTCGTCTCAAACGGGGGTTTGACGGCATGGACAGCACCCTAGCAGTGTGACAGCAATGCTAAGCAAACTCTAATGGTTATTATATACCTCATTTCTAGAATCCTCTCATCTGATTGGTTAAAAGGGGAGTCATGAAAATAGCTGTGCCCTATTTTTGAGTTACTGTGACCGGGGGGCGGGCACAGTTAGTAAATAGGTTTTAAAAACAGTCGCGACCCCGTACACATAGATCGCTCATATGTACGCACCAATGATACGACCGCCGCGCATTCTATCAGCGTGCTGTAAAAGAGACTAGCGGACTGGTTTGGAGACAGTCGAAACTCGCAACCCCGTACATATATACACTGTGTACACATAGATGATCACTCATGTACGCACCAATGATACGTACGACCGCCGCGCTGTCGATCAGCATTGATTACATCTTACAAGTGCCGTAAAAGAGACTAGAATCTATATTTTCGGTATCTATGTTTTGAAATTATTTTCGGTATATAAAACAAATAACAACTGCTTGATATTCGGGGTACAGTTAAAATTATGTAGGCCCTCGGTGATGTGAAAACCATAACCATGCCCTCAGCTTCGCTTCGGGCGTAGTTACGGTTTTCACATCACCTTGGGCCCATAATTTTAACTGTGCCCCTCATAGCAGTCATTATTTGTATAATGAAACACCCTGCTGGAAGATAGCTAGTCACCACCACCTCTGCAAACCTCTTCAAGCAGGAGATGCAGAGCTAGCATCCTGTATTTCTTAACAGAGGAGCATTGTTTTTAGCTGCACATAGTAAGATGTAGGACTTTTTTTTTAGTCACTGTACATACACCACACCAGACCTGCCAAATAGTACGACTATGCACCCGATGGTGGACTGTACTTGTAAAGGAGAAGAATATCATTTCAATGATGAAATGTAAATTTCTTAACGAAATTACTATTTTTCGTCACAATTCAATAAAGATAAAAATGTCCATTTCGTAACAAAAGTTTATCACTTAACTTATGAAATATTGCCATTTCATTATGAAATGACCATGTCATAAGTAACAAAAAACTATCACTTTACTGATGAAATATTGCTATTTCATAATGAAATGACCATAGGATGCCTATATTTCATAAGCAACAAAATGAAGTCATTTCATCGACGAAATGACCATTTCGTAGCAAAATGACTACTAGTATTCTGTAACGAAATGCGTAACGAAATGGCCATTTCGTAACGATATGACAATATTTCATAACGAAATACATGTACAGTTATTTCGTATTCAAACGAAATGAACATTTCGAATCGACAAAATGACTGATATCGTAACGAAATAGACCATGCGACACTTGGCGCCCCATAGATACCGTACTCTTTCTCTAGCTACAGCCACTCACAGTACACATTTTACTCGTACTCCATATACCGTGCGAATCCGCATAGCGCCATACAGAGCTATTATAAGGTACACAATCTCGCTACAGTAGTAAATTAACCCATAAACAAACATGCAAACGAGTAGTTTGGTAGCTGAGCTGCAGCAGGTGTGATGTGGCCGTGGCTTACTTCGTTCAGTCGAGTCAAGTCCTACCTGTATGTTGAGAACTAACTCGTTAGACTCTTGTTACACGCACGACAATCACCCACCGATCAGCTGAGAATTTCCTGACGACACCAAACCCGGCCCCTTCCTGAATGAACAACCTCTAATAAAGCCTCTTGTGATTGTGTTGAAAACAACACAACGTAAAATCGCGGGGAACACGAGACGGGTAAGCGATCAACGAACAGTAGAAACAGTAAATTTACTAGATCTAGACAGGATTAGCTTACAACACGTGTAGTTTTACAGTGATGTAAATAACTAAATTTAGACTAGAAGTTAGTAGACGTCTAATTGCGACTAACACTCACGACAATTTAGATTAGACTAACGTTAGTCGTTAGAAGTTATGTAGAACACTTATTTCAGTCCGGGAAACCCGCTCATGAGGACCACTCCCGCGTACGAGGACTGCTCGCCTCATGAGGACCGCCCCCATGCCTCATGAGGCCCCGGGGGAACGCCTCATGAGGCCCCCCTATTCATTTCTATTCATCTCACATCTGACGTATAAATTGTCGCAACTTTGCACGGTGATTTTTTTGTTACACACACATGTCCACTATCCATGATGAAAAGAAGAAAAAATCCTATCTGTTTTTTTTCTTCAAAAATCGAGTTTTAATCAACCGATGCAGAGCGCCCATTAAAACACGTGTGTTTTAAGCATGTGTTCCGGTACTCGTGGTACTGTGCTGTGTGCATGTGTGTGAGATTTTTTGTTGGGATGCAGTGTGTGCATGTGTCAACGTGAGTGTGCGTAATGAAAGCACTTACAGTACACCACATTGCATGCACATGGTTGCTCTAATGCCCTTCCCTGTGCGGCATGATTGAGAAGAGACAAACAGGTAACCCCGTCGCGGGGCGCTGTAACATTACGTATTTGTCCGTATGGGGTCGCTGCTGCGGTTAACAAACAGGGTGCTGGGCATTGGCACACAACATAACGCAATCAGTGGTAAACTTTCATCCTTCATCATGATTTTAAATGAATGGACGCTGCATTATTTTAATATCTCAAGCAGGGGATCAATAATTAACCTATCGCAGAGGACATTCTGTCCACTGCCTTGGCAAAATTATTTGGTGAAATAATGAAAATAAAAAAATCCAAAATTTTATCCCGATTTGTCCGTTTGTTGTGTTTATATCATGGTCCATGCAGTTACCGATTTACTCGCCTGATCGGCTGCGACCAGATACCGTGCAACATGGTGCAAAGCACGTCCGCACTTGTGTACAGTGACAGGGCTGTGTATCACACACAAAAGCCTTGCCCGCGCGGGTGGTTTGCGCGATTTGTGATGGGGTCGGAATGGATGACGGAGGCATAAAAATACTCACATAACTTGTGGCTAGCCAGGATGGAAGCTATTGTTTCACAGACTTACTGCCAGCTTTCTCACATTTTGTGCCATGATCATGACAGTTTTCTGTGATGTAACATTACAAATGCAAAGCTTGATAATCCTGCAGTGAAGAGGAAAGGCACGCAATTTTGCGATCGCACAGTGTTCGATGTGTGAGCTACGCAGCTAGAAGTGCAGTGAGTGAGGCGGGCTTTTTAGTAACCTTATCACAATGTCAATGGCATCCCATATATACAACAAGAGAAGCTCGCTAGCTGCTCAGTGTGCAGTGGTTCATGGGATATCACCTTTTTTGCGTATGGGGAATGAGGTACCGATAATATAGGACTGTAAAGTGCACAATTGCCTACAGTCTGTAGACCCTAACAGAAAATTATTTTTTGTTTTGTTTTGTCTTGTTCTTTGCTTGCCAGCAGATGAAGCTCCAGTACAGTGTATAGCACCAGAAATATAAACTGTGAATTTATATTGGAAGGTGTACAATAGGAATAAGTGCAAAGAATTTAAGTAAAAGCTCAGGCCCCTTTTGACTCCATTTTATTCCATTGGCTTGTCACTATTTGATAAGCAATTTTCAGCAGCTTTTGTTTGCTACACTTTTGAAGGTATTACAGGTTAAATTTCTTTGTAAATTCTGCCGTCCGCCAGCCTATGGGTGCCTTTCATGTGAGCATCCCATGGCATCCAGAGCAGACACTGCGCAAGTCATACAAACCGTCAGATTTTAAGAGCGAGCTTGTGCATGCACAACAGGAGATTTCTGCATGTACATAGCATTTTATTGCATGGCTTGTGTGCCGTCTGTCTGCACTTGAATGAAAGACACCAAAAGGCTTATGAATGGTGGAATTCACAAGGAAAGTGAACCTGTAATACCTAGAAAGGGATAGTTTTGCTGACAAATTTAAGTACCCACCTACTCTATCAGTGTGGAAAGATTTAATTTAGAATGCACAAGATCAGGTTAGTTCTGATTTATTTTTCTCTTTACAAATATTTGTGAAGTGATGTCAGACTTTGAGTTTTACGAAGCTGATTTGTACGTGGAGAGGTGAGAGCCACAAAAACAAAAAAAAGCACCAAAAATTTCGAGTCAGATCAGGCTTATAGGTGTGGCAGCCCAGCATTGAACCCACAGGCGCCTGTGCTTTGGTGGGTGGCTGCACATTGGTTAATAAAAATTCAATTTTTGCCAAAACGAACAGACAATTTTTTTTTCTCTTTTTGGCATTGATTGTGGACATATGTGTGCATAACAAAACATCATCATGCAAGTTTGTGGCAGTTTATATGTCAGATGTGAGATGGATGAGAAGTGAAGAGGAGACCTCAGAGCATCGTGAGCCGAGGGCCTCAGCACTCCTGGGGTGCTCATAAGGGGGAGAGTACCTTATGAGCAGAAGCCCCCGTCATGAGTGGATTTCCCAAACTGATTACACAGTTGTACTGTGGGAGCCAGAACGCTTCATGTTTGTGCTGGACGCAGTTGGGGCCAACTGGACGGGGGTGCGCTGTGTTGGTGGCACAGTGAAAGGGTTAGAAGCTACCAATAGTTCCCAGTTGATTTAGCTTGCTCCTGAATGTAGTATTGTTTGTAACATGTTTGTGACTGCCGATGTTTCACCACGCGTCACCGCAAACTTTTGTCCCCTGCATTGTAATTGGCCATTCCCCAAAAGTGTAGAATTCTAACCCCTACTGAGTGATATGTATCCATGTTTGTAGGCAGCGCTGTGGGATGATGAGAGGCCGAGGGAATTTGCAGTGAATCAGCAAGTTGCATGTATTACCGGTAGGTCACACTACATGACTACAGAGATCAAGTCGTGCAATACTGCCTTATGGGAAGGATAACAACAACAAGATGGCACAAACTAGATTTAGACATGAAATGTGTATTAAACTGGTGTAGTAATTCAGCTTTATGCCCATGGCTCTCAGCTGGCCGCCCATGCATTGCCGCAAGTCACAAGTCAAGTTCAGCTATGTTTTTGGGAAGGAGAATTTAGTTGAATGGTATGGGAGAAGTAGTGAAATTGTAAAAATGTGACCTTGTAATTTTACCTTTGTGTCTTGACCTTGAGCTTGTGCTTCCAAAAGTTGAAAGGCACAACTTTCTTCATTCACACATACATACATTGTATGCCAGGTATACTAGTACAACATACTTTCATGAATGAAGATATCTCCAACAGTTTTTTAGTTATCTGTACACTGTCCACAAAATTGATTGCTGACGAAAGGATGGACAACCTGAAAGCATAATGCCTCCGGCTGCATCATGGTTTTATAGCTTGATGTATACTTACAAAAGTGTTCTAAATCACCCTTTGAAATGGCCAGGTAGGGGCTTGCTGGCTTCAGCGACGTCGTACACCCACTGGAACCAAATTTATCTGAGTACCTCTTCCCTAGGCTGTTTGATCTGAGGTACATGGACTGACAGAAGCATAAAATACTGTGGATTGTAGAAATTCCAGAATGCTTGATGTATTCTACAAACTGAAAAAGGATATATTTCACTGTTCACTGGACAAGGATTTTACAAGGTTGCAAAGAAATGCTCCGCTATCGAGAGTCAGCACTTGCCCTGGGATTTTAAGTTCATATTGCCCAGCCTGTCAGACACTCAGCTGGGGAATTCTGTGCAAAGATACTGATGTTCTGCGTGGGACTTGACAGGGACTTGGCCAGATAATTAACATTTTAAAAATGCATTCTCAATGCAAGTCTCGGCCATACCCAGGTAAACAGGGATCGGGACAACAATTGACAAGTGCATTAGTCTAGTAGAAAACATCCTGGGACTGGCCAGTGGAACATATTTTATGAGATGGTGAGCTTGATTATCCTTGATTGTATGGCTTCTACATGTAGGCAAAAACCTCCAACCTCAATGAAACTTCTAGCCAGTCAGGATTATTTGGATCAGTGCAAAAGACATGGGCATAGAGCTTCTGGAAAATATACGAAGTCTACAGTTACAGTGTACGTGCTGATTAGCAACATGATGCGAGAGAATCAGAAAGCATGAGGCCATCTTCTGATGTGGTGGTATACTGCATGGTATAAATTTTGCCAATTTGGGATTTTTTTTCTCAGACCAAGGTGCATACATAATTTACCTATGCGAACCTATGAGTGAACATAAATGGCCATTGTTTTTGCCTCAACCATGGCATCATTTTGATACAGCTTAGTTAACCATGAAAAAACAAGTTAAATACATCAAATTTCGTAGAAATAGGTGCATAAAGTTTAGCATGTTACTACATTTATCCATCACATTAAAGTAATTAAAAAAAAGATCCCCAGATTTCCATTTTTCTGAAAATTATCTGTACAATGATAAGGAGACAGAAAATAGCATGGCAAAAGGGAAGGGGAAGTTAAAGTTTATTGATAATAAATGAAGGTTTGATTTATGATTTGATGAAGTTGCATTGGTTGCCAGGAAGACAGAGAATTGTATTAAAATGTTACTTGTTAAAAGGTACTGCATGGTCAAGCACGTGGTTATTCATCAGAATTGATATCAATGGAATCACATTCATATTCTCATAATTTGCGAAGTACACATGATAAGTTGCTTCTAAAGCAACCTCACTTAAAAACGAAAGTAATTTTGGGGGATTTTGCCTTCAGTTGTGCTGCTCCAAAACTTTGGAATAAATTACCTTCAGGAGAAAATGAGGAAGGCCCCATCACTTGCTGTCTTCAAATCTTTGTTGAAGACTTTACCTTTTTTCAGAAGCCTTTAATTAATTTGTTACCTATTTTTTGTGTGTCTAATCAGTAACAATGTCAGGAGCTCTGTTACATCACAGCGCAGCAGAGTATATTTACATAGTACAATTGTAGCTGCGCTATACAAATTTGTCTAATTATTGATTATTACCGGGTATATTGACGGTTGCTGTATCATGGCATATTACATAAAAGATGGCAAATGCTCCACTTCACTCCATTCAGTTGTACAATTTTCATAGGCTTATTTTCTTGTATGATTTTTTTTTTAACCATCTGATATTTAGTCCCTGTACCTCAGATGTGTCACTAATAACACTTGGAACTCTCAAACATAATAAGAGCTTAAGAGTTGTAATCTGGCAAGATACATCAATTTTTCTGTAAGTTATCAATATTATGACAAGACTGGATGTCAGTGGTTCTCTTTTCTCTTTTTCGTAAGGAGAGTGTATGATAAAAGCACAAAGTAATTTTGCCACAAAGGAAAGGCTTGTTAAACTAGAAAAGCACTCGGAGAGCGCAGACCCTTGCCAAGCAAGCAACTCATAACCACCATTGATTTCCACTCATAAATGCATGCAATTTCCTGATATAAAAGCTTCATTGTTTACCTCATCAGTTTCCAGCTGCGCGGTGCCTTGCCTGAGCAGAGCCTGCGCTTTAGTGTGCGTATCATGTAAACCTCCAGGATGTACAGCTTGATCTTCCAAGTTTGTGACCTTGTATGCCAAAAGATAAAAAATCCTTCATAATTCCATAAAAATTTCTGGATTACTACCACTACCGCTCTCTGCTCCCTGTGTCATTATCAACTTTTCCTGCAAGTTTCATTAAAGGACAAGTTCACCCTCATAAACATAAGGATTGAGAGAATGTAGCAATATTAGGAGAACACGTCATTGAAAGTTTGAGGAAAATCGGACAACCCGTTCAAAAGTTATGAATTTTTGAAGTTTTTGTGTAGTAACCGCTGGATGAGAAGACTACTGCAGTGTATGAATAACTTAGATGTCACATGCGTACAACAATATAAGGAAAATATAAAGAGAATTTCACAAAATTGCATCTTTTGAAAAAAGTACATATTCCCTTGACTCGTTACCGACATATGTTAGGGGTAATATTATTCCCCCTGCTTTTAGAAAGAGACAAGTCAAGTGCTCTTTTATTATGCGAAAAAAGTGAAAATATGTTGAATTTTCTTTACATTTTCTTTATCCTGTTGTACGCATATGACTCACAAGCTGTAGTAGTCTCCTCATCCAGCGGTTCCAACACAAAAATTTTAAAAATTCATAACTTTTGCATCGATTGTCCAATTTTCCTCAAACTTTCACTGATGTGTTCTACTAACATTGTTGCATTTTCTCAATCCTTATGTTTATGAAGGTGAACTTGTCCTTTAAAATTCATTTAATTTGTGAGTTGTATGAGGAACAGATGATTAAATTTTGGTATAGTGATCCGGGAATTTGTATTATATTTTTGAGGGATTTTCAATTTTTTGGCAGGTAGGGTCAATGAACTTGGGAGTTCAAGCTGCGCATTTTTGAGGTTTGCATACGCTCACCAAAGTGTGTGCTCTAGTTTCTGCTAGGGTGAGGCGCCGCACAGCTGGAAGTTGATGACGTAAGAAAAGGCTTCTACGGTATATTGGGAAATCAGGCAATTTTCAGCATGCATTCGTATCCATGGGTGGAAGTCACTGACCTTCATGGAAGAACAAGATCAGTCGTGGAAGTACACATAGTTGTAAGCTGCTTGGCAGAGGTCTGCACTCTCAGAGTGCTTCTCTAGTTTCTTGTTATTTTTTTACTTATTTTTCATGTTTCTTATGCATCGTGATGGGGATGCACACCACCACCACCAAAAAAAAAAAAAATGCTTAAAGGGAAGGTAAACCCAAAGAGCAATGTGGATTGAGTGAAAGCAGCAACATTAGTAGAACACATCAGTGAAAGTTTGAGGAAAATCGGACAATCGATACAAAAGTTATGAATTTTTTAAGTTTTAATGTTGGAACCGCTGGATGAGGAGACTACTAGCGGATATGACGTATGAGTGGACAACAATACAAAGAAAATATAAAGGAAATTCAACAAAAATTCGCTTTTCTAGAATTATGAAAGAGCAATGGACCAACCGCTTTCAGAAAGCAGGGGGAATAATTGCTACCCTTAACATATGTCAATGTCAAGTTGATGGAATTTGTAATTTTCATGAAAATTGGATTTTTGTAGTATTTTCTTTATATTTTCTTGGTATTGTTGTCCACTCATACGTCATAACCTCTAGTAGTCTCCTCATTCAGCGGTTCCAACACCAAAACTTTACAAATTCATAACTTTTGCATCGATTGTCCGATTTTCTTCAAACTTTCACTGATGTGTTCTACTAATGTTGCTGCTTTCACTCAATCCACATTGCTCTTGGGGTTTACCTTCCCTTTAAAAGTGCATGTAATGTTGTAAATCATAAAATGATGGAAAATCTGTGATCCCATGACTCTCTCTTTCAATCTGCCATAATTACCGGTAGAATTCTATTCACACCAAGATGCTACATGTACATGTATACGAAGTGTGTGTTGCAGATGCTTGACTTTATCTGCATTACATACAGGTGCTGTTATTCATCAAACTCTTTATGTGTTTAAGTGCATTTATACTTGCCTACAAAAATAACAATAAAAATATATCTTGTGCATATGGTTGAAATATTAAATTTGAATTGCTTCCTTGTATACTTCCTAGACACAATGATTATTTTCTCTGTCTGTTTATAGGTATTATTTGTGTGTGTGTGTGTGTGTGTGTAGTGTTTGTGTGCATTAACAGACATTCTATATTCTACAGTATGTGTATTTTGAGTAGTGGGGAGATCAGCCATAATTCTCTCTTCCCACCTCCCTGCTCTCATGATTTAACACCTGTTTTAGCTTCAGAGCGATAACCATAGAAAGTACATGCGCTAGTGAACTGCTGCCGAGGAACTTACAAAATTGTTTTCATTTGGATCTGCATTTGGCAAGTTGTCAACCATTGTCCAAAAAAAAAAAACTTACTGTAAAGGGCTCCCCTGATGGTACAAGCTCATGCCCTCAGTTCCATTGTGTTGCAATACACAGAGCATTGTGATGTGAGTTACATTGCACACCAAGGAGGTACGAGAGAACACTGTACTGCTCTAGACATGAGTCCTTTGGGGGAATAAAAAATCATAAAGAACCATGCTAGTTGTGCTTGTGTCCAGGCTTTTCAGCCAACAGAGTTACTTGCAGGGATTTTTTTATTTATTTATTTATTTATTTATTTATTTTTTATTTTATTTTATTTTATTTTTTTTTTTTTGGGGGGGGGAGGTGTTGAAGATGGCTCTCTAATTTGCTAATCCTGCCCCTTGCTGTCTCCCCGACTTACAGTGTTTCCCTGGAAACCTGAAGGCTCTGGGTGGGTTCAGTGGCTAGGTTCAATGTTGTATGAAATCCCACTCAAACCTCTACCGTCTACTTGTACAGGCAGTAATCACAGTCGTTAATTTGTTTAATCTAACATTGGTTGTGGTTTTCTATCTTGTCGTGATATGACAAGTATGAGAGTCAAACTCTAAAGGTGACAAAGGGTCATCACCAGGTGACATCATCAAACTGGTAATATCCTGTCATACTCTTGATATGTGTCAGACTTCAAGACTTTGCTACAGCTTATATCACGGCAGTCATGGTGCTTTTTGTCTGTCAGTGTAACAAAATACACCCATGTATTCTAATTGAAGGACAAGTCTACCTTCATACATGTGGATTGAGTGACTGTAACAATATTAGAAAAACACATCAGTGAAAGTTTGGGGCAAATCGGACAATCCATTCAAAAGTTATGAATTTTTTAAGTATCTGTGCAGTCACTGCTGGATGACAAGACTACCACAGTGTATGATGTCACATGCGTAAAATGGTATAAGGAAAATAAAAAGAGAATTTCACAAAACTTTACTTTTTGAATAAAGTGCACATTTGTTCGACTTGTAACTAATGTATGTTAAGGGTAATATTATTCCCCCTGCTTTCTGAAAGTGAGAAGTCAAGTGTTCTTTATGATATGCGAGAAAAGTGAAACTGTGTTGAATTTTCTTTGTTCTTTCTTTATATCATTGTACACATGTGACATCACAACTTATAGTAGTCTTCTCATCCAGTCGTGACTGAGCAGAAATTTCAAAAATTGATAACTTTTGAACGGATTTTCAGATTTTCCTCAAACTTTCACTGATTTGTTCTACTAATATTGCTGCATTCACAAAACCCACATGTCTATGAAGGTGAACTTGTCATTTAATGTGATTAGACTTCCAGTTGCAGGCCGAGTGACAAGTGTTTTGTACACACATGGAGTATGGCGATTCTTCTTCTTCCTCTTCTTCTTCCATATGTGACCGTGCATCACAAAACGAACAAAAAGTCGCACGCACTGATTTTGTGTGAGGAGGGAAAATAGGTGAAAAGTATCAATTTGGTCAATCTTAACTTTTTTATGTTTTCTAAAAGAGCAAGTCGTCTTCTACATTATGCTAAAATTTGGTATTATAAAATGAATCGGAAAGTGTGTTTTTCAGCAATTTATCTCGAACACTTCTTTTTAAATAGTGTGAATAGGGGAGTCCCCCCTTCATTTCTTTAAAAAAAAAACCTGTACACACTCTTCACTTTTGACTCTAATAACTTTAGAGAGAATGATGCTACTGCTTTGAAAGTTGGCATTTATCACGGACAGAAAGTGTTAATAGAACATGCTCAATTTCAGCTTAATCTGATAATCCCTTTATTGCAGTTAAATCGGTGGTTTTCATCCTGTTTTTTGTCCCATTCATTGCATAGGTAGCACGGCTTGGTGAAGATGTATAACGCTTGAATAGATCCTGTACTTCAGTGTCTCTTCTCTCAGTTCGCACTTTTCAGAAGTGTGTGCTTTCTTTCCAAAATTTAGATAGGTTAGGGGAGTCCATTTGATTTGAGTTAAATACATTATTTTAAAGCTTGAAGTCTGCTCTTTCAGAATATGCTCTTAACTTCAAATCCATGTCTGGTGACTTTTTGCTTGTTTTGTGGCTCAGGGTCACATATGTAGTGTATCCTTCAGGGTCTGAACATTAATCACACTGCAGAGTCTTGTCTTTTACTCTACAAATAATTAGCAAGTTATCAACTTTATTCCTATGCTGCTAGGTAATTCAGGTATCAAAGCAACAACAAAAAAAAAAGGAAAAGAGAGAGAGAGAGAGAGTACATGTACAATACAATTGAATGCTAGAGTCAATAGCTTTGTTGAATCTCACACATTATCATAATGATGTTGAGTGATAATACTGTAAAATGAGGAACTGTTCGCGTGCATTTTAATTTCGCGAAAGCCAAGATTCGCGAAATTGAAATGCATGTGAAAGTTGTTGTCTGCACTATAGCATTGAATGTTAGAGGCAACTCGCGAAATTTCATGCCGCGAAAATATTGTTTTACAGTATGAACTTTGTTTATCTGTATTGCTGATTATAATGATAACTGCTAATTATTCACATGCAATAAAAGAGAGTAATGTATAGTATTACTTGATTCTACAATGTGTTAAGTACAGAAAATTTCATTTTCATTGACAGTGTTAGCAGGGTGTTGAATTTTTTGTTTGACCAATGACTTTTTATATAAACATTAATTTTGATACTGCCAATACACATCAAAGGGCAGATGAGTTTGGCATAGGAGATCAATGTTTATATCTGATCATTATTTGAAGACTACAGTGTACATAGGTTCTGGCTTTGCTTTCCATATAAACCCATCAGGTAAATGATCAGAGCGGGCATGTCAGCCACTTCGCAAGGAGACAATATATTACTCAGCTTCTTGGGTGAGACATTCAATGAGGGTCCCATGAGTAGGAGAGTCACAAGACATGCATGATTACAATCCCACTTCACCTCTTGTAAAGGGCAAAAGGGCGGTTGGATGGATGTCATGTCTACATCAAAATTGAGGGGCTAGGTTCGAGTACATTGTAGTTTGCAGCCACAAACCCTTGTTGTTTGTAAAGGAGTCTCCGCCAAGATTATTATGTGCACCACTGGCACTCTCCTACAACAAGTAGTGGATAGGCCCTGCGTTGTAGCAGGGAGGTGGTCCACCTCCCTACAGTGATACAGTGATACAGTGATTTTTATATCTTGAACCGCTCCTTCAGGGGCATGGAAGAAATACATTTGAGTATCAACAATCTTTACTTTACAACAAATATAAATATACATATTAAAAATATATATAATAGCTCTAACAGCAAACAAGTAAGGGCAAGAATTTATTAAAATGAAGTACATGTACACTGAATGGACTAATAACATGACATATTCTATTTTAAAAAGTCTGCTATGAACACTAGTTTTTTTTTTTTAATGTAGCTTCTGGGAGAGGCTGCAGTGCCAGTGGTGCATGTAGTAGTCTTGGCACATGCAGACTCCTTTACAACCAACAAGGATTTGTGCCTGAAACTGAGGTTTGAGTCCCAGTGAGTCCAGCTGAATAATTGTTTAATACAATGTGTATGTACTGTCTGTACAGCTGTATAAGTAAAGTGTACCTGCCATCCCCTCTAGGTTATGGTAGAAACACTCAGTCCCTCGGTAATATAATAGAGATCCCATGTATGATGAGAGAGTCACTGGTCATGGAAGTGAAAAGGTTCCACTTCACTGTTTGTTCCATGCACAGACTTCAGAAAATTATGCCCACATCTTGTGGTATGCCCCCAAGCTACTGAATAATCAGCAAATGGTTCCACCACAGCACGCTGTTCCACATGATTAGATTACCTCGAGCAATGATGGGAAAACACATGCAGCAGAAAATGGGTTGCCATATTGCATGTGTGGTTCATTATCCTTTAACCGAGGTGTTATGTATCAGTACATATGTACTTTACCTGGCTGTATTAGAGTTTATGTATATTTTTACCATACGAGAGAGATTTTAGCGCAGATTTTAAATTTTATATGAAATATATCCGTTGTTACAAACTCAGGTGTGGTATTTTTTAAAAATCATATTATATTGTTACATTTTGTATGTACTGTACATGATACAGCTGGATGTTGAAGAGATGATAGAGATGAAATTAAGTCAAACTTGACCCCAATTATTATTATTATTATTATTATTTGCTTTGATACGTTACTTGTACAGTAAAACTGGCCTTCATGTATTTTCGGACACTAAAAGTATAACATGCACTTACAGCATACAAGAAGAAGCGACATGTACTTTGTATGTAGTTTTTGCACTTGCTAGTATATAATTTCTTTTACCCATTTTATAAAATACAAAGTAGTTTCCTTTGCAGTGAATATCGAAAAGATCCCACGTGAGATGTTCTTCTATATTTATGGTTTCTCATCAGCATGAGGGTAATATTCATTAATTACTCTTGGTCCAACCCCAAGGCTGTGTGTAACATCAGAATTATCCTTAAGATTAAACAAAAGTGGTATTACAAGAAAGAAGATGAATAGATTTGACTAAATCCAGCATTAAGAGAAGAAACAGACCTTGGGCTTTCAAAACAAAGAGATAACTAAACCTTGGTAATATTTGATACTATGGACACCAAGCACTATCGACAAATAAGATACCACTAGAATGCATACTAAATTAAGATTCATGTTTATTTTAGAAATTGTTCGAAGCTTTGTGGGCCATCTCTTCCTTTCACACAGAGCTCCTAGAAAGACCAAGAAAATATATGTAGTGCATTTTGATTGTTTTAATAGGAAATTGATATTTTAGGACCATGTTGTACTTTGATTCACCAGTACACGTTGTACTTTTAAAGTACGGGTACACATGGTGTTGAAAAGGGAGAAACAATTATTTAAAAAAATCTGTAATCTAATTATATATGAAACAAAGAGTTGAAGAATCCCTGTACTGTTGGTCATTCTTAAAAGATCTTCTTCTGTATTTCTCTTTGTCAACCTACTCAGGTATACCTTGTGAGAGCTCTGCGTCAGCTGTGTATTCTAAAGTCATCGTCAGCAAGGGCACAACTCCACATCAGATCCTCTCCACAGTGCAAGAAGGAAGTTTGTTTCAACTGGGGCGCCATGCTTAGGTAGCATACCATCAAGAGTGTTCCCATGTGGCTCCAGGGTCGCTTCAGCCAGCTGACTGGGTCCCTCCCAGCCTTCAAGTGGAGGAAGGTCTGCCTTGCTGCAATCCTCATCTTGGTGGTCTTTGGCTACATTGGGCCCCTGGTCATCCACCATGGCAAGACCACACAGGTGACCATGGAGTGCCTGGGCACCATTGTGACCCAGATAGAGAAAGAGTATGGTCCATCGGGTGCCACGATACTCCATGCAGGACGTGACCCTGACCAGCCCAAGGTGCTGCCACTTGTGGGCAATGGCTACCTGGAGTTCATAGTTGACCACACCAAACCGTACAACCTTCACCTACGAGGAGACTCATGGGTGGCTGATGCCCCCTATCGCCCTCTGCTGCGTGTCAAAATAGATGGCTACACTGACCAGCGGGCAACAGTAGTAAATTACAGGAAGGGCATGGTGGAACACATACAGTGCTATTATGTACAAGATTCTTGTGTGCAAGTCAAAGTAACCACACTCGCACATAGAACTCGGGAGGCCATCTTGTACCAAGAAGTGGAAGTGGAGAATACAGCATCTGTGCCTGTTACTCTGTTGGTTTCCAGGAATGGGCCCAGCCATTGGAAGGGCTCAGGAACAAGTAATGAAATATTTGAAGTCAATGGAAAGTCCATCAGTTATGTCATATCAACTGGAAAGTTTCCGGCACCCTATGTGCGAGACACACAGGGACAGCACTATGTGGCATTGGTCATTGTGGCTACTGACTTTGATAAGAGGGTGGAGATACAGCCAAACTCTAGGTACTCTAAGGAGACCATCACTGTCACTCGCTTCTCTGAGCCTGTATTAGACATACATGCTGACACTGATGTGTTGGCAAGCCTGACAGATAAAACAGAAGAGGAGCTGTTCTCCTTGTTACATCTAGATTTTAGAGACATTCTGGATGAGCATCTCAGTGTATGGTCAAATAGCATGTGGAATAGTAAGCTGCTTGTGGAACCCTTGCTGAGCTCTGAGGAGTCTCCCAATGTCCCGCATTTGACGACAGAACTTGTCACAGCGACATTTTTCTACATGATGTCATCTGTGAAGGCCCCACTCCTAGTACCTGGTCTTGGTGCACAGGAAAAGAAGGGCTTAGTGAGTGCCTTGCAGCGACCACAGTCCTGTTTCAATGGACAACCAACATTCAACAACGCTGAGCTGTGGAAGCAAGTTGAGAAGGCCCAAGAACTCCAGGATCTTGTCTCCCACTGGATGCACACGCTGTACAAGCATGGCTGCAGCTCCCTGCTCTCAGCTGGGGTGACTGGTGTGACACAGGCCATGCTTCTCAGCATCTTCTCAGCACAGTTCACTGACAAAGAGCTTTCATTTCATGCTGACCCAGCTCAACTCAAGGGCCGATTCCTTTTTCAAAACATTCTGTACAATTCATCCTACCTGCAAATAAATATTGATCCTTCTGGCCCAGCTGAGAACCAGAAGGTCACCTTGCGGGTGAGCCACTCCCAGAACCAGGAGGAGCGGGCGCGCCCTCTTTTTGCCTGTGGATCTGGGTGTCTTCAGGCATTGCAACTCACAGAGAAGGACCAGAAACTGGACTTGAAGTGGACAGAGCCCCAGACTCCGTTCCTGTATGTGTCGCATGACCGCAAGCACCTTGAATATCTCCAGCACATTATCCACTTCAAGAAGTTGCGCTGGCTGGATGAGATTCCTGCCAAGACTGGCGAGGACCACCATGGGTTTCAGGTACCAATGCTGGTCTGGGTGGTGCTTATCAGTCTCATAATCTGCTTTCACTTCATCCTCTTTAAGATGATTTGGAATGAGTGTTGTCGGGATAGTCCCACAAACTGGCCTAAGTCCAAGTTTAATGCAAAGCCATGACTTTTTTTTGTTGTTTTGTTAACAATTTATCCTGTGTCATATCACTGTCAGACCGGATGGAGGAAATTGTCAGCTGACATCATATAGCCTGTGGAATGTAGATTTTTGGTTTTTAGTGGTTTGGGTCCCCCCCCCCCCCTTTCAGTGTCATATCTATATAAATTATCTTAATGATCCTTGGGGGTAAGGGGGGGGGGGGGGCGTAGGGGGTGTTTCACGAAGATTTAAGTCGAACTTAAAGATCAACTTAAAATCATGGTATGCCGTTGGTTTCTCTTTTCAGTTTTATTAAATGTCTTCAGAATCCACTTGAAATTGTTATCAAAATGTACAGAAAAAAAATCCTTTGTCCCTTCGTTTATTTTTAAAAGTAATGTATGTACAGTATGTATAAAAAAAAAACAAGTTTCCAAAATTTCCATTCATACGTGAAAGTCAGAATATTATTGAAGTCACACACAGCCTGCCATACTTTTAAGTTGATCTTACAATTTGAGATTGACTTAAATTCTTTGTGAAACTGCCCCCTGGAGTGTTTATTTATCATTTGAAACTATGTGTATCTCCCTTCAGCAGTGTGGGCAGGATGTCATATCTAAAATCCTCAACCAGTGAATTTTCCCAACAGAAAAGCTGTTTCATGTGAAAGTTGTCATATCATTCTAATTTACATTAAAAAGAATGAAAGTTTTGTTGGGTGTGCTACACACATTCTGAGTAGTAATTTGCAAACATTGAAGAATACCAATGCTTTATGGTCATGGAGCCTATAGGGCACATATGACTATCAGTGAGCAAAATATTATTCAGTGTTCAACAATACATTGCCAGGGTCATTTTTTTTTTCAATAGATAGCATGCAAAGTAAAGGTGGGGGTATTAATCACATTGAGTGATAGTTCTAGTTTTTTTTGGTTTTTTTTTTTTTGCATTACTTCTTCTAAATTCTATTTTTGCGGTGTCATGAGATGTTGATTTCCACTGTTTGATGACTGCTGTATAAAGTGTTTTTCACGATGCTTTATTTTCACAACTGATATTCGGGAAATCAACAACTCACAGAAATATTTCCTTATGTAATACGAATGCATTGCATTGTATTCAAGGTACTCAGTCAATAATTTTTCTCTTTAAAAGTGATGAAACTTTTTCTCTCATTTCATCAATGTGGCTTTCAATCACAAAATAAAACACTTGCATGATATTCTTGATACAAGTTCCAATACATGAAATAGTATAGTCATGAAATGTGTGATGTATAGAAATCTACAATAATAAATGTAGATTGTAGTGTGTTTTAGATGTTTGTTCAAACTGTGTGGGCTGGATATTATTCCCCCTTTCTATGCCTATTTGTCATGCTCATTCACAACTCTGAGAGGATGTTTGTGACCTTATGATATAGATAAAATCAATTCAAGTTTATTGATCACATGTATGTTTATAAGATTATGTATTGACAGAATCCAAAGAAACCATGAGAGCCAAACAAGATTACAGCATTACAATAAGCATTGTATCTTTATAAGTGCCATGTGCTGTTTTTTTTTTTATCTCAAATGATGAATGTCATGGAAGTGCATGGCGTTCATGAGTCACATTCATATTTTAGAAACACTATCAACCAAATCCACATATGGCAGCAGTTACAACAAGCCTGGTAAAAAACAAAAATAGTGCCTTTTGATCATGGGATTGATAAAACTGTTACCAGTTAGGGTGGAGTAACTACTTGGGAGTCATGTGTAGACTAAAGGATGAACTGTATAATTTCAACCCCCCCCCCCCAAAAAAAAAATAAATAAATAAATAAATAAAAAATAGAAAATAAATAAATAAATAAATAAATAATAATAATAATAATAATAATAATAATAATAATAATAATAATAAAATAAAAAATAAAAATAAATAAAAAATAATGAAAAATAATAAAAAAATAATAATAGAGGTCCCTTTCCCAGATTGAAGCTTTAAGGTTTTTGTGTTGAGGTTATGTCAAGGAGCTGTTAGAACTGGAACTTTGATTTGATTTGATACTAACTACACTACATTGTAGCAATGCCCTTCATAGCTCAAATTTCAATACAGGGGACTCCTGATATAACAAAGTTATCGGGACCACCTGTTTTCATTCTTATACCAAAATTTTGTTAAAGCCAAACAAGGAAGATATACTTGTAGATAACGATATTGGAAACCTGAATTCTTACTTCATTGTAATAAGAGTTTTGTTATAACCATGTTTGTGAAACAGGAGTGCACTGTATTTGAAAATCAAAAAGATGAGAATGAAGGTTAGTTTTACATTTTACTACAATGAGAAATTATTTTTGCGTGAAGGAACCCACAATACACTGGAATTTTGCCTATTTGTTCAAATGGCATCTGTACAGCTTTGCACTATATATAGTTAAACTACTGTAGTCATTTTGAGATGAATTGTCCTCTATTAAGGACTTTCTTGCTCAAACTAGGTGCATCTGATAAACATGGTCTAAACAAAAGAGAAAAAAGGGGCTTGCATCAGCTTACATGATTTAGGAGAGTTGGTTGACAAGGAGGCTATAGTAGAATGGGATTTATATCAACATTGCATAAATACCATTCAATTTACCCAGTTTTTGTCTCGCCCACCGGAGGTGAAGGCGAGACTAAGGGATCCAAATGGCGTCCGTCCGTCGTCCGTCCGTCGTCCGTCCGTCGTCCGTCGTCCGTCCGTCGTCCGTCCGTCGTCCGTCGTCCGTCCGTCGTCCGTCCGTCGTCCGTCGTCCGTCACAAATGTTAAAGTTTACCTGCAAGACTCTCTTATGATGCATAACTTGGCAACTGTTACAGCAATGGCAGCCACACTTGGGTGATAGAAGCACTAGGGGTATCTTCATGTTATGGTGTTGTCAGAGGTCATGTGATGAGGTCAAAGGTCATTTGAGGTCATATATTAAAGGGTATGTGCAAGACCCTCTTTTCTATGTTAAAGTTTACCTGCAAGACTCTCTTTTGACAAATAACTTCACATAAGTTGCTTGGATTATAACCTAACTTGGGTCATAGATGCACTAGGGGTACCTTCATGTTGTGGTGCTGTTGGAGGTCACAGGATAAGGTCAAAGGTCATTTGAGGTCATACGTTAAAGTTTACTTGCAAGACTCTCTTATCACTCGTAACTCGACACATGTTGCTACAATAGCAATCAAACTTGGGTGATGGATGCACTGGGGGTACCTTCATGTTATGGTGCCGTAAGAGGTCACATGATAAGGTCAAAGGTCATTTGAGGTCATACGTTAAAGCTTACTTGCAAGACTCTTATCACACATAACTCAGCACATGTTGCTACAATGGCAATTAAACTTGGGTGATGGTAGATGTCTCTTAGGAAGTTGAAGGTAACCACAAGGTCAAAGGTTACAGACAGGGGTCAACGAACTTTTAGGGCCCAATGTTAAGTTTTTAGGGTGCATTTCGATTATGGCTCACAACTTTTGATCCCTTTGTCCGTTTGTGACCAAACTTGGATGGAACATGTCCCTTGGGGAGGTGAAGGTCGTCACAAGGTCAAAGGTCACAGACAGGGGTCAACAAACTTTTAGGGCCCAATGTTATGTTTTTAGGGCACGTTTTGATTGTGGCTCATAACTTTTGATCCCTATGTCCGTTTGTGACCAAACTTGGACGGTAGATGTCCCTTGGGGAGTTAAAGGTCATCACAAGGTCAAAGGTCACAGAAAGGGGTCAACAAATTTTTAGGGCCCAATGTTAATTTTTTATGACGCGTTTCGATTATGGCTCATTACTTTTGATCCCTTTGTCCGTTTGTGACCAAACTTGGATGGTAGATGTCCCTTAGGGTATTGAAAGTCACCACAGGGTCAAAGGTCATAAGCAGGTCAATTAACTTCTGGGAGTTATAAAAAATATTAATTCCTTGTACGTGAATGGGCGAGACACAATTTGGCGATTGCCTTGTGTGTTGAATGTGATGCCAAACTGATGACTCAGAGTTGAAATGGAACATCTTTGCATGGAATGGTGGTATTTCTGAAAGCTAATGACAGCATTATTAGAACATCATTCCTGTAGCTATATGTGTATCATTTTGTTCATGAGAAAATGATAATTAGTGCAAAGTGCAGATCATCCAAGAAAACTTGCAGGGACATTTGCACAGAGTTCACACTTATCATCAAGAAGTTGTTTTTTCAATAAAGAAAATATTCCTTTAAAACAAAGAAAAATCCCAGATGTTGTTTTGCACCTTTTCCAAGACCTTTCTATGTCCCAAATCCTCATTAGATTGACACTCTGTGATACCAGAAGAAAGCATATTATGTACAGGTGCAAGTAAAATAGGCTCACAGAACGCTGATTTTTGTTTCCTTTTTTTCACAGAAATTTTTTAATACATGTGTATTCGATGTCTCTAGAAATCAATCAATCTTGCATGATATTTGATGTAAAGAAGACAAAAGAATGCATATTTTTATTATTGGTCTGATGATACTACACCTGAAATGAATCCTATTGATGTATCTGAAATACGTGTAATGATTATTGGCTGCTGGTTATGGCACATTGTGCCACACTGTATCCCAATCCACCCTCATTGCCTTTTCTATGGTGCCTCACATGCTGTAAATGTCTTGGCCCGAGTGCAAAAGAAAGAGTTAAACAGGCAGGGACAGTTAATATGTGTAATGTAAAACCAGAATTATATTTGCAGCATGCAACTTTCAAAAATTAAAGCAAGACTGTTTTGCAGCATAAAACTTTCACAATTGGCCACTGGCATTCAAGCATTGCGTAGAAAAAACAAAACCCTTCCTGTGCATTTTACTTTCACAAATCTTTATTCCTCGCAAAGTTTGCAAAAGTTTCATGCACACGAACATTTCTGGTTTTACAGTACCGATAGTTCAGTCTTGAGAGTGCCTAGTAATTTTATTTTTATCATTGCTATTGTTAAGGACATTAAGACAATCTGTGGTTGTCATTTTCTGTTGGGGCAATTTATCCAGGCACTGTAGTTTCACACAGAAATGTCACATGTTATTGAAGGTCCAGACTATTCTTTTTTTTTTTACTTAGAATTTAGAATTTTTTTTTCCCAGGATGTCCTTCATGAAAGGTGTCAATTAGATTTTTTAAAGACTATCTTTAGAAACTTTCTGAAGATAGTAACTTTCTTTTTAAGACCAAAATATACATATATACATCACATTTTTTTTGAAGTCATCAACATTTTAGTTGAGAAAATTGGGGAGGGGGGAATTGTTTTGTATTAGATGTTAACTCCAATGAGATTCTGTCCAAGATTGAGATGTATTACAAATTAAAAAAGAAAAAGAAAACAAAGAAAAAGGTAAGTGATTTACTTGACAGAGGATATCTTCACAACAGTGTAGGAAATGTGGTATGGTGTATGTGTTTGAAGATATTATGATGACAAGATTCTGGAAGGAATCTAAACACACCAAAGGCTTGAAATTTTTCACAAGCATTACAGCGGATGCTGGATTCTTTTTTTTAATGAAATGTTGTGCTTTAGGTAATTTGTCTTCCTGTATTAGACTGTATCTAACCAGCTGTAAGAAATTCAGAGTTCTACAATGTTTTACTTCTTTTTATCTTTTGTGATGGAGTAAGCCTTCTGTGATTGTAGTATACATATACGGTAGTGGTAGTATGTAGATGTATACATGTAATTTGTTTATCATGACATAATCTTTTTCATTTGGTATCCACCACACACTCTGCTTAGCATTCATTCTTAATGAATTGTTTAGCATTAGCATAACACTGGTGCATCAAGCTGTACATACACATACATTTGGTAGAAGTATATATGTTTGTTTTGAAAACAATGGCACAGAAATATTGATAAGACTAACTGTGGTTCCCCACTAGATGTGCTTGCATGTTTGCAAAAATATGAAACACAGTTTCTTTGTGCAAGAAATCTTACATGATATGTTGTCTGTATATACAAGGAGAGTTGCATTATTTTGTGAGAATTGTTTTGCCATGATAATTAACTTTTGTGAGAGGACTGGCCAGAACAGCGATGTGTATGTTTCATTTTGTGGTCTATTATGACTGTAGAAATAGTGGACTTCTTTATTTGTACATGATTGTCTGTAATGTGCAAAGTGAATTGTTTTACATGGCAGTTCTTGTAGATAGTTAAACATGTTTGTACTATTGTTTTATTTTTTTTTCCCCTCACAGATGCAATGAAGATCAGTAAGTGCTTAGGGAATGCAAAGAGACATTGATAAAGAATTGGAATGACAGTGAGGACTTCTAATGTATGAATCAATTTACAAGTGATCCCCTGGCTTTCCCTTTATTTGTATCTTTCATGCATTTGCCTCCAGGAAATGCAAAGAGGCTCTCTCGTAACCATGGAAACCTGTCACTGGATATCTACTGTGGGCAATTTGTGTTTTTTTTACCCGTCAGCTCAACACAGGTGTGATTACCAGTGCTTTTAGCCTGAAAAAAAAAAACGAAAAAAAAAAACCACCAATGCCTACATGTAGTGCAATGTTTCTTTTTTTTTTTTTGGTATTTTTATTTCTCACTTTCTGTGCCTGTGGTTTTTGCAAATCAACCAGTTTGAAAACACCAATATTTGCACAGAGTACTCAGTATTTTGTTCCCTGATTAGTACCACTTTGATTATGATGAATAAACTTCAGAGTCAGCCACTTTAGAGAATGTGTATCTGACTTTGTTTTTTTTTTCTGAATATTTTCTTTCTTCCAAAGCAACTTTGTGCATATAATGTTATTAATTTTTCATTGTGCTAGTTATAGGGCCAAACAGACCACAAGCGTTCATGATTTGCACATGTTAATCACAAGTGTCGCAGACTGTAAGATTCATACATGAGTTGGTTCATTACACAGGGTGGATCCTTTCAAAGGATATAGTACAATGTATGTGAAACAGTCTATTATAGGTGTTATACGAGGACAGGTTGTAGTTTGTCTGGGGTGTTTTTTCCCCTAGAAAGCAGAAACTGGAACTGAAGCACACACTAACACACACACACACAACACAAGGTATTGATTTTTCCAGTGCCATATCTAGAGCCAGAGTTTGCATGAATCATTTTGGCTCTTGATAACTGTATGATTCTCTCACTCTCGTTTTCAATGAGTTGACAAATCTATTTCAGTTTTTACTTAAAGGTGGTCAGGAAGCATTTACAATAAAGGGATTAACTCTGAAAGATGAAGTACAAGTGTCTTGCTTATTTTTGTCACATATGTGGGATGTTTACCTGTTGTTTCTTTGGCATATGTATGTGGAGTAGTTCCTTGTCTGTAGTTGGAGTGATTCTTGAGTGGGGGAAGGTAGGTCTACGGAAGAAGCAAACGGAGCGCCTCGTTCCCAGACACTTGTGAACATCAACCCCCAAGCTGACTCTATAAATAATGAAGTGAAGTTCTCGGCTGAAGTGGATGTGAGGAGTCAAAAAGGGGTGGTTAGGGTAGAAAGGTGTGCTTTGTCATGTTGATGTTCGCTTCTATTATGATGTTATTGTGTTCTGTGTAGCTTACACAGTGGTGCTTCTTTCAGATTGAAGAAAGTTGTTATCTTACGACCTATATACCACTTGTAGTTAACAGTGCAACAAACTTAGAGTAGATTTGCTTATCTTTTACATTTGATTTGACCCTAAAAATGCAGTTGTGGGTAGAAACCAATTGCTCCATCCAGATATTGATAGGGGAAATCAGGAATGAAAACAAAGCAATAAATAACTTCTTAATAGTCATATAACCAAAAGAAGATATACAATACACGTGTATCAGTGGCGGATCCAGGGAGGACCGCAACCGGAGCACACCCCCCCCCCCTTTATTTTTTGTTGAAACAAAAGAAATAAAAAGAATAAAATGGGGGAGGGGTGCATGCGCCCCCCCCCCCCCTTTAATTTTGTAAACACGCCCCCTCTTTACGGAATTCCTGGATCCGCCCCTGTGTATACCAGGTAGTACTGTATGTATTGATCATGACTTGTATGCTATGAAAATAAGAAATTGCTAGAAAATTGTAGCATTTTGATCCAACTGATTCTTGCATCATCCATAGTACGCAGTAAAGAAGATTAGAAAATTCATACTACTCAACCTTTAACAAAGCATCGCAGGTATGTAATGATAGATATTGCAATTAAACAAGAATCGGCTCGAAATGTAACAGTTTTGTAGCAAGCTATTCTGTGGGCGGTTCCATATGGTTCAAAGTGTGGTTACGCTGCGATTTCTTGGTTTTGTGTGTGTGTATGTGTGTGTTTCATTTTGTTTTGTTGTCTTGCCCTCATAGCAGAAGCTAAGTGAGATAAAGGCGTCACTTTTCCGTTGGCGCCGGCGATGGCAGCGTCAACAGTTTGTTGTACACGTACTCTCGCTAACTTTCCACAGATATGAGGTATGGACACCAAACTCAGACTCCAGGTACATAACCTAAAAATGTTAGTCGAGTTCGAATATTGATGAATTCCGAAAAGGTCAAATGTCAAAAGATCAATGTAACTGCCATTTATCTGAAAACTGTTATACTTTACAATACTTTTAGTGTACTCTCAATAAAACTTTCTTGCGCTATGACCAAACTAACATCACAGATACAACCAAAAAATGCTGGTCATGTTCGAATACAGATGAAGTCTGACAAGGTCAAAGGTCAAAATGTTGAACTTTTCTCTGATGAGCACTGAGCATACAGTATTATGGCACACTCTCACGTTTCCACAGATTTGAGCTATATATGACCACCAAACTCACACCACAAGACCAATGATAGTACATTACCTAAGGTGAAGTTCGAATATGGGTGAAGTCTGATGAGTTCAGAGGTCAAGTGGTCAATGAACTTTACCTGATAAACGCTATCATACACATAGTATTCCGGTGTGCTCTCAAAAACCTTCCACAGATTTTAGCTATGACCACCAAACTCACACCAACAGGTACATCCCCAGAGGTACATCAACTAAAGATTCGGGTCAAGTTCAATTATAGATTAAGTCCGACAAGATCAAAGTTCAAATTAATGGTCACAATGAACTATTTACCTGCTAGATAAGCATTGTACACAATAGTATCGTGGTGTACTCAATAACTTTCCACTGCTTTGAGCGATGACAACCAAACTTACACCACAGGTACATCATCTTAATAATTATGCAATTTAAGTTCAAATATTGGTGAATTCCGACAAGGTCAAAGGTCAAAATGTTAATCAACTTTCCCTGATATGCACCATCATTTGCTCTCAAGAACTTTCCACAGCTCTGACCGATATGACCACAAAACTCACACCACTGGTACATCACCTAAATGTCGATGCCAGTCAAGTTCGAATATTGGTGAAGTCAAGATAAGGTCAAGGTTAAAAGGTCAATGGACTTATATTGAAAACACTATGAATCATCAAAATGTAATGCTGTATGCGGAAGAGACATTGCTTGGCATTTGCCTTGTTTTGTTTTGTTTTGTTTGCTATTATGGGTTTGTATGATTGTTTATGCACTTGTAATTTGTTTTGTTGTTTTTAAATTGCTATTTTACTTCGCCAAGTTCTAGATACATGAGTATAAAGTACCGCTTGAAGCAACGTATGCCTACTCTAACAATGTAGAAATGCAACACTGAT
This sequence comes from Diadema antillarum, assembly GCF_040938485.1. NCBI lineage: Eukaryota > Metazoa > Echinodermata > Echinoidea > Diadematoida > Diadematidae > Diadema > Diadema antillarum. The sequence goes on along the minus strand of NW_027271238.1, from coordinate 1,511,261 downwards.
AGTATAAGTCTCTACGATTTCGACTAATATACTCTGACAACAAAATAGTTATCATGAAACTGTATATGCGTTATACGAAACTGTTTTTCGAGGCATTGGTCTGGAGGGTGTAGGTTTACGTGCATGGCAATCCCTTTTGGAAGGCACATTCCATCTTATAACCCAACTCAGTCATGCCTGTTAAACTTAAGCTCACTTTCACGGATGTCGTTAAATTCCTTGATACGTCTTTTTCTCCAAGTGGAGAGAGCTGCTAAATCAGATCTCCCATGTATAAGTGGACCAAGCTTGAATTCAGATTCGTTATGAAATCCACCCCACGGCAATCGGAAAATCGTTTCAGCCCAGCTCCGGTGTATATATTGTTCACCAAAAGGTGGGTATGCAGCTGGAATAAAAAGAATTGGAAGGGCCTCCAGAATTGTAATAGTATATATCTTATTTTCTTCTTCTTCTTCTTCTTCTTCGTGATATATCATTCATGCATGCTACGGTATGACCATTACAATACTATCACTATCATTATTACATTGTATCAACATTGTGTTGATTATGAACATCATTCTTATTCATTTTTAGTCTTAGGAACAGGACAAGGCCTTTGACTTACTGAAATGAAAACAAGATTTTTAATATGATATTTATTTAGGGCCTACACTGTAGATATCTACACGCGCATGTAACATGTATATATATATATATATATATATATATATATATATATATATATATTATTATTATTATATATATATATATATATATATATATATATATATATATAATATCAGCACCGTCTGTCTGCACTGCACGGGACAATATTTAGTCCCCTTGACGCTACATTCAGAGTGATGGATCCTGTCGAGTACCGAAGTAGAAGTAGAAGTATATACAGGTGTATGTATATATATATATATATATATATATATATATATATATATATATATATGAGTGTGTGTGTGTGTGCGTGTGTGTGTATATATACATACATACATAATACATACATATGATATACATATACATAATATATATACTGTCAGTATACATATTTTTATGAATCATAATAAACTGATAAGATGGTGGTGTTTTTTTCCTGAGTTGCCGTTGGTCTGGAAAAGCCTTGCTGATTAAAAAGTGCGAGTATATTAACGCAAGAGGCGACGTTTATCATACTCGAGCACCACACGTATTACACGCCCATACTCAACACACAACAATCTCGCCGCCACTCGTATAGAGCGCTTGAGCTGAAGGGAGAGCGTAGGGTTGGACAGGACCAGAGGGAAAACTATTTTAGAATTGCCTTGTTGGTGTTGACCCCCTTTTTCTGAAAATTGACTATAGGTGCCGCGAATTCGTTTTCCCCTGCTTCTAATTGCGATGCTTCTCGCCACACTCTAGAACATGCATTTCACCTCGTGCAGCGCTTCGCCCTCGGGGGATGAGAAATCAAAATGTCACGTGCACGGCTCACCCTGCCACCTTCACGTCTATGGGCGGAATGAACGTAGGGTTTTCTTTCTGCGTTTTGCCCTCCCAGTGCGCCAATTTCCTTGGGAACAGTGCCCCGGGCTGAAATGGGATTATAATTTCTCGTCTTGTATTCTGCCTTGTAGGATCCCTCATACCAGCGTATAACATCCGATTGATGTTTATTTGCTCATTTCGTTCGATTGTAGACAAAAGGATCGAGGGGAATCCAATTTCTAAGCGAAATCAGTCCAAGCTATCTATCAATTTAGAAAACAAAATTGGAGACGCTATTTCATGTTTTGTTGCTGTTTATCGATCTTCTAATATCTTACTACAATTTTTTTTCGATGAATGGTTATTGTGTGATGACATGTGAACAGGTTATTCAAGACATTTGCTTCCTGAGTGAAGATATCACTACATACAATTATATCTGTTATAGGGCCTACGTTGTTTATATGCATTTTTCATTTACTATCTTCCACTTTTAATGCACACAATATTTACGGGTGTGTGTAGTCTAGATTGACTGTGTTAAGGATTACCGTTTGCATTCGACATTAAAGAGTTCGTGAGTGTTTAGATTAGGAGTATAGAAATCCTCACATCGTTAACGCTTTACTTTGTTGTTACCGTATAACATCATAACGTATAAAAGTCAAGGATTTTTGGCTCAAGGATTTTCTTTCTGTTTTTTTTTTTTTTTGGGGGGGGGGAGGGGTTTCTAGCAATATTAATGTCACGTGATTTAACGTTTTGTTCGTCACTGTCAGTGACGTTTCAGGTGATGACTGATGACTATAGGAATAACGCAACAAAACAAAACTAGACTGTTATGTTCGCAGGCCTATCTTAGACATGATTTGACAGCAAGGTGAAAATTTATTCCAGGAATAAAGCAAGCTCGAAATTAAGAGGCGTTTCTTTCACATGAGCGTATCAGTACGCGTTTTGTTGGGGTTTTTTTTATACCTATGTGAATACGGGCAATTGTTATCATATGATTTATTAAAAAAAAATCCGAGTTTGTATATAATTTCAACACCACTCTGTCCGAATTCACAATGATCAGAGACTCCGAGTACAACTTGAAAGTATTATGGTTGAGTTTCACTTTAAAAGTCTCCTCCACACTCACTGGCTGCCTTTCTCTCGCGCACTGCATGTCGACTTAGATTTCAGTAATCCAATCAAAGGTCTGATTAGGAGAAATGAGATTGCAATCACACGGTGGAAATTTTCGACTTTCAGCCTTTAAGTGTATATACGCGGGAGGGGGGAGTCTGAAAAAAAGAAAACTGAATATACGTGATATCCTTCTGCGAAATTTTGTCGAGCGTGTAATGACATTTAAAATTGACTGTATTGATAATTTTACTCATAATATTATACGACTACCTCGTGGTTGTATCTGTATTGCAAAGGTACACACATGGAGGCATGCTTTTAATATACATATGATATAGATTACTGATAGGGATTATAATGTACAGATACAAATACTTCGTATTTAGTAGACATATATTATGTGAAGAGTTTGGTGGCATAATGGTTTAAATACCATTATTAAACATGTTGATACGTCCGATCATCAGATATAGAGCAGAAAAGGAAATAAATAAGATAAAACCTTCTGTTATTGTATACCTCACGTGTTCATAAAACTATTTATTCTTGAAGTTACGATTAAAAATATCACATATTTTCATTTTTTTTAATTCTATGTTTTAGCAGCTTTAATCGTGAATATCTAAAATTTACAAGAATGGAGCTTATACTCTTTTTGCCATCAAACCCTTCATGGATTAGACAGTACCATTATAAACAATGATTTGTTCTAATAATGTAGCCGCATGCCTGCTGGTAAGAGGGGTGTAGTGGATAATTACCATAAACACAGTTTACTAGTAGGCCAATTAAGGTGAAGAAGATGAATTTTCATTTTAAATTTCGATTATTTCAACATTTTTTTTTTCAGTCAAAAGGTTTGCAATGTTTAGAGGGAATCAGTAACAGATCAAAGTAGGCCATTATGCAGGTGTGCATATATAGGGCCTATTACCCATACTCTAAAATGGTAAAATGTGTGTATTTGTTTCTTTTTTCTCTCAAAATAATCAGACAGTATATGTTTGTTGCACTTTCGTTGAAATCATAGCAAAAATAGAGCATTGTTGGTCTCCACAATTCAATCTAAAATAACACCCCGCCCCGATATCCCCTCCCCCAACACGCACACAAATTCCCGACTGAATAGACTGAATCAGAACTAAGATAGAATAAAATTTTAGTCAGCTAGTATGAACCTCTTGTCGATTAAGATCCTGAATGTAAGGATGTCATATCATTTGGAATAAAAGGGACATGTTGCTTGTCCTCAATATAGTAACCTGTCTGCCTCCGATGTCTCACATCTTCCCAAAGTCATATCCCTCTTCCCACGGGTATCCAAAAATAAATTGAAAGCACACCAGTTTCAGGTGAACCAGTTTAAGCGCCGAGGTATACATTTGGTAAACCTCAGCCATCGAAAGTACAAAACAATGTAATGTATCTTTTCGAGCTTAGTTTTCAGTTACATTGTATCATTTTGTTGACGAAACACGTCCTATATATCCACTTATAATATAGGCTGTATTTTTTGCTTCATTTATCACGCAATGTGAATAAGTAGATATAAATGATTCTGAATTGTTTTGCTCTTACCCTTACGTTTTTGTTTTGTTTTGTTTTGTTTTGTTTGTTTGTTTGTTTTGTGTGGTGTTTTTTTTTTTTTTTTTTGGAGGGGGGGGTGGCTTTTTTTTCTGTGTTGTAACCTGCACTGAACTCTCACGTATACAGTGTATAACCATGCAACGACTCTATAATAGAGTGGCAAGCGTGGCGCCTATTTCTCGATAACGATTATAAATAGCAATTAAGGATGGTGTTACTTGATTCCGAGATTATTAAGAAAGAGGCTCGGAAGGAGAAATCAATCTCGGGTAAGTTTCACGCAACATTGGTGAAAATCAATCAAACATAAATGCAGGAACTTGGAAGGGAATTGGTGCATCTGATTTGGCAACTGTGATGTCAGTATGAAAATACATCGTGGTATTCTGAAGCATACCTGCATGTGCATGCCGTGGATAATGGTGTGGTCCACGGTATAGTATATAAAGTGTGCGAAGAAAATGCATGTTACGCGCAAAATGTTCCCTTTTGCTAAAGAGAATCTTCGTGGGATGCTATGGCATGAAAACCGTATAATGATAAGCACGAAGCGCAAACCGTCGATTTCAAGTTTCATTGCGGGGAAAGCATCTTCACCATCAACACCTATAACATAGAAGAACAAAAGCAGGAACAACGACTACAATAAGATAACTGGGGACGAAAGAGGCGATGACAGAAAATTAATTCGTCTGAGGCTTATAGGACGTGCTCTGACATCACTCTGTCAGGTTACTAGCTCTTGGCGGCCATTTTGATCTTTTCTTTCTTATTTGTTTTCTCTTCTTAAAGTTGCAACTTGAGAATCAAAAGGTTCGTTATGATGCTGACTGGTTTGTCGGGATTCTCTTTAGAGACTCATGCCATGATATGTACATAAATGAAGCACAACCTTCCACTCCTCGCTTTGCGCTTTGATCTCAGTCCATCCTTTGAGGGAGCGTATAGGGAGATACATGTAGCAGCAAAAATTACGATTTCTTGTTGTTTTGTGTTACGGGTTTTGTTTTCAGCTTGATGGTTGCAACATCGTGACAAAAATGACGTTAAAAACAATAACACTATAATAAATGCGGCCTGTATTACGTCGGATCGAGCTTCAATGTGTGTCGTATTTATGAAATACCTTTGTAGTTTATGATGCAGTATAAATGTTCTTAACAAGTTTTAATGGCGACGGGAATTGGGAACAAAATAAAACATCAAGCAATATTTACCACTGATGCGTGTGAGTTCTGCTTTGGTTTGTTGATTGTTTCATTTAATCTTGAAAGCTTTACCATGAAAATGCACATTAAAAAATTGTTTTTCACTTTATAGGTTCCTATAAGAAGACCTGTATGATACGTGTGGACTTGTTATCACGCGAGTTGTATATAATATAGCTTCATCGCTTATAAACATTCACATTGAAAAGTCCTCCTCTATGTCTTTTTTACGTTGTTTTTATCATTTTTTTAACTGTATTTTTTGTTTGTTGGTTTCTCTCTTTGTAATGTTTTGGCGTTCAGTCTCGTCTTTGTTTTGTTTTGTTTTGTTTTGTTTTTGGTATTTTCTTTCCATTTTCTCGAATTTGTCTCCCATTATAATGCTGCTTTGGTTCTTATTGTTTATTTATCTGTGTGCTTGCTTCTTTTTCTTTTTCTTTTTCTCTTTCTTGTTACTGTTTTGGTCTGATATGTCAGTGGCTGTGAATCACTCCATCAAGAGTGCAGTGATGTACAAAGAACTGAGATAATGATACAGACGAACTGGCAGGATGTGTTTGTGCAAGAATGTTATAATATTAACATAATCATTCTATCCATATTCGTGAGGCTATTATACGTCATCATATCTTTATAAGGGCCGACGGAACGGGGGGGGGGGACTCGCCCCCCCCCCCTCACTTGTTTGCACCCGTTTATAGGAATACATAGGGTGTCAACACTTCGAGCTCCCCCCCCCCCCCCCCCACTTTTTTATTACCCCGGAAGTGGCAGTAGAAAAAAATATAACCTTTAAGCCCAGTAATGACCTTTTTTTGCGCTGAAGACCTTTTTTTTTTTTTTTTTTTTTTTGCTTGTCAGCTGGAGAACCCGGAAGTGAAATGAGAAAGATGAGCTGAAAATCTTTTTTTGCGTGTGTTTGTGTTTGTTTTTGTTTTTGTTTTGTTTTTTTGCTTGCCGAAAGTGCCCCCCCCCCCCCCCCCATTTTTAAAAACGTTGCGCCGGCGGTGATATCAATGACATCGTTTCATCTCAAGTTGTATAGGGTATCCTGCATAAACTTATCTGAATAGACAAGAATTCAAATGAATTAGGCGTACTTGCAGTGAGAATGCCCTCATCACTGTATTATTAAGTCATAATGATCTGACACAATAATGGTTTTAAAATAGTATTGTAGCACTATTTACAGACGAAATGAGTTATGGGCCAAAAAATACATTTTTTTTTGGGGGGGGGAGGGGTTTGGCATAAAGGCTCCTGTAAACACTCGTGTTCACTTCGACGTACATCAGTCCTACTTCAAGAAATTAAATTACCAGTATAATATACGGAATGGACATTCTTTATTTTGAATGAAAAAGAGGAACCATGATTTCATTATTTTGTAGATACAGTGTATGTGATTATGAATAAGCAGTTGATGGATACACAATGTGACGTAGGCCTATACACCCATAGCACATACATAGTGATTGACGGGATGATTGTGAAACCACATACAAAAATTCAGACAGACTTATAGATAAACTTATAAACAGAGGGGAAAATAAGACAGTGATCAGAAGATAGATAAACACTGTACATACGACGCGATTTTCCGTTTCGGAAATCGGTTACAAGAAACATAAGATATCTGGGTAAACATTGGCGTCTTCCTATACAGACTGTTTGACGGATAATTATCCGCGATCTCACTTTCAATGCTGAATTTTCACACTGAGATGTGCGCCAACTACGTTCGGTTGCTGACCTGCCCGAACTCCATCAATACCACAGAACTCTGTGATCAATACTAGTACGCGAGGAAAATTGCATAACATGATGACGCGATAACGTCAACGTAGAAGATTGAGAAAACTGAACCCTCACTTTATGACTCAATATCGTCATTGTGAAATTAAACGTGCTATAAAGGGGGCTTCTGATTCCAAAATCCTAATTTTCAGAGTAACAGCTGTCCATTTGTGTGTGTGTGTGTGTGTGTGTGTGTGTGTGTGTGTGTGTGTTTGTTTTGTTTCTGTTTCTTTCATGTCAGTGGTAATTGATTCATTTAGAATTAGTTTTACGATCAACTAGCACTGTTGCTTCCCTTTCACCATTTTGATAATTTTTGAAACAATGGTATCATAATTGACAAACAATTTTATACAATCCATGTCCGAACATTTTTCTTTCATTACCCGTTATCTTCAACCTACGTTCAAAATGAGTGAGGAAGGGGGGGGGGGGGGGTGAGGAGGGGCAGTGGCTGACCAACCATTATCACTACTCCTGCGATGGTTGGGTTCACGGGCATTCCTTCCCTCTCCCCCCCCCCCCCCTATCTATTTGTTATTACTTTTTATGCCTCCGCCACGAAGTGGTGCCGGAGGCATTATGTTTTCGGGTTGTCCGTCCGTCCGTCCGTCTTTCCGTCCGTCCGTCCGTCCGTCCTTCCGTCCGTCCGTCCGTCCGTCCTTCCGTCCGTCCGTAATGAATTTTGTGGACAGGGTAACTACCAAATCCTTTTGAGGTATCCTAATGAAACTTGACATGTATGTGTATTAGGGGGTGAAGTTGTGCCTATCAACTTTTGGGTGCACATGCTCAAGGTCAAAGGTCAAAAGGTCAAGGTCAAATGCTTAAAATTTTACTATTTCCCCCATATCTATGCAATGCCTGAAGATATTTTCTTGAAACTTAGTGTATACATGTACTACCCAATTAAGATTCTCTGGTGAAAGTTTGGGGTCATGAGGTCAAAAGGTCAAAGGTCAAAAGGTCAAGTAAAATGTTAAAATTTCACTTTTTTCTCTGTATCTTGGAAATTGTTCAAGGTATCTTCATGGAACATAGTATATATGCATCCACTGACTGGCAGTGGTTATCTAGGGAAATTAGGGTTCATGGGGTCAAAGGTCAGGGGTCAAAGGTCAAGGGTAATACTTCAAAATTTTATTATTTTCCTTATATTTATGCAATGCCAGCAGGATTTTTTGTTTTAAAACTTGATGTATGCATGTATAACCCAATAGGGATTCTCTGGGATTTTTTTTTTGCCAAGAAGGTCAAAGGTCAAAAGGTCAAAGATCAAGTGAAAGTGCTGAACTTACTTCTTTCTCCATATCTCGGAAGTGGCTCAACTTATCTTGAAACTTAGTACATGCTGAATTTATGTATGTTCTGCCTGACAGTGATTCTGTTATGAATCAAAGGCCAGATGAAAATGATAACAATTTACTGTTCAATACAGAAATTGCGCTTTTTCTCCATACCTTGAAAATTACTCAGTGCATAAACTTATGAAATGGTCAAAGTCAAGTTAAAGTTCTTAAATCCCCAAATACATGCTCTCTTATTCATCCAATTAAACATAGGTCAAGGAAGGTAAACATTCAATACATTTGTGACAAACATGTCATTTTAATATTTTGCCAATTTTGTGAAAATGTAATCACACATTGTCCACATGTACTATAGACCTATTAGGAGAACCATGCATTATGGCGGAGGCATACCAGTCGCCATAGCGACATTTCTAGTTTATTTATGTATTTATTCATTTATATGTTTAATTAATCAATTAATTTATTAATTTATTAATTTATTTATTTTATATATATATATATATATATGTGTGTGTGTGTGTGCGTGTGCGTGCGTACACTGCAAAAAGTCCGGTGTTAAATAGTGAACACCGAGCTGGTGTTAAATTTTCGGTGCTCATTTATGGTGTTAAATTAACACCAACGGGTGTCATTTCCAAATTTTAAACTGTTTTTTGAAGAGTTTCTTATAAACTGCACTTCTTGTAGATTTTGTATGGTTGTTTGTTTGCGTTTACAAAAGTGTTTGGACACTGCACCCTCCCAGACCATGTTGTTCGCTGTAAACGTTCTAAGTCTTTGGTGGACAGAAACTCCGCAAGCTAGCTTTCCTCCTCTACATCAATCTACGTGATGAATGCTTTATTGATTAGTACATGACACCAGTCCATGTATAGTATATGCATCACAGAGGAAGGTAAATACATGGCATAATGTGTAAATATGTCATATTTGTCCAGGCCCATTAAGCTCATTAAAGCTCAAGCTTGAAGGGAGCAATAAGCCATCGAAGATTAAGCTAGGGAACCAAGAGTTACAATCATATCACTGACATTCTATACCTGCAGGATGGGTATGTTGAATTGATAGAAGACGAGGGTGAAAAGTCTTTTTTTTTCAGTTTTATGCAACGAATCCAGATTTCTTGTAGTACTATATCTCTCTCACCGTCTTTCTGTGATACTTTTCAGGGAGAGACAACGTGCAGCTTCCGCTTATACCTTCCTATTGGTATGTATATAGTCAAACTTCACTTTTCTAGACAAACCAAATTATGGTCACTTTGTCGTTGCCATTGCTGTTGTTGTTTGCGGTCGTTTTTTTTTTTTTTAAACAGCATATACAGGACACCTATTGCAACATAAAGGACATGACATTTCAGAAGGCGCCACTCCTGTCAGTTTAAACGCGAGTCAGTTCCAACCATCCATTGATCACGGGTACGTCATGCATACCCGAGTAAACTTCGGTTGAGTACCTGTTCTTTTCCGTTGATGCTGATAGGGCCACGTCACCCTGGAAAAGTTTCGGCTGACGCAAGTCAACGAGGCAGAGGGCGTGACCGGCCGGGGACGCACCTCCACGTCATCACGGGGACTTTATACAAAGCAAGTGTGATATTAAATACAAACTCCACGTCAGGAGTATGATACAGCTCGACTCACCCCGCCACTTCGAAATTTTCAGCGGAATCCCAAATCAAATTGAGCATGCAGATGATCGCTCTAAACAAAATGCCAATTACACATCGATACATAAACCGGAATTATCATGAATAATCATGAATATCCCCGAAGTATCAAAGAAGTATGAAAGTATGCAGAGAGCTTTCAGTATTGCTCGGGTACTCAGTATTAGTAAGTAGTAGCTAATTCAAAATTATTCATCCTTCAGGGATATGGCATGTGCATAAAATGATCTTTTATCGCATAATTATTAGTTCAGCCTCATACGGATTATTCAATATGCTATCGAACCAACTCCCATGATCTGCTCGGAAGATCGCGGCATGCAGAAGATTTCAACGTGCGTATCTTGCAGCTATGTTCATTCGCAAACGCAGATAGAAATTAAATGAACGTCTCGCATCCTTAAAATAGTTCTTCGTAGAAACACGTGCTCGTGATAAAACGTCATTTAAAGAAATATATGAATTATGATATTTACTCTCCGTCGAATAAACCATTTCCAAAAATACCAACGTGATTGCTTAACCTGAAATATATGAGGGCACGGTTCCTTGATCTCAATAAACAAACAAACAAACAAACAAACAAACAAACAAACAAACAAACAAAACAAAAACAAAACTAAGGTTTCACATCTCAAAATACATATTAAGTGCATCTACTCAGGGAAATATAAATGATTAAAGTCCTTCTTAATTCAATTTGAGGAGCAATTTGTATGTATATATAGATGACTTCATTTCCATCAACCTCAGGTAATAGTTTTCATCTTTTCTGTTTTTATCAGGCTCATTTTGCTGATTTTAATGAAAAATTCTTAGTTCAGTAAGCGTCTTCAATATAATTTAAGTGTTATATGATATAACAATAACATATTTGTACATAATATATATATATATATATATATATATATATATATATATATATAGTCATGAAGAACTTGCTTCCAAAAGGCGCTAAATCCATCATTTTTCAATGGATTTGGCGCCTTTTGGTTGCAAGCTCTTCATATATATATATATATATATATATATATGTATAGGCCTATATATATATATATATATATATAGAGAGAGAGAGAGAGAGAGAGAGATAGTCACATTTGGAGCCAATTTCGTCTAAAAATCTTTCAAGGAGGTTTGGTAACATGCCTTATCCGATGTCCATGGAAATTAGATGAAATATAGAGATAAAGAGACGAAATGACTACCGAATTATACAACCTCATTGCTAGGTTCATTTCTCGTTATATGCGGTTATCAACTATTGAAAGAGAAGTAGAAAAGCTCATAAATTGTTATGTTCGTAATCAGAAAAATAGGGCTGAAGTTGCACTGAATTTGGTGGAGGTTATAGTCATTGAGTGGACGACAGTTTTGATTTTTCTTGAAAGACTTCCGTAAACTCGTTTGTGACTGAATCACATACAGTACAACGCTTACAAATACACACATTCACACGATAACACGTTAATTCACACTATACATGCTCTCTTCTTTCAACGTAAAAAAGAAAACGGTAACCACGTAGCTTTACTTTGCTTTTAACATTTTTTAAATACATGTAGATATTCATGTTAAATGATTTTTCTCCAAAAAAGAAGATTGACGTAACAAAGTAATTTCGTTCAAGGTATACTGTAATGTGTTCTTGTTAACAGACCCTATACACCGGATTGAAAATAGATCTTTCATCCTGCAATGCTCACGGAAGAAATTAACACACACACACACACACACACACACACACACACACACACACACACACACACACATACATACACACACACACACACACTAACACTAACAAACACAAACGCATGAACATGAATAAAAACTCGTATGGAACTGATCGCCGTCAAACAGAACCAATAGCGATGCAATGTGAAACTTGAAATCGCACAGCCGCTCTGCATCGTATAAATAGTTATCTATGTACCAGTACATTCGTCATCCTATACAAGATCCCGGATCAGTCACAGGAATAGTTCCATGTCTGAATTTCGTTCAGATTTAGCGTCCCTACGCTAATCTTCCTGTCAGTCTCAGAGAATTATGATATGAACAAGTGGGCATGTACATCTATTTCTGCGTAGAGAGACTGTATTTTAAACGATAAAAGCTTTGATTTATGACAGTGTACCATAGCTAATTGGTATCATGCTTCAGTTGAGTTGCTGCGATCTAACCTTTGGTTTGGATGGATAGAAGGTTGGATTTCCTTCTTTTTTTTTTTTTGTCTGTGCCTCGCTGTCTTACATCTGAATATCTCTTCCCTTGTCTTTCGTCCAAGTATTTTAAAGGAAAACAAACAAACAAATGCACACACAAAATCTACCCACCTTTTTGTATGCCTTCTAATGTGTTTTTGTGAACCTAATATTTATACAATAATTTCCCCTTAAAAATTCCGTCTGATGTTAGGATATAAAGGAATGATACAGTTTTGGTTGAGATGGGGGGGGGGGGGGCTTCAGGTTTCCAAAGGTTTTTTTATGATGATTTTTTTTAAGATAACGAGAAACTCTTATGAGATATGAAAGAGCATATGATTCGAAGAGGAATTCAAAGTTTATTTGATGAAAGTTGGTTTTGAAGTGGCTGAAATATACAAAACAAAGCCATCGTGATGAAAGGTGGGACCCATCTTTTGTTAGGATGGCCTTGTTTTCTTTGTTGTTGTTTTCTTTTATATCTCAGCCATTTCAGACCCAATTTTCATCGAAGAAACTTTGAATTCTTTTTAGAATTGTATGCTCTTTAACATTTCTAATTGTAGTTTCTAAGTATCTCACAAAAAAGTTAAAAGCTGCATCCTCATCCACTAAGTCCGGCATGTGGGCCATACTTATCTACTTTTCTGTTTATTTATATTCATGTATTTCTTGATCTTTCTTCTTCTTTTTTTTTTTTTTTTAGTTCGTTCATTCATTTTCACATGCATTATCAATTAATGCATGACTGCCCTGAAATTTCGCCAAGTCAAGGGGACACTAAATCATCCTGCGCTTTGTTCTCAGTTTGATTTCAGCAATGATTTCAATACTTGTAGCTGAAAACAGTCGTCAGTGACTGGTCACGAGTTTCGTGAAACGAAGGAATCAGGATGATCGAGGATAATCGGAATAATTCTACAAGCTTGTAATGCCATATTATCTACAGTGTATTGTGAATCACGGGCAAATATGACAATGATATTTGCCTACGATGGTTAGCTGTCAGCTGTTATCCATCAATACGGGGGCTGCCAGTCTGTAGAGTAAATAGTTCTCGTGGTGTCCTAGCATTTTGTGAATCATTTTTCTGATGCAATAACCACATACGAAGTGTAATCAGTACTTTCCATACGGTGCTTGCCTATTTATAAACAAACTTCCACGTGGACGCCCTTGCGTCATTCCTGAATACATGTGACCAACGTATACAGATTAGCATTTTTGACCAATCACAACACTGATAGATGACGTAGCGGACAGTGATATCGACCAATAGGAAAATACCACGAGTACCTAGCTTCGCATCCTAGTTGACTGTAAAACTCCACAGTAATGTTATTGTACTAACAGTATAGGGAGAAAAGCAGCAGAAAAACCGACATGTAGAAGAAAGCGAAGACCGACTTCAGATCATAATTTGTTGCGAATGGTGGAGTTTTCGACTCTCTCCAGCATAGTCATCCAAGGAGGAGAAGATTCTCTGATGCCAGAAATGGCTACCACCAAAATTATCATCGCGACTGTCCCGAAATCTGACCAAGTAAAACCGTTCAATATGTTGCCCTCTTCGAGGAAGGCGGAGATACTGCAGCAAATGGCGGCGGCTGCTGACGCAAAACTGGGATTGCAACCCAGCAGAGTATCTCTGACGGACTCAAATCCACCACCAAGAAAAAGACAGAGACTGACCCATCTTACTCCGGAAGAAAAGATGATGAGGAGGTTCGTAAATCTTTGTTTTAGTGATCATTTTCCATTTAAGTATTTCAGGAAGAGATAGCAAGTAAATAGAGAGTGCATCCCCGCACGGCATCATTGCATGTCATCCTCAATTTCTTGTCACGACACGGAAGTTGGTTCGTTGGTCGACTCGAACAAATCAATAAATTGCCGGCAAGTTTGTTTGCCCAGCTGTAGGCCCCTATTACAGGAGATTCCATAACCAGAGAGTATGAACTTAGACATTTTGATTATGTGCTTGAATGATATGGGCCTACTTATTTTTTTATGGTTGTTCCAAAACTTGACTGTTTTAAGTCGTGACCAATATCAAATCAACTCTGTGCTGCTGTAAATAAGATTTACAAAAAAAAAAAAAAAATTCTTCCACTGTCAAGAATTAAGATACAGTTATACAGTTAAGTGTTAACGGTGTTAACCGGTTAAGCAAGTGGTTACAGCATTCCCTCTCTCTCCCTCTCTCTCTCTCTCTGTATTTCGCATAGAATCTATTGACAATAATGATAAACCAAAACATTAATTTGACGTGACGTGAGCGAATACATCGGCAATAAACTAACGGGCATTGTTGAACCAGAATGAAATGAAATGGCCGAAGGGCACACACAATTAGATGCTACGGCAGTAGACCTTTACAGAACTACACTGTAACTTGTAAGTTAGTACATCTATGATCTAGTTGTATGGTAAAGGTCAGGATTTCTTTAAACCTTTAAGTAAGTTCATGTTAACTTAGCACATGTTTGCTTTTATTTTTATTTTAGAGGTGCTAATTTCATTCATTTTACATCTCTATTATGTTGCTACAGGAAGCTGAAAAACAGAGTAGCAGCACAGACTGCACGCGACAGGAAGAAAGCCCAGATGGATGGTCTTGAGAGCACAGCCAGCCTTCTGGAGGCCAGGAACAAGCAGCTTCAGATCGAGAACACACTCCTCAGAAAAGAGAACCAATCTCTAGCAGAAGAGAATGCACAGCTGAAAAGAAGGTTGCAGGGGAAGACTGAAGAAACATCATCAGTTGTAAGTGATATTATCTTTATTCACTGGAAAAAAAAAAAATTTTGTTCACTAAAACTAGTAACATTTTGTAGAACAGAAGTTGTGCTGTAATCAAGATAGTCTAGTGAGAGTATTTTAAAAATACTTCTTTTATTGCAACAATAATGGTTTGTGGTTTTTTTCTTCAAGTTATCTGCCCCCCCCCAAAAAAAAAAGAAAAAAGAAAAGAAAAGAAAAACAACCATCAGTTTGTATGTGGTGAAAGTTAACCATATCGATGTTGAAAGATAGAGATTACAAGAGACATGATATTGAATTAACAGTTCATTTCAGTTTGCGTAGGACATGCAAGATATTTTTTAGTTGCCACTGATGATTGAACATCAAAAATTTTAACATTGTACAACTTGCATTTTAGGTATTTAGGGCTATTGACAAATTTTGAAATGTATGAGACATGCTCAGGAATTCATGAGAACCTGTCTAGGGTTTTGTTTTGTTTTAAAGTTTTAAGTCAAAAGCGGCCCTTCATTGTAATGATGAACTTGGTTTTAACATTGCATCTTTAAAAAAGAACACTTTTGACACATGAACAGTGCAACAAGACCTGATGGAAAATCCTGGCTTGTATTTCATCTTTCAGGTTGTCCTCGACCATGGCTACTGCGTAGACTCCACAACCTCACCCAGCATTCGTTTGTCAGTGAAGAAAGAGGCCGATGCCGAGCCGTCCGAGCCCGCAGCGCTCAGCTCTCCTCCGCAGCAGGAGTTGGCGAGGCGTCTCCTCACTTTGCTGTCAATGATGCTCACGTGGAGTCTGACGATGAGCTACTTGGCCTGCTCGGCCAGCTCAACGAAGCAGCCGCGAGTGGAGCCATTCGCCTCTTCGCGGACACCCCAGGGGAGCTGGGAGCAGGAGCAGCCCCTCTGTCTGGTGACCAGGAAGTCCAAGCGGGCCAGCTCAGGGAACCAGGAGTGGTGGGGCCCACAGCAGCAGAGCTGGAATCCATCAAAGAACTGATCCAGTTTGATCACGAGTACTTGAAGCCTGCATTGGATGCTCAAAGTAGTGACACCAGCAACAGTGTAGAGGAGCCTGCTAGCATGGCTGTCCTACCTGACGTATTGAATAGTCAGCACAGCCACAGACCAGCTACTG
This sequence comes from Diadema antillarum, assembly GCF_040938485.1. NCBI lineage: Eukaryota > Metazoa > Echinodermata > Echinoidea > Diadematoida > Diadematidae > Diadema > Diadema antillarum. The sequence goes on along the minus strand of NW_027271238.1, from coordinate 1,494,975 downwards.
CAGAACTGAAGAGTGAAGCCATCTCAGAGATTGGCGCTATGGACACTCTGCAATCATTTCAGACTGAAGAAGATGATGATTTGGATCTCTTATTGGCAATGGGCACAGACTCTGAATCCTACAATAAATTAGTGAACACAAAAATGCTCAATGCCGATGCCAACTTCACATGTGACTTGAAGGAACTGATGGATACGGTCAGTTCAAAGGATGTGGACTCTCGAAGCTTGAGCGGGAAAAGTGAAGATGGCAGTGGCTCCGATTCTGGCATTAGCGATGCCCCGCGGTCACCCTTCAGTGACGAGGGTGGATTGAGATCACCCGGTTTGAGTGAAGGATTGTGGGAAGAATCCTTCATGGACTTGTTTCCCGCTCTTGATTTGTAGAAAACTCCATTGTACATGTACCAATACCAGTGCCATCACATTCCAGGTTCCTGTACAGTTACTGTTCATGTTCTGCTATTGTATTCTAGTTTTCCTCTCACATAAATTGTGCTTGGAGGTTGTTAGTTGTTACACCACCTTTGCAAATATCTCTTCATCCGAAGGGAAATGGCCTAAGATAGGCTATAGCTTTTCACTTTTACTGAAAATCAAACCAACTCAGTTTGTCCCAGATGCTTGATTTTATACAGATTACATTTATATTTATGACTCTGGTCACTCCTTGATTTAGTACTACAAATTCTGGGCAAAGTGGTTGTGTAACGATTTATGTACAGCAAAAAATGTTAATAACTATATAGAAAAATTAGCAATTTGCATCAAACTATAATAATGCCAAAGTGTTGTAGTATTATCCTGATAATACTACATTGTACATTAATTGAAACAAATGCACAGAGGCATAGCAAAATGTTAATATGATATGCAGAATTATCAATGCGTCCACAGAAAATCATGCAACATGTTTTTACATGCCAGATTGAAGTTACTGGCAAATTTATCCAAAAGATGACCATGTCACAAAGAGAGATCTATATCACATCTTCTTCAGTATTGTTAATATGCAGAGATGATTTGTATGCGACAATTACTGGTACTGATTGTTTGAGTCACCATAAGCTACGCTGTAAATAGTTCATTTATTTTGAGCATCTAATAAAAAAAAAAAGGCTAAAAGTAAATCTTGGTTGTTTGAGTGAATTGATTGCCAAACAGTGATGGGAATGTGTGGGACTGTTCATGAGGCTAACAGGTGTGATGGTGTGTTCAAGAGAGCTAATGCATTTTGGTTGAAGTTATGGATGAGAGTTTTAGCATGCCTTGATTGAAGGGTGTGCTGTATGCTACTGTGTTTCATGGCTGAATTTCGATGTATGTCTGTCCAGTTTTTGTCCCTCACGTGTTTAATAATAATAATAATAATGATGTATACTTTTATAGCGCAACAGTCCATCAAAAGATGCTCATGGCGCTTTTAGTCTTAAGGTTAGGAGAAGAAAGAAGAAAGAAAAGAGAGAAGAAGAAGAAGACGAAGAAGAAAAAAAAATGAATTATGTGACATCTTCACTTTTTTGTTTTGTTTTGTTTCCTACAACATATTAAACAGATATGTTTTTAGGGATGTTTTAAATGATTCCACAGAGGATGACTGGCGAACAGTGACAGGGATATCTTTCCAAACTTTTGGTCCAATGTGGGAGAAAGAACGAGTTCCCCATGAATGCTTAACCTTAGGTATCTGAAATAAAAAGGAAGTCGATGATCGAAGTCTGCGAGGAGGGTTATAACAATATAAAGAATTCTGGAGATACTCGGGTGCAGTTGAGTGAACCACATGATACACAAGAAGAGCAATTTTGAAAATAATTCGCTTTTCAACAGGAAGCCAATGGAGAGAACGTAACACTGGCGTAATGTGAGCAGTTTTCCTACTATAGGTCAGTAATCTTGCGGCAGAGTTTTGAAGACGTAGAGCGTTGGTTTGTTGTTGTGACATGCCGAAAAACAAAGAGTTACAAAGAGTTACAATAATCAATTTGTGCGTGTATGGGGCCTCTATATGGCAGATAATGGCTCTGAGCTCCTTTTCCAGTTCATAATTAACTATACACAGCCCAGTCGGCTTGGGCTAGTACATAATGTGAGTTTTATATATTGCAAGTCTTCTTTTTATTTTTTATATTTGTTTGATATGTGTGTCTTATGTGATATGAATTCCTCACTAATACACTACATATACTAACATAGACATGTAAAGCACATACATAGTCTGTAATGTATGTACAACTGTATTCATTAAAAAAAAAGTGACATACAGTGTACATGTGTCAGAAACATGCAAAGTTACATGTTACAACACAAAGTTGCATGAGGTATCATTACAACGATTGAAAAACAAAAAATGGAAAATGTGTGACAAAACAAGTTCAGCTGATTATATGCACATATGACATGGAGATGCATGTACAAATTCTTTCAACTGATACTCGCCCACCTCCCTCATGAAAAGGAATGAAGTTGTTTTGACATCATGGAGGTGCACCACAAGAGAGAGAAAAAGGGGAAGGGGGCTGAAACTGTTTGGCACAGCTATGTAGCAATGTGGCTATTAATCTAATCATTCTCAGTTAATTTCTATAATAATAATAATAATAATAATAATAATAATAATAATAATAATAATAATAATAATAGTAATAACAATAATAATAGTAATAATAACAATAATAATAACGATAACAATAATAATAATAATTGCATTTATATGGCGCTTTTACTGGTGTTTATAAGTGTACTGGTGCTATTTATACAAGAAGACTGAAAAATACAATAACATTTTTAGGATAATCCACAGAATATCAATTCAGGTTGAAATACAATGTTCAGTATAAATATGGATCCAGGTTTGGTCGTCAGTGCATGACAAACAGCATCTAAACGCAGTACATGCGATCACATTAAAGGGGTTGTTTCTCCAAACTCCTTGCGTATAATCTTATTGGCACTTATGCTGACAATGATTCCTGCGAGGTGATGTCCTTTTGAAAAGCAACATCTAGAAAATACACAAGCATTAGTGCAAACGAGATCATGCATAATGATTCATGGCAAATGTGCTATATTTGCTCGATGCATTGCTTAATACTCTTACATACGATATAGTGTAAGGTCGACTGTACCCTTATCATACAGCTGGTATTTGATTTTAAAACACTAACTCATATCAGCCATTTTAATCTGGGGGCGTCCCAAAGAAGAAGAAAATATTATTCACTGAGTCAGGTGCATTGCTGTGTCATGCTCGGGAAGTAAATAAGCTACAGTAAAGTTTATTTAAAGACAACATTTACTAGCTATACTGAAGCCCCCATTTTATGACTGAATCACATGTATTAACATTAAAGAAAAGAAGAAGAAGAAGAAGAAGAAGAAGAAGAAAAGAAGAAAAAAAAAACAGCTCCCAATCAGAACAGGTCGATGGGCTTGCTAGTTTGTAAATGTATGAAATCCTGATTTCTATAATGGCGCCTGCTGGCGCCTAGCAAAAGCACGGAAAACATTACCCAAATATAAACATTCCACATGTTGAATATATTATTTCCGCATCCTCTGGGTTTGTGCTGTATGGAATGCTTACTGTAGTTGCTGCCTAGTATGTCGGATTTCTAAAACTGCCAGATAAATCTTAATCGAGACTTTCAAGCAAGCCAAACAATCAATATATATTTTGATTTTTTTTTCCTTTTGTGTTTCTGAGTGTTGTAGAGGGGGAGTTCAGTCATGTATTGATGGTGTTATTCCAATTTATATTTTGTATGGAACGCTTTAATTGTGCCGTGCGTGGCGGCCGTGTATGGTACGTACATGTACACTTACGTACATATCGTGCTACACGATTAAACTGGACTGTGCTACTTCGCCCAAAAAATTTGTATACATGTACTAAGTGAAACATGGAAAAGCCGGCCGATGGAGAGGAAAAGAAGAAACATTTCCGTAAGAAAACGGATAAACCGTTGATCCTTCCAAAATCTACTGCAGATAAACAGCGTCTTCAAATTGAGAAGTTGATGAGAAATCCTGTAAGTGTGATTCTGGCGCGACGTTTCGTGTGAATCTGAACGTTGTATGCATGATTCGTACCGTTCATAGATTTGACCGTACAGTACGTTGAAATGGAATGATAGCCGCTTTCGTATGCGCGCGGTTGATACCCACTGATATTTCGTTGTGACAGAGTAATTTTGAATGGTTCCTGGACAACTCGACCGCGGGATAAGTCGTCCCTGGACAAGTCGTCCCTACCCCTGGACAGCTCGACCGGGTCGAGTTGTCCAGGGTCAGGTTTGCGATTGGACAACTCGACCCAACTTTATTTGTGCCAGATTTTTGCAGAATGAAACACATTTTAGTCATTAAAATGGCATAGGTTAGTGGAATGATGTATGAAAAAATGTTTTATCGCATTTTTAAGGCAATTCCTATTTATTTTCTGATGCTGCGAAGCAATATTTCACGGTATCTTCCCTGCTCTGAGAATCTCGGTGACGGAGCTTTTTCTTGTGACGACAGCCTGTATGGTAAGGTGACATTTGTTGAGAAATTTCCATTAAATGCTTATAACCAGCAAGAAAATATAGTATTTTACATAGTTATACGTGTTTTCTATCCTTAGTGACATTTTCATGAGCAGAGGAATCATTTCAGTATGAAAAATGAAACAAATGTCTACAGTATGTCGATTCGTCTTCGTTCGTACTTGTTCGGTTTCCATATCGTGGGACGCGCGCTGCTAGCTAGCTGCTAGCTGAGAGGCTAGGCTGAGCGTGGCGCTCGCTCGCTCCCTGGCCACCAGACCCCCTCCCACCGATACCAGCCCAACTTGTGACGACATCCTGTTTGGTAAGGTGAAATTTGTTGAGAAATTTCCATAAGATGCTCATAACCAACAATAAAATATAGTATTTCATATAGGTGCATGTGTTTTCTATCCTTGGTGACATTTTATGGGCAAAGGAATAATTTCAGTAAGAAAAATGAAACAAATATATCTATGTCGAATCGTCTTCGTTCGATAGGTGTCCACACCGCGGCACGCTGCTGAGAGTGGCTCACGCTACTACCGATACCAGCAGAACGGGATACCGGCCCGCGGGCCCCGAGGGCCGTAGGGCTGGCAGTCGTGGTGCTCGCTCGATGGGTGGAGCGAGCTGTGTCGCTGCGTAGCTACGAAGTCGACCGTGATCTTTTCTTCGACATTTGGACTAAATTCCAGTCAATGAAACTATTTCATACCTTTCTCTTAACTTTGAACGATGTTATACTGACTAAATGGTTTGAAAAGTGTCTGAAATTTTACCGTCACTGTATTGATTCATAAGTAAGCCATCAACAACATGACGACCAGGCTACAGTCTTTGTCTTGCAAGCCCAAATTCTCTGTACTACGTACCACACCACTACCCACAAGCTATGGAGAACCTGACTCCGTATTGATACAGTGGGGACCAGTACTGTACTACTGTACTGTCAACAAATAATGGGGGAAAAAGATAGTGACAAAAAAGGAAATAAGATTTCTCACTCTTTTTCTTTTACTTTTTTTTTGTGGTTGGTTTGTTTATTTCTGTTTTTGCCAAAAAAAAAAAAAAGGATTGCCCTGCATGTCTTGCATTCATTAAAAAAAAAGAAAAGAAAAAGAAAAGAACAGGGAGTACATGAAGTACTGGTACTGGCTGTCTTAGCTTGTCTGAAAACTTCAAATATGTAATCCTCTATTTTTTTTTTCTTCTACGCACTTCTCTCGGTCTTTGCCAAAGATACTATTTTGAAGAAAAAAAAAAATTCTTGTAACTTACACTTGAACACTTGTAACTTATATTTACCGGTGATTTCGGACAGTACTTTTCTGAAGTTGATGATATGATCTGAACTAATCCTTTTTAAGAAAAAAAAAGGGGGATGGGTGGGGGGGGGGGGGGGGGGGCATCCCAGGCCTGCATAGAACATCATTCTAATGCCCTGGGCAGAGTTGTGTCAGAAAAACAGAAATGTATATCTTAATTTGATTTTGTTACGTATGCATGATACAGGTTACATTGTCTCTGTCTGTCAAACTCACAGGTACTTTTTTTTTCTTAAAATAGAATTATGGTCATAATAAAAAAAAATTCTGTATGGTACGGTACTTAAAATTCTGTCTTTGTCAAAGATATAAACTGCGAAAACTGTTTGACGTTACAGACAGTTCACTACACATCGGTTACGGTGTAACATTATCCTAAATTCCTAAGGCCACGTTAAAGTCCATCAAACCATCCAGATCTCTCTAAACCTTAGTTTCATCACAGAAAACAATGTCACACCTTTCTTCACAACATATTTTGGGTCTGGACATGACTAATTTTCATCACATTTCATTTATCAGGGCATAAACAAAGGTGCATTTTAAATTCCACCTTGTCTTATTTTATATGTCCCAGTTTGATGTGAGCTCATCAATCTACTTATCTGGTATCTAGATAGAACAACCTCAAATTTTGCTGAATAGCCCTTTAAAGACAGGAGTATAAACGAAAACCAGAAATGTCATTGTCAAAATGATTTATACCCCCTCTTGAAGTACTGGTGCCTATTTGACCTCAAAAAAATATCATAACACTTACTATATCTACAGATTGAATGTGCACAAATTGGAAAAGAATTTCATGACCCTGCATGGCATTCCTCATTTTGAGGCCATCAGAAATGTGCTGTTACCATGACACCACACTTTACTCTTTAAAAATGTATCTTGCACTTTGAATATCAATTTTTTTATGTGTTCCATATATCTGGTAATTTCTAATTGAAAAAAATGGCAAATTAAGTCTAATTTGTTAGTCCATTACCGCACTTAAAGGGTTATAATTTGCTATTGCCATGGCAACACACTTTCTCCCCAGTGCTGATTAAAATGTTATAATGTAAACAGGACTCCACAGCTGGGATATTTGGTTGCAGGTGCAAGGTGGCTAGCAGTGCATAAAGCCCCCCCCCCCCCCCCCCAAATGCAATTTGGCCAAATGCAATTTGGCCTATAAGGCTGCGTTCACATAGAAGTATACTATTCGGGTATAGTACGGTACGCGTTTTCGAGGGCACGCGAATAGCTTGAATCGAACGATATGATTTTCTAACACGGGTAAGAGGGCACTATTTGAATATGCCGAATAGCACAGAATAGTAAAGCATAGTGGGAATCGCGCTTGTTCGATTTTTGAGCAGCGTATACCGTCTTTCGATTTTGAAATGGTAACAACTTTGGTCTCGATTAGCCCTTTAGCAAAAATAATCATATAGACTGACATTCTGATGCAGTTTAGAAATTGTTAAAGGACAAGTTCACCTTCATATACATGTGGATTAAGTGAAGGCAACAATGTTAGTAGAACACATCAGTGAAAGTTTGGGGAAAATCCGACAATCCGTTCAAAAGTTATGAATTTTTAAAATATCTGTGCAATCACTGCTGGATGAGAAGACTACTACAGTGTATGATGTCACATGCGTACAACGATATAAGGAAAATAAAAAGAGAATTTCACAAAACTTGACTTTTTAAATAAAGTGCACATTTTCTTGACTTGTTACTGACTTATGTTAGGGGTAATATTATTCCCCCTGACTTCTGAAAGAGAGAAGTCGAGTGTTCTTTTATTATGTGAGAAAAGTGAGAATATCTTGAATTTTCTTTATACTTTCTTTATATAGTTGTACTCATATAACATCACAAGCTACAGTAGTCTTCTCATCCAGCCGTGACTGAGCATAAACTTCAAAAATTCATAACTTTTGAACGGATTGTCCGATTTATCCTCAAACTCTCATTGATGTGTTCTACTAATATTGCTGCATTCTCTCAACCCACATGTCTATGAAGGTGAACTTGTCCTTTAATAAGATTGCTGGGATGGTTGTGTAGGAGGAAGACATTCGGATGGTGCGGGTGATGGTGTACTGGGTCGACTTGACGACGCATAGGGAATAACGAATACTGAATTCTTCTATGTTAACGCAGCCTAAGGGTATACACAGCTTTACATTGAGCCTAACATGACCAATGTGTGCTATTAAACTTATGTCATCACTTAAAAACTGGAGAAGTGTGATCTGTAAGTCTTTTTGTAATTTCCTGGGCCATCATGTAGGGCTTACAATTGTCATGGCAAACACCTTCGAATGCATTTGTATACTAATATATCTTGCACAACTTTATATTGAGTCAATTTTTGCTTGAATCTCTTGAAAACCAGCATACTACAGTGTAGTAGTTTGAGAATTCTACAATTTTTAATGATTTGTACAAAAATGTTGTTACAGTGGCAAGACATCTTTTGACACTCACACAAAAGTGTCTTGCACAACTACACATTAAAATATAGGCCTACTGATTGTAAACATACAACTGAATTGCCAATTGAGAGAATATATTTCAATCCACAACTTTAGATGCATGATTTTCATAAAGTTTGCAGTTATCAATTAATAGGGAGGAAAAGGTGTCGCGCATATCTGCCTGTGATTTAGCGGCTACACCTGCCAAGATTTAGGTTTACAATGTACAAGTACTACTAAAAAAATGAGGGTAGTTTGATCCACAAGACTTTGCAATGGACTGACCGATGGACCATCCTTTACAAAGTCTTGTGGATCAAACTACATGTACTCTAATTTTTTTAGTACCAGCTTCAGAATGGGGTGCTGTTCGTTTAATTCGCAAATTCCCTATACCTAGAGGTTCTTTAATCCGAAAATGAAAAAGGGTTCGTTAGTCTTAACATTTGTGGCATTATTCCGAAGGTTCGTTATTCCCGAGATTTGTTAATCCGAAAATGAAATTTGGAATGAAGAACCTTCAGAATAACGAATCTTAGGACTAAAGAGCCTTCGGAATAACGAACCTTTCGAATAACGAGCTGTAACCTTCAGAATGATTCCTCTTGCTTCAGGTAGTATTTCTGCTCAAAATGAAACCTCAAAATGTGGTATTACTGTATGAAGGTGATTACCTTGTATACAGGTACTCCTGTCTCCATCCAGTTTCCTTCTCTCTGGGAGGTTTTCTCTGAGTTATAATGCAACAGGCCATGACCATGTCAAGGAAACCTAGTGTCTTGCATTCTCTTATCGAGGCCAACAATAGTGGCAAAATTCATGAAAATTACTGGTATCCTGTGATAAGGTTTAATAATCATGCTTCATCCTTTATTTTTGCTATGCCATTACCATAGCAACCAATTCAGGACACTGCAAAGATGTGTCATGGACTTTTTCATATCACAGTCATCATGTGTACCAAAGTTTGAGATATTTGCCTAAAAACTATGAATACAGATTAAAATACATTCATAATTAATTTTTTAAAAGAACATACATGTACTATGTAGCTTTACATTATCATGAATTCATTAGCCTTCACCACACCTTCAAGAAACGGCATTATCTTGATAAAGACACAAACTCAAATAATGCTTGTCACATTTTCAACTAATACATTGCTGTTGTCTTGTACGACCTGATTGGAAAAATTGTTGCAACACAGGCAAACTCCTTTCAGAATGAAGTGGTCACTAAAGTTTGATAGAAATTGTGGAATATAAAGCAAAAGGGGAGATGTCTGATCTGCACAGATAGTCCGGATTCATGAAATGAAATTGAATGTGGTTCTATGCGTATTTATGCCAGCTTCAACCTAAAATGCATTTTCTCTCCCAGGGATTTTGTGTATTTCCTCCCTTTTTCATATTTATACATATTTTTTTTAATTATCATTTTTATTTCTTTCATCAATATCATTATTACTCTTATTATTAGGTCCCTATTATTATTATTGTTATTATTTTGTTATTATTATTATTATTATCATTTTCATTATTAATATTATCATTATCATCATTATTATTATTGTTATTATTATTATTATTATTATTATTATTATTGCCTTTGATATGATTGAGAACTTGCATTGGTTGGTTGACACTCACTTTCATTTTGTTGCCTCCTCTTGGTACACCTTATTAAGGCTCACTGCTTGCTCAGCCCCCCCCCCCCCCCCCCATGCTTTTCACTCTTTTCCTTTCTTTATCCTCTGTTGTTCTTTATCTTGTTTGATTTTGCCTCCTTATTCATCCTGTTCCTTCAAGGTTTCCCCCTTTGGTCCTCAGATCTGGATCATCACTGACCCTCCTCAGCCTTTTGTCTGTCAACCTCCCACTCTAATCCCCCTCCCTATACCTGTTGGGCTCCTTGCCCATGACTTCCTACCCTCCCCTTTTGTTTTCCTTGTTCTGTGTCCCTAGCGAGTCTCTGACTGTTCTTTATGGGTGAAGTCCTATTATATGATTGCTTTCCCTGCCTGTTTGTCGTTTTGCCTCTGACAGAGATTCTGCTAGGATTGAAAGCTCAGGCCCATTTGACTCCATTTTACTCCACTGGCTCTCCACAATTGGATTTAAGCAGTTTTTGAACAGCAGTTGTTGTTTTTTTTCTTCTCTCTCTCTTTTTTTTTTTTTTTTTTTTTTTTTGCTACACTGAAAAAACAAAGTGTGTACGTAGGAGTATGCTGTAGAACTAGGAAAACATTTCATTTTATGATGCCTATAGGACAAACACACAAGCATTTTTATAACATGAGCAATTTCACATTTCTAACCCATAGGGCATATATGGTTGTTTGTTTTCACATACAATTGATAACATAACACAATCTGATTAAAAGACGATCAGTATTCTTAAAAAACTAACTAAGAAGGCTGAAAATAGATGGTAAATTTTTGGTCAAGTTATGATGTCACGGTATTTTTTTTTTTCATTTGTGCATGCACATGTGTGTGTGTGTACCACATAATGTCTTTTAGCAGCAAAGAAATATCATGTGATCATTTCAATCATCAGAATATATAACAGTCATGTTGCCCCCCCCCCTCCCCCCCCCCCCCATAAAAATGTCAAACATACCAGGCTCATTGACTTTACTATCTTTTTCCTCATTAAAGTTCATATTGCATACACACTCACACACACACACACAAGGAGGGAAACGGTCGAACAATCAGAACATTACAGTAAAAAAAAAAAAAAACTCAATCATGTATCCATAGTGTAAAGATTGCAAATGAATGTGATTTGACTACCTGACATCCAAAATGACATAGTTATAACTCACAGAATTGGTATTCAAAAACTATTTTAATCTGTAAGTGGAGGATTTGAAGGGGAGATAGAGATACAAGAGAGAGAGCCTGGAAAGAGAGATGAGGTGGTGGTGGTGGTGGTGGTGGGGAAGGTTAATACAATTTATTATGTTACCTATCACAAAAAAAGTCCAACTGTAACCTGTTTGTCCAGTTACCTGACAAAATTATACAGGGATCCCTGATATAGAATTGTGTTGACCATTGTTGATGAGACCACCAACAACAACAAAAAAATGCACAAGGAATCCATGACAAAACTAAAGATCAAAGTCATTGAAAAAAAGTAGAGGAAGTGTCTCTGATTGTACGAGTCCTTTTGCATCAATCTGTCCATGTTATGCATTTTTTTATTTACCCTGACCCTAATGGTTTACACTGACGATTTGCTGCGTGAAGGGATCGAGTCATCATCTATTTAATCAGTGTCACCTAAAAAGTTTGGTGCATTCACCTTTTATGCCATGATCATCGGTTGTCAGTTTGTTACTGTCAGCTCCATAGAAACACTTTCTTGGAATAAAATGAATGGGGTTAACACAGTTTTGTATGCTATGTTACCATATAGAAATATCTAATTATGACAATAATTAGAATTGTGTTGGCCATTGCTGATTAGACCAACAACAACAAAAATGCACAAGGAATCCATGGGGGGGGGGGGGGGGGGTCCCTTTTTTATGCACTGCTAACCTTGCGCCTGCAACTGAACATCCCATAGCTGTGGAGTCCTGTTTGCATTAGCCAGAAGAAGAGAAAGACACATTTTAATCAGTGGTAGAAAGAGAAAGACACATTTTAATCAGTGGTAGAAACTGTGTTGTCATGGCAACAACAAATCATAACCCTTTAAATGCAGTAAAGGACTAGCAAATAAGACTTAATTCTTCATTTTTTTTATTGAAATGACAGGAAAAAAGGACACATAAAAAAGATGATATTTGAAGTGCAAGATGCATTCTTAAAGAGGAAAGTGTGGTGTCATGGTAACAGCACACTTTTGATGGCCTCAAAATCAGGAAGCCATACCGACAGAGCGGTGAAATTCTTTTCCAATTTGTGCACAGTCAGTCAATAGCAATAGTGATTATGATAATTGTGAGATGCACACAATAGTCACGTCAGCCCAATTATTTTGTGGGAAATACCCCATGCGTACAGTAGTGTCCATTTCACATTTAAATGTATAGCACTGTATAGTACATCCCCATCTCCAGACCACAACAGGTGGCAGTCCCCAGGAGCTTAATGTAAGATAAATCCCCTGTCCAGGGACAAACATCTCAAAGGTTGGGTGGTCTTAACCCTTAGGGTAGGAGGCTAGCAGGAAATAGAGATATACATTGCTGGTCCAGACAGAGAGATGATTGGTTAAAAGTAATTTTCTTTTGTGTTTCTTTGAATAGATTTTCAGACAATGAATAACATAAGTTATGTAAGAATGACCTTCTTTATGATTGGTCAGAAGTGTAGATGCTATACAACTCTTTATTTCTCACTCCAGACAAGAAGTAACATAAGTTATGTAAGAAGGGATAGTGGTGTGATTGGTCAGGAGTTATTTTCCATGTTATGTCTTTGTGTGGAATCGAGACAAAACAAAAGTTAGTAGCAGCAATGTGCTGACTTGACCAAGGTAGTATTCTTTTTGTTTCCCTTAATGTACCCTTCCCCTTTCGTAAATGGCTGACTTGTCCAAATAGGACTATTTTACTCTCCCTTTATTCATAGAACCACCGTGACAGTCCGAGCAGAGTCCCAGGTCGCGTCAAGGGTGAAATATGGCCACGTCACTCTCCAAGAGGATCTCGATCGCGATCGCGAACTGCAGTGCGCACTGCCACGATGAGCTCCGGGTCGAGATGCTGACGTGTACACTGTTTGGAACGGGTGTTCGCCGCCTGGTCGTCGCCTGGCACTCACATCACTTAGCGCTGACACTAATGCGATTGTCAATGATGCGATCCCAGCTTGGAGATTCACATTTGCGCTAATTCGTCGTGAGCTGGAAATGGATGAAGTTCATCCTCAGTCATTGATGACAGGGTTGACAATGAGAGGAGATGCGAGACGAGCTCTGATGCAATAGCCTCATGCAGCATCCGCAAGTGTGACAGGAAGGCAACTCCTCTTCCGTAATAATTGTTCCAAAACTATTTCAAATCAATGTTGCTGGAACCAAGCACCTCACCGATGTGGTGTAAAATAGACATGTATGAACTTAGAGAATTTATCAAAACCGTCTCAATAAGGAAAGGACGTGACTCTGGAAAGTAATATTGCATCTCCTTTTTGTATTGGACGCAGGAGAGCTATGGTCTACTGTATGTCCATCTCCTTTGGAGGTTAAGGAGCCAGAGTGAGAAAAAGAGCTTTGTCCACGGTTAATGTTAGGAAAAAGGGGCTACGTGGCAAGTATTATGGGATAAGCCTACGTGTACCTTTTTACGTAACCGTGGTCAAAGGACTGGTCAGCGAAAATGAGCTCTTTTGTTTCTTTTTGCCATCAGGGAGCGTCCGGAGAGAGTAACATGACTATACTACCGATTGAAATGGCTCCCTCTCTCGGCCAGTGACTTACTGTCAAACTAACGGGGTACGTGCTGCTACAAAGGTGTGACATTGTTTTCTGTGATGAAACTAAGGTTTAGAGAGATCTGGATGGTTTGATGGACTTTAACGTGGCCTTAGGAATTTAGGATAATGTTACACTGTAACTAATGTGTAGTGAAGTGTCTGTAACGTCAAACAGTTTTCGCAAGTTATATCTTTGGCAAAGACAGATGTTTAAGTATATACCGTACCATACAGATTTTTTTTTTATTATGGCCATCATTCTATTTTAAGAAAAAAAAATACCTTTGAGTTTGACAGAGAGAGACATTGTAACCTGTATGATGCATACGTAACAAAATGAAATTAAGAATTATACATTTCTGTTTTTCTAACACAACTCTGTCCAGGGTATTAGAATGATGTTCTACGCAGGCCTGGGATGCCCCCCCCCCCCTTTCATCCCTTTTTTTTTTTTTTTCTTAAAAAGGGTTAGTTCAGATCATATCATCAACTTCAGAAAAGTACTGTCAGAAATCACCAGTAAATATAAGTTACAAGTGTTCAAGTGTAAGTATTTACCGGTAGGCATTTTCTTTTTTTCAAAATATCTTCGGCAAAGACCGGGAGAGAAGTGCATAGAAAAAAAGAAAAAGAAAAGAGTTTTCAGACAATATTTGTAAACGTGGAAATTTTCGTGGTGTTGAAATTTTCGTGCATTTCGCGCAACCAGAAACTAGCGCGAAAATAAAAGCATGCAAATATTTTTGCTTGCCATATGTTATTGTGCATGATGTCTGGATTCCGCGGAATTAAAAACAGGCGAAACTCTTCTGACCCGGCCAAATGCGAAAAATTAGTCGCGCGAAAATATCCACTTTTACAGTAGGTCCTACACCCGTTTTTTTTTTTTTCTTTTTTTTATGAATTTCATGCAGGACATGCAGAACAACTCTCCTTTTTTTTGGCAAAAACATAAACAAACCAACCACAAAAAAGTAAAAGAAAAAGAGTGAGAAATTTTATTTCCTTTATTTGTCACTATATTTTTTCCCCATTATTTGTTGACAGTACAGTAAAACAATAAGTGTATCAATATGGAGTCGGGTTCTCCATACTAGCTTGTGGGTAGTGTGGTAGTACAGAGAATTTGGGATTGCAAGATAAGACTGGTCGTCATGTTGTTGATGACTTACTTATGAATCAATACAGTGCCGGTGAATTCCAGACACTTTTCAAACCATTTAGTCAGTATAACATCGTTCAAAGTTAAGAGAAAGGTATGAAATAGTTTCATTGACTGGAATTTAGTCCAAATGTCGAAGAAAAGATCACGGTCGACTTCGTAGCTACGCAGCGACACAGCTCGCTCCACCCATCGAGCGAGCACCACGACTGCCAGCCCTACGGCCCGCGGGGCCCGCGGGCCGGTATCCCGTTCTGCTGGTATCGGTGGTAGCGTGAGCCACTCTCAGCAGCGTGCCGCGGTGTGGACACCTATCGAACGAAGACGATTCGACATAGATATATTTGTTTCATTTTTCTTACTGAAATTATTCCTTTGCCCATAAAATGTCACCAAGGATAGAAAACACATGCACCTATATGAAATACTATATTTTATTGTTGGTTATGAGCATCTTAGGGAAATTTCTCAACAAATTTCACCTTACCAAACAGGATGTCGTCACAAGTTGGGCTGGTATCGGTGGGAGGGGGTCTGGTGGCCAGGGAGCGAGCGAGCGCCACGCTCAGCCTAGCCTCTCAGCTAGCAGCTAGCTAGCAGCGCGCGTCCCACGATATGGAAACCGAACAAGTACGAACGAAGACGAATCGACATACTGTAGACATTTGTTTCATTTTTCATACTGAAATGATTCCTCTGCTCATGAAAATGTCACTAAGGATAGAAAACACGTATAACTATGTAAAATACTATATTTTATTGCTGGTTATAAGCATTTAATGGAAATTTCTCAACAAATGTCACCTTACCATACAGGCTGTCGTCACAAGAAAAAGCTCAGTCACCGAGATTCTCAGAGCAGGGAAGATACCGTGAAATATTGCTTCGCAGCATCAGAAAATAAATAGGAATTGCCTTAAAAATGCGATAAAACATTTTTTCATACATCATTCCACTAACCTATGCCATTTTAATGACTAAAATGTGTTTCATTCTGCAAAAATCTGGCACAAATAAAGTTGGGTCGAGTTGTCCAATCGCAAACCTGACCCTGGACAACTCGACCCGGTCGAGCTGTCCAGGGGTAGGGACGACTTGTCCAGGGACGACTTATCCCGCGGTCGAGTTGTCCAACCCCCTTTTGAATCTGAGGATAGGGCCTAGAACCTATGCTATTATGCAGATATTATCGTATATAATAATGCCATATACTATAATTTTCTACTGCGACTAGACTAGGTAGTGTAGGCGGTAGTCGTCAATTAATAGGCCTAATATTTATAGTCTGCAGTCACGTCTGTCCGTTAGATTTCTAACGTATTTAACGCACCTAGCAAGTGCTAACGCCCCGGTAAGCTAAGAAGGACGTAAGGTGTCAGTGTTGTGTTCATAGACACATGAACATTTCCTATTGAACTCTCGACCTTCTTTATTATATGATGACGATGTTTTAACTTTTATGTCATCAAAGTTTCCTCAATGTCAATGATAATGAAAGAAAAATTATTAGATAAATATTATTGAAAGGGGAGAAATTCAAGTCAAACCTCACTAACCGCTATGGCGCTAGCCTCTGCTCCTCAAGGCATGTAATTTAAACCGTAGGCCTAAAGCAATAAAGTTAAAGTTTAAGAGTGATAATTTAGTAACGTTACAGTGTTTATGTGAGTACCAGTATGACTGGAACTCTATACAACATGGATTCCACCAAATTGTGATTTATTGACAATTTTCCGTGAATGTTTGAACTCTGGATTATTAAAGGACAAGTTCGCCTTCATATATAGGCAGGTACCGGTATCCTATTACCGAACGCGTACATTTTCAATGGAAGCCTGTTAAAACAACTCGTATACGCGTGCATCCATTGGACTACACATACGCTGTTATCTCACAAGGGAGCTGGTGCAGAAAATTGCTAAACTGCAGCAAAAAATGCTAATTTTAGTAATAATCGCTGAAATGTTGATGTTTGTTATTCTGCGTTAATAACATTGACCGAAAATGCAATGCCTAAATTTTCCCACACTGAGGGGGCATGTTCGGTAAGTACAATACGATTTGGGTCAGTAAAAAGACACGGTTTTTGTGGAAGGGTTATTTGAAATACCAGGGTACAGATTTTGTCAAGTGCGTGGCTTAGTTTTCAAATTATACTGTTACAGCTAAATTTATCAGAATTTTAATTACGGTATCTTCTGGGAGATCTTTAGCTAAATTGAAGCATAATGTTGCCCATCTGGAGAAATTAAATAAAAATCGTTCAGTAATAGGATACACCTCCATACATGTGGATTGAGTGAATGCAGCAATTGACACATCAGAGAAAGTTTGGAGAAAATCGGAAAATCCGTTCATGAGTTATGAATTTTTAAAGTATCTGCCCAGTTTGTACTGCTGGATGAGAAGACTACCACAGTGTATGATGCCATGTGCGTACAACGACATAAAGGAAATAAAAAGAGAATTTCACAAAATTTTACTTTTTGAAAAAAAGTATGTATACATTTCCTCAACTTGTCACAGACATATGTTAAGGGTAATATTATTCCCCTTGCCTTCTGAAAGAGGGAAGTCAAAAGCCTATTATTAAGCGGGGAAAGTGAAAATATGTTGAAATTTCTTTATATTTTCTTTATATCGTTGTACTCATGTGACATCACAAGCTATAGTAGTCTTCTCATCCAGCCTTCAGTGAGCAGAAACTTCAAAAGTTCATAACTCTAGAACAGATTGTCTGATTTTCCTCAAACTTTCACTGATGTGTTTTACTAATATTGCTGCATTCACTCAATCCACATGTCTATGAAGGTGAACTTGTCCTTTAAGGCCCACAAAGATGGAAGAGAAATAAATCCCATTTCAAGAGAAAACTTCTGGCTATTTCCCACTTTACCAGAACTTGTTTAATTTCAAATTTCATTTCATTATTCTATTGTCATGATTGTGAGGCATAATCTATGAATGCAAAGGCAATGTTTTCCCAAGTTGTGAATATACTACCAGGTGACTTGCACGAATAACATTACAGGTCTATATGCGTATGGCAAAAATAGCTAAATTGAAAATGAAAAGCTTGGTAAAAAAGGCCAAGTCAAGTACCCAATGTACAATCGATTCATGTGATTATTAACACATCAGCTAGATTTCCTTCTATTTTCCTTCTTTTCATAATTGATCTGGTGATTTTATAAACATGATGAAACAAGAATTTTTTTCTTTCATGAATTAAAGAAGAGCCAATAGAGTCTTCAGAATGATCAAGAAGAACTTTTACAGATGTAGAGATGTAATCCTAAAACTCTGTAGAAGTCACTTGTCAGACCACAGTTTGATTACCGCGGGGTACTGTGTGCAGGCTTGGTGTCCAAGATAAACAAAAAAGTCCTTGAGAAAGTGCAGGCTTGGGGCCTGGGGCCACCAAACTCGTCCCCAGCCTGAAAAACCTACCCTACAAAGTCAGACTTATGAGACATAATCTTACATCTCAGGAAGATAGAAGGAAGAGGGGTGATTTTATTCAAGCATGTTATCGCATCATGGCACAATTATAGAATGTAGACAATATTGACCCAAACTCCATCTTCCAGAAAGCAACATACCATGGTCCTCAAAGACATTCCCAGAAGCATGCCCTGGACTGGACATAAGAAAAAAACTTCTTTAGCCAGAGAGTGGTAGACAGTTGGAACAAACTCCCGGAAGATGTCATCCAATCACCAACACTCCTCACATTAAAAAACAGAAACATGGACATCCAGTTTGGGTTTATACTAATGGGCTACAAAGGCCCCTGAACTCTGACACTCTTTGCAATCTATCAACTTAAAGCTGGAGGTTTGGCACTTCAAGGTAAATTCAAGGTGATTTTTAAGGATAACAATTTTACATTACGGTTTCTGCTACATATATCTGTATATTTTATTGAAATTGAAAAGGAGTTTTACTTCATTTTGTTTTTTGATCAAGGATAAACCTGTCTACGTACCGGAGAAAAAGAAAGAATGGAGCCCGAGAGCACCAGCTGAATTTGTGCGAGATGTTATGGGTATGTTTCCTCAGGCCAATCACCAAGCAAATATTGGTCTAGTTACATTATTCATCCTAGATATGGACTGTGTGGAAAAAGTTGTGCATCAATTCTTAAAATTTATAGATAGTTTAAACTGAGATTTGATGAATAATGCAAAAATTAAAAAATTTACAGTGAAAACAAGAGTACGGTATGCATGGGTTCTAAAGTCTGAAGATGCAGTAACACTGAAATGCTAGAATCAGGTGACTAAGGTTTTCTACACCACATGAACAACAAACTAGAGTTTTGACATTTGAATGTGAATTTACTAAAGGCCATAATTATTGGCAAGATTTGATTTCTGGGTTTTGTAATTACCTACACAAGACTTGCTAGCATGGTTTTTGTTCTTTTGATTGCATTAAATTTGCAAATTAGAACTTTGAATGAAGACGAAGACGAAGCAGTTTGCAGTCGAAACGTCGCAACCTCTCAACGTTTGCACATCGTGAGACAACTGATTACTTTCTTCATTCATTCTTCACCACGATGAACCTCTTCCAATCCAATTAGAACTTTGTTTCATTATCTGTTAGTTGAATTGATACATGTATTATGTGTATCAAATTTAGGTTGGCTAAACCCTTTCATTTTAAAGGGACTGTACAGTACTGGTTGAGGAAGGGATTCATGTTTTGAACATTCCTAAGTGAGATAATGAAAAGCCTCTCATGAAATATGAAAGAGCATGTAATTCTAAGAAGGATTCAACGTTTATTTGATGAAAATTCGTTTTGAAATGGCTGAGATATCCAAAAAAGTGTTAATAATAAAAGGCGACATGCCCCAACTTTATTAGTATCTCTTTGTTTCACCTAGCTTGTTTTTGGATATCTCAGCCATTTCAAAACCGTTTTTCATCGAATAAACTTTTGATACCCCTTAGAACTGCATGCTCTTTGACATCTCATAGAGTGGTTTCTGAATATCTCACAAAACGTTAAAAGCGAAATCTTCACCTCGACCAGAACTGTACTCACCCTTTAAGCCCTTGTTTACGTCCTTTGCCAAGTGTTTATCATTATCTTGAAGGGTGTGTACAGTTCTGGTCGAGGTGAGGATTTAGCTTTTAACATTTTGTGAGATATTCAGAAACCACTCTATGAGATGTCAAAGAGCATGCAATTCTAAGGGGTATCAAAATTTTATTTGATGAAAATCGGTTTTGAAGTGGCTGAGATATCCAAAAACAAGGTGAAACAAAGAGATCCTAATAAAGTTGTGGCATGTTGCCTTTTATTATTATCACTTTTTTGGATATCTCAGCCATTTGAAAACCAATTTTCATCAAATAAACGTTGAATCCTTCTTAAAATCACATGCTCTTTCGTATTTCATAAGAGGTTTCTCATTATCTCACTTAGGAATGTAAAAAACATGAATCCCCACCTCAACCAGTACTGTACACCCCCTTTAAAGGGGAAGGCTAGTAACTGATCAGTGGGAATCAGTGGAAATGCTGGGAGATGATTGTTCCAATCCTTATGGGATTCATTCAAGAGTTCATTGTATATCTATTGTCGTGTGAAAATGATTTGCTTCAGAATGGTCTCATATTCAAGTGATGTGCAGTTTAATGCTTCCAGGTTAGCGTCCCTGGTCAGTGACGGAGCATTAATCTGCACATTACTTGAATATGAGACCGTTCTGAAGCAAATCATTTTCACACAATAATAGATAAACAATGAACTCTTGAATGAATCCCATAAGGATTGGAACAATCATCTCCCAGCATTTCCACTGATTCCCACTGATCAGTTACTATCCTTCCCCTTTAAGATGGCCCCAACAATCCTACCTTGCATAATCTATGTTCATACTGTATTAAAAAGTAGATATTTTCACATTTATAAGCATTTTTTTTTCTCGGCGGGGTGTATTAGGTGAGTTTCTCAACAGACATGAACTACTGAAATGTAGAAAAGCAAGCAAAAATATTCACATGGTTTTATTTTCATGCTGGTTTCTGGTTGCGCGAAATAATCGCGAAAATTTCAACTTCACCAAATTCCCACTTTTACAGTAGTTTCTGTTATCTGTGGTAGGTTGTATGTGCAGTAGCCATGCGTTGGAATACTCGTATATCAATGAATTGGTGACATCTTCTGTCCATGTATCAGTGGTTTCTCCTTTATACTTGGCAAGTAATAAGTTTGGCCTTTATCTTCATGTATGTTCATTAGGATCTAGTGCTGGAGCAGGCAGTGGGGAGTTCCATGTCTATCGTGGCTACAGACGGCGAGAGCTGGCCAGGGTGACGTACATTCAGAACCGAGCAGAGAAGGTGAGAGAGTGGTGGAACTACTCATGTCTTCTTTTTACCTGTCATCCATCGAGACATGGTACCCATTCACAAAAATTTTGAGATTCTTCCTGTGACTACAAATAGGGCTATTTATACGCTTCTCATTAATTTTACACCTGAATAGGTATTCAACTCACTCTAATTATGTCCCTCAGTAGGGCCTACCTTGTAATAGGTCACTAGATGAATGGTGCATTACAAATGCTGTGTTTGTTACTATCATTATTATGGGGTTTACACTGAAATGATAAAACTTCCAAAGAGTCGTGGAAGGTATTGACCAAGCATGAACACCTTTTTGTGTGGGGTAATTCATTATTTGGGGAGATTTCAAACTCTAGGAAAAGATAGGAAGGATATATTTCCTTCTTTCCAAATTCATGTAAAAAAAAAAAAAAAAAATCAAAATTTAGGGAAATTTGTGTGCAAACTAGTGAAGAATCTGTGAGCTAATGAATGATCTCATCTAATTTGCAAACATGATTTGTATGTATTGACGTCAATATTTCAATAAAAAGATGTTTAACTTTAACCCTAACTAGGCCGGGCTATTTAGGTAGATGATAGAGCCGGGGGGGGGGGGGGGGGGGGGGGGGGCCTTCAGATCTCGGCCGTTGATCGCGCAATCGCAACGAAAATTGGCTCACACATTGCCTCGGACTATTTGGTATAAATCACAAAATTGATTTCAAAACAGGCCCATTTTTTGTGTAAATTTTCGATTGAATTTGTCCATGACATTGTTCCGTACAAGAAAATATGTTATTAATTGATTTGAATCAATACATGGGTGTATGCAAGGGGGGGTCGGGAGGGTCGTACGACCCCCCCCCCCCCCCCCCCCCCCCCCCCAAATTTTCAAAAGGTCCACTTTTTGTAAGAGACATTTTTGGAGGGCTTTTTACCCTATATACAATCAAGAAAAAACAAGTGACCAAGTGGTGTTCCAGCAAATTGTCAAAAACCTCGTAAATTTCGTAAGTTAATTTCAATGGCAATGTCATACCTTATTTCTAAGCCGCACTGCCATGCCGAAAAAGTAACTTTTGTATGCACCAAATGGCCCCATTTTAAGATATAAAATTCAAAAACTCCCTACCGTGGGAGGGGGGACACCCCCCTTCCACACCCTCCCCCGGTCGGTCGCTCCGCTCCCTCGCAAAAAAGGTCCAAAAATTTTGATTACGACCCCCCCGGAAAAAATCCTGGATACACCCCTGCAATAAAACCCCCAAATAATCATGCTTTTATGAAATTTGCCTGTAAGCGCAGTTTGCTTTGAAATTGTACACAAATTCACGTTTTTGAGCAATTTTTGGTCTGACATGCATGTACATATTTATGCGTAACTTTGGAATCGCGCACCCGGGCATCGCAAATTTGGTGTCAAAAGATGTGGGAGACTCGAAAGAAAAAAGTTATGAAACGTCGAGGCGATAGCTTTTTGCGATAGCGATACATCGCCCAGAATGCCGAGGGGGGGGGGGGGCCTCAGAGGCCCCCCACCCCCCGGCCTAATTAGGGTTAAATTTCCATAACTGTTCATCCATTTTCAATGACACATATCCTTTCACTATTTGTTGACTTTGCTGAATAAAAGTGAACATGGATAACAGTCTTGCAGGTTACTGAATAGAATAGGCCTTCGAATTGGATTGATATCTTTGATGCTGGGGTAAAGGTAATCGTTAGTCTCGTGAGGAAATCACAGGTAAGACGCACAATGTTTCACTCGCTGCTGCTGAGTTTCGGCATTTACAATGACACACGGTGGTGCATGCACATAAGTTATAACGTGTTTGTGGACCTAGTTGGCAGCATGCTGCCTCCTTGCACAAGTCGGGCAGTGCGCCATCCTGTATCCGCTGGCTGACAGTCCAGTTTAGCAACTCTTTTGTGGACGTCGGAGGTGGGATCTCATCGGAGATGTCTACACCAACGTTGGTGGCGGTGGATGGGTGTCCCTTCTGTTGGTGAAGGCAAATACATCACATCCAGGATTCAGGGAACCTACAACCCTGTTGATGTTGCCTTTGTTGGGTTGTATCTGGATAGCTTCCTTCACTCTTGTGGGGTACCACTGAGTGGTGTGCTATGTCTGCATTTCACACCCACTCAGTTCGGATGATGTTGGGCTCTTTATGCATGCTTGGCTACTGCAGATAATGTATCTCTGTCCTGTGGTTTGTAATGTCCCATCTGTGTTCTGATATCCTTTCCCCAACAGGCCTGCCAGTCTCACCTATTATTTAAAACTCTTGTCATAATCTCAGCATGGGATCTGGTAGACTATACCATCCCTTCTGAGGGTTTGCCTGGAGTCTTTGACACTAACCAAATGGTTTCTGATGGTGGTGTTGTCCTTGTAGACAACATGAGTGCTGTACTTCTCCAAACGACATCCGAGAAAGGGAGCAATTTATTCCACATAGAGAAGGACAATCGTAGACTCGTATTCAGCTGTATCCTGCTCAGTTGAAATATCTTGTGTCTATTCAAGTATAAATGCTACCCTATATTGATTTGTCATCATTTCAGTGAGTAGTAAACTGTGAAGTTATTCATTTATCCATGCATGTACTCTGGCAATTA
Organism: Diadema antillarum; assembly: GCF_040938485.1. NCBI lineage: Eukaryota > Metazoa > Echinodermata > Echinoidea > Diadematoida > Diadematidae > Diadema > Diadema antillarum. Next base: position 1,471,082 of record NW_027271238.1, on the reverse strand, counting down.
TTGTGATGTAATTTTTCACTGATATATATGCCATCTTTGATGACAACAGAGGTTACATTTTCAATACTGACTTAAATGAGACTGGACTTGTCACCATTTTCCTCTCTCCATTTCAGGAAGACAAAGACGTGACCTACCACGAGAAACTGGAACAGAATGAGAAAGCAGCAGAAGAAAGAACAGCAAAGAAGAGAGCAAAGAGGTGAATTGACTGATTTATTACGAATGTCCATCAAGATAAGATTTTTTTTCCCTTTTTAAACAGTGAAATGAAGTCATCATCAATGCTTACCATCACAGAGAACATGATGCACTGTTGAAATCTTGATTGCATTGTGAAGTTGTTGAAGTCTATTTCACAGGGTGACCAGTCACATAAATGACGGCTCCCAAATTTACAATGATATTTTCAATATGTAATGTGAATTGAGTCACTTGCACATACAAAAATGAATTCTAAAGTCAGGAAAGTGATATATTAATTTTTTATAGGCAAAAGGCATTTTAATTTTATTTTTTTTCAGACGTTTTATTTGTTCTTTTTATTGAGAGAGAGAGTAAATGTGACCATGTAAGCCCCATGACCTGTCTTGTAGATACGATATGCAAATGTTTGTCTCATTCTCACAGATGGAAAGTGGGACATTTAAGCATAAATGGCATAGTTAAGCGTTGCTGGCAATATAGGGAATCCAAACTTCCTTTAAAATGATATGAAATCTGTTATGAACTGCATGCAAGCTCAGACCATTGGACAGCCCTATTAGATGTCTTTCTGTGTGACTTTAATAGTATGTGGGAATAGCAACTTGGAACGATTTAATTCCATTTATGTACCATATTTTATCTTTTGCAGACAGAAGCAGAAGCAGAAGATGAAAGCAAAGAAGAAAAAAATGGAGGAAGAAGAAAAGGGTGAGATTGAAATTAAGCCAGAAAACTTCTCCCCTGCATGACTTTAATTTGAAGAAGTTGGTAGAAATATGACAATATTATCCAGTACACATCAGTGCACTTAGGTAAAACTGTGTGAGTCTTTACCAGTCTCTGCTATTATTTGCAAGAGGTAGATTTCTGATAGCTGTTATCATGTTGATGTGGAATTAACATGAATATCACAACATTTTAATCAGCATATGAAGCTCAAAGTTGCAACTGATTGACAAATTGACCTTCATCTACATAAATTAATGCCAATTATCCAGTGTTTTAGTAGTAGCCATGATGAAAAATCATGGGCACACATTCTTGGGTTGAACTCAAACCAACATTCTCCTGATTACTAGGCAGGCTTTGTGTCTACTAGACTATCAAGCTTCCACCCGATAGCCATAGTGGATATATCGCCTGTTTATCAATAAGAAGGTCATTGGTTTGAGTCCAACCAGTGTATAGTATGCCCGTAATTTTAATAATGGCTACGAATGAAATGCGAGATAGTTAGTGTTTATTTACATCGATGAATGGTAATTTGTCAATCAGTTGCAATAAAAAAAAAAAACTAAATGGAAAAATCTGAATAAACACAAAGTTCTCTTTGTTCCTAATTTGCATCAGCTTGAGTAGTCGATGAGATAACACATGGCAGCAGTACTTGCTTTGAACAGAGTGCAGTAGAGCAAGTGGCTTTCTGAAATCGACAGAAAAACCGAAAGAAGCAAAAGCTAATAAAGAAAAAAAGACGTAAGGGCCTCAATGTGATCCTCAGCTATGTTAAATGAATGTAAATTAATACTTATTATACAAAACATGATTTTTAAAAAAGAGATATATTTAGAATTTGTTCTCATTCTTTGCCCTGGTCTATTATCCTCAATATAATGTTTGTTTGTTGAGCTGGTGTCATCTTGTTTGCTTCTGCTGACAGCAAAAAAGAAGGCAGAAGCAGGGGAAGATGCTAGTGACGACAGTGATGAGGACGAGGACGAGAAGGATGACGATCAGGGAGATGATGCCGAAGAGAACTGCTTTGTGATTGGAGGAAGGTGATGGATGCCCGGGGGACTTGGTATCTTGTCTTTGACAAGAGCTGTAGAAACTTTGGTATCTCAACAGCAATACATTGTGCCAAGACACTCGATGAGAGATACCTACTAGGCTCAGGTGCAGATGATGTTTGACGGAAGGTTTAGCGTGAATGAGTTGAGAGGCAGATTTTTAATTTTGTTTTCCACTTGAATTCTTACTCTTCCTGTTGCACGGAGATTGATACCAGGAAAGTTAGTCTCGTGATGTAGTACAGCATGGCTGATATCATCATGGATTGAAGATGATGCTGATGATGATGGTGGTGGAGGTGATAGTGACCAAAAAGTGAGATGCAAGACCTCATCACGACTGAAGTGTGAAAGATTCCTCCACACTGGATTTAAGAGCGCTAATGTGGAAAATGTGATGGAGTGTAGACAGTGAATAGTGAGAGGTGTGAAACAAGCACCATGAGACACTCCCATTACACCACTGCACAGTGAGCCAGAGTGAGTCCCCAGCGTGTCATATGTGGAGACTGCCCTCTACAGGACAGTTTTTTTTTTTAGTTTTCACACAGCTCTGATACCTGAAATTGTATCATAAGGCTAAGCATGGGCCCCAGATATCAGTCCTAACTTAATCTTTTTACCTGTTGTATGCCCAAGCACTTAGCTTAACCCATTGAGGACAGACTGATTTTGCTTCAACACGCATTTCCCATAGACACTTGCCCGAGTATACTCGGGACTCGTCCTCAACGGGGTAACATGCCAGGCACTTTTCATCCACATCAGCAATCCACCCAAACTTAACCTATTGCAACTGATGGACAATTTGAAAAAACTTCACCTTGTTGTCAAGTTAGCAAGCCCACTCAGATGTAGCATTGTGCCTCAAGAAGGCCTTGGTGACATGATTGGAGAGATTAGGAGAAAAAGGTCATTTCTTTTCTTTGACAATTACTTTCTAGACGAATTTGCCAGTTGTTGGCAGAGAGAGCACTCCAATGTGTGTGTCAAACATGAAGGGTTTTAACCCGTTGAGGACGAGTCCCAAGTATACTCGGACAAGCGTCTATGGGAAATGCATGTTGAAGCAAAATCAAACTGTCCTCAACGGGTTAAAGGGTGGCAAAAGGCAGCAGGTTCACTTGATACCAGTTTGAAGCTAAGACTGGGGTTATGCTGATTTTTGTTTGGCAAAAAACCCCCCAAAACAATAGTATGTTTTGTTCAGGTGACTTCAGAATCTTGTATTCATGTATGATAACTTATGACACCGCAGTTTGCATGAATTTAAACCAATGGATATATCTCCATGGCTTATAAAGAACATCTACAGCAAGTCAAGTTGTAGGCCTTCATCTTTTCCCAAAGCATGCAAGTTGTATGGTAAACAAATATTTACTTTAAGAGCTTGTGAGTTGTAAATAAGTGTGAAACATCATGTGAGAAATAAATACATTTCATAGAAAATACTGTTTCATATCAAATTGTATTATGACACATGTCCATTGTAGTTTTGTTTTGTTTTGTTTTGTTTTTTTTTTGTGAAATACTGCAATACCATTTTTAATAGAAGGCTGGCATCCCTGCACTGGTGTACATCAGATTCGTATATAAAGAGAATCTGGCCAACTCTGTTTTTGACTTATGAGTTCTGAAGCCTAAGATTGGTCAAAACTGGTCTTGTTATATTCGTGGAGCCATATCATTACCAAATTTGCGCTCACATGCAGTGCCCATTCACATTGTTAACTACCCTTTATTTTGCTTTGCTCTCATTATGATGTCTGAGCGTACTCACAAACCCTCTAAGGCATAATACGCTGAGAAATGACATGATGTCCAATGTAGCAGTTGTCCAGACTCTCTTTATATACGGCACTGGTGTACATGTATTAGCCAGATATGAATGTTGCAAAAGTGGTAGAAGTCATTATGCTGCCCACTATATGATTGCTCCACACTGTGGAACATCAACCCGCAACATGACTTTCTTATGCTTATCCACCCCCTCTCTCTGGAACACCAGAGATGAAACGATGGAAAAAAGATTTTGTGATCCATGTGGCAATACACAGAGTATGAAGGGATAAGAGGTATGTGAAGTTCAATACAAGTATTTTCTGTTTTTATATGTCATAGTTCTCTTGTGTTATGACTTTTGCTTTCAATATTTGTGTGTGTGTGTGTGTGTGTGTGCATGTGAGTGTGTGTTGCATGTGTGTAGTGTGTGTGATTTCTCATGGGGTGGTTGAAGGGGAGTGTTTTAGGCTTTTTGCCCTTTTCTCTCCTATGTCATAATTTACATAGCACTTCTCAAGAGGATGCTTCCTTTGAAACATATCAATGGGCAGGCTCTTTGGTATTGTTGAATAGTGATTCTTTTTATTTTGTTTAATCACTTTTGCAACTGCTTATAGGTTTATAGAGAGAGACATCCAAGCAATGAAATAATGAATATCAGAAGGAACATTTGTACAATGAGTTTCTGATCCATATCATAACAAGAAAGAATTAAAATACAGACACCATTAGCACCATTTAAATTTTGTGGGGCACTCTTCATTCAGTTTTTGACTCCAACACTCATTCATTTTGGCCACTACAAGATACTGTCCCACAGACAAGACAGGGAATGGAGTTCCCATGTGTGAAAGAGTTAAAGCCCATACTTGTAAAGGTCCGGCTTCGTTCATTTTATTTTATCACAAAGAACAGGGTGCATAACCTGGTGAAGTGGTCTGCCCCAAGTGCATACAACTTGGCCCCATGGAAGGCAGCTAGTAGAGCTGAATATGGGCTATACAGCCATCTTGTCAGATGGAAAATGAAAACAAATTGTAAACAATCAAATTCCTAGAAGAATTTTCTACTTGACCCCAATGGAATTTTTATGCTTCTCTGCTGTTGCTTCATGTACCGGGTCTAGGGTAATTATCCCCTGGGCAATTACCCCGGACCCTTCTCCTGATGTGATCCTAACCCTAATCCAAACCAGAACCTGATCCTAATCCTAACCCTAACCCAAACTCTATACCCTAAACCTAACCCTAACCCTATTCTTTACTCTAAACAATGGCCCTCGGGGGATGATTGCCCTGATACGCATATACCACACCTTTGCAGAAAGCAATCATGAGCTGTAACTCCATGTATCTATTTTAAAGCAGTCCACACCAAGTGCTTGTAAGCATGATGTGCTCTTTCTGTCACTTAGCATGATCAAATCGCCAACCATCATCTTTCTTACTTTGGTGGATCGGTATCAAATTCCCCAGACTTTACGCTTTCCAATGATACAAGTTCATAATTTGTCCCACTTCACTTCAAATGTTTCAAGTGCAGCAGTAGAGCTGGCAGCAAGATAAAAGTTTTAGATATTAAAGAAAGCAAAAAAGATTTGAAGTTAGATGCACTCGAGTATGCGGGAGATGTGACACTCACATGAAACCTGTAGGTAAATTTGAGACACAGCTGGAGTGTATGAAAGATGATTCATAAAAACTGAAAATTGTCCTCATTTATTCAGGATATCCAGTATGTGTTCATATATCAACTTTCCATTTCTGAACAAATCATTTACATTTTTTTGTTAAAATTTAGTGGGCTCTAATGTTTTCAGCTTTATCACAGCTGCCTCCAGACGTGTCACATGGCAATCATTGTATTGGAAGAAAAGAGAAAACATATTCGTTCTTGAACATTGATCTACTAGCATCATCTGTGTTGTGACCACCTGTGCTGACACTGTAGGATATGGTGACATTTTGAAGCAGTGGTCATTAGTAGAGTTAATGACTATGTTTTGGTCACCCAGGATGGTTTTAGTGGTATTTTTAGTGTTCATAGAATGGTAAGTATTTTGGTCGCTTGTGAGTTTTCAGTGGTATTCTCTAAGAGTGTTTGTTCAAGAGGTAAAATGACTGTATTTTGGTCAAGTGTAATGATTTCCATACTTCTTCGCAAGAGAGGTTAACATTCTGTGTAAGGTCTTCTATGACATTTTCAGGAAACATCTGTAATCCTTCACTTTAGATCCTGCCCAATATCCTCGATATGTCCTTTGAAAGCTGTGTTTAGTAGTAAGGCTTTCCAGGAGGCTACCCCCCCCCCCAAAAAAAAAAATAAAATGAAGATTTTTATGTCTCCCAACCCCAATCATGCAACTCAAATGAGCCCCCCCCCCCTCCCCCCGCTCAAAAAAAAAAAAAAAAAAAATCAAACCCAGAAGCAAACATACATATATACAATGTGCTATAAAATTAGAAATAGAAAGATTCCATGCATGTGAAAATTTTTAGTTTTACCGTATAGGTAGGATTATTTATCAGCTTATTTGCATGTGTGATTGTGCATGTGTGTTCGTTACTATGCTGCGATGGGATATCATAATCCTAAATGTTAATGATATCATAACTTCCTTTTCAAATTCCTTGTATGTGGATATCAGTGTAAATTCTAATGGAGATTGAAACCCAAATATACTTATGTGGATTGAGTGAATGCAGCAATATTTGTAGAAAACATTACAGTTTGAGAAATTGGACAATTCGTTGGAAAAGTTATGAATTTCTACAGTTTCACTGCCGCCATCACTAGACGAGAAGACTTCTGCAGTTTGTGCCGTCACGCATGGACAACGATGTAGAGAAAATAGAGAATTCCATAATATTTCATTTTTCATGAAAAGTACACAATCCCTCAACTTGTAGCTCCATGTTGTTAAGTACGATGTACTGCGCTTCTTGAAATAGGGGAGTCAAGTGCTCTTTCATAAATTCATGTACAACCAACCTTGCCTATTAAAGTCAAATCTATTTGGACTGAAGAAGAAGCTTCGACTTGAAGAAAATTCTACTTATGAAGGATTAAAATCAATCGAACATGAAGAAAAGAACTTGAAAAGACCTTCGACTTAGGTGATTATTCAACTTATGCGAGGTCAAGCAGGGTTATTTGTACTAGGAAAGTGAAGATAAGTTGAATTTTCTTTACAATTTCTTTAATAACGGATAGTGATGACGTTATGATGAATGGCTACTGTAAAAGTGGAAATATTCGCGGTGTTGAAATTTTCGCGCATTTCGCGCAACCAGAAAGTGCCGCAAAAATAAAAGCAAGCAATATTTTTGCTTGCCAAATGTTCCTGTGCGTGATGTATTGATTCCGTGGAATTATTAAACACACGAAACCTTTCTTACCAGGCCAAGCGCGAAAAATTCGTCGCGCAAAAATATCCACTTTTACAGTATGATGTCACATTTCATACTCTTATATTGTTGTCCATACATGATGCCACAAAATGTAGTCTTCTCATCCAGTCATTGCAGCACCAAAACTTTATAAAGTACAGTGCACTCCCGTTACAACGAACACGGTTATAACGAAATTTCATTATAACGAAGTAAAACTTCTGGTCCCAAAATTATCGCCATGAAAGTCTATGGTACAAAATCCGCTTATAACGAACACAGTTATAGCGAAATTTTCGTTATAACGAAGTCTTTTCCGAGCGCCACTGACAAAGAAAAACAAAAGAAATGTGTTGCGTTATAACAAAATGCGGATCACTTTCGAAAATACGTAGCGGAACAAGCATTTAGAGCGTCTCTGCATGAGTGAACGCTTCATATAACTGTGTGTTGGCTCTGTGTGTCACGCACGTTTTTCGAGAAGAACTTGAATTATTGTAATACATGTGTACAATAATCTGAAATCAAATAAAGTTCTTTTTATTGTTTTGAAGGTTCTTTATTACAAAAGACACTGATTCTGATACACCTAAATGTCCGTTAGTTCAGAAATGAAATAGGGTTTGTTATTTGTTCCCTTGTTTCATTGTTTTTGTGATATATTGTATTTGTTCGGTTATAACGAAATGTAGTTATAACGAAAGAAAACTGCTGGTCCCGAGCATTTCGTTATAACGGGAGTGCACTGTATTTGTAACTTTTCGACATTGTCCAATTTTCCTAAACTTCCCCGATGTGTTCTACAAATATTGTTGCATTCCCTCAATCCACATATTTGAGTTTCCTTCTCCTTTTTGGAATGTACTGTTTTACACACACACACACACACACACACACACACACACACACACACACACACACACAAACAAAAAAATAATGAAATATGTCATACTAGATGTGTCTTAATGGTTGGATCTTGCTCTTTGATAGCATGTGAAACTTATTTCAAATGTTTAAAAAGATGGAATATTTGTAATAGGAAATCTTCTTACATTCAATTTTCACGTTCAGGGGGCATTGCAAGAAAGTTGCAATCAGCTGCAATACATGGTTAAAAGTCAATCACAAATTATAATCAATTACGTTTATAAAACTTGTGTATAATACAAAGAATCATAGGGCACATTCACTGCCATGAATTGCAACTGATTGCAACTCAACTCTCTCACTGCAATTGCACACCCTTTCAGTGTTTCTAAAAATTAACCAAACATTTTTCAGAAATTCACTAAAATTTGGTGAGCAAAACAAGGTTAACTGTCAACTCTGTAATGAACACTTGTCTACACACATATACCTACACACACACGCCAAATCACTTTATACTCTGGGTAAAGCCAAGAGTATTGTCTGAATAGAGCGAAGTTCACAGTCCATCATGCCAACAAGTCCAGAACAACACACAACCAATCATTTCATGTCATACTAGGAACAAAGGGTCCACATGACCTTGCCAGGAGAACCAGCGACTGCCACACTACTATGGAATGCAAGGAAAGGCACAAAGAGAACAGCCCGTTATCAGATATTTACAAAACAGAACGTGAGGAGTTTATTTCATCAATTCTACATGACTAAACGAGAAAAATTTGTACAAGAGTGTGACTTCGTGACAACGTGAGCTGTTTTGCATAAACATACCGAATGCAATGTCTGGAGACAATGAGTGAAACCAGGAATCACAACATAAGTGGAACTTTTTATTCTTACTTGAAAAACTTATCAAAGCAAAAAAAAAACCAACAATACATGATGGTGCAGAATGCATTTGAAAAAGCTGTGCCTGCGTGTGTGCCTGAGTGTTTGGTGTATATCTCTGTGCCTGTATATACATTTGACACAGGTTGACTGAAATAGTCGTAGTATTGTACATGTACCTACTCATGGAAGATGCCAAGATTCAGTTTTCCCCCACACATGTATGGACATCTCTACAAGAATAGCATGCAAAGTTCATGATTAAATACAGAAAGGGAAATTTTTAAAAAATGGTGATGCATGGAATGTAATACAACATCCCCATCTGAAGTGACAATGAGAAATCACACTTTACAAAGGAACACTGACAACACCCCCCCCCCCCCCCCCCCCCCATGATATGTGTTGATAAAAAGGACGTTTAAAGTGTTGTGGACTGGCAAGTACACACAAAATGCTATAAAGTCACTCGTCACCTGTCGTTGCTTGAAATCTTTGTAAGACATGGCAGTGGAAGAAAATATTCACACTACAGTAGAGCGCTTCATGCTCGTGGCACAATACTCTCTTCATGCTTGTAAATTGATGGGATAGATAATATGCTTGCCCCAGTGAAAAGAGAAAGTCTCTTGACAGCAGCAAATGCGGCATGTATCTGAGGAGCTCCCTGCACATGTAATTAATATTTATGCAAAACAGCTCAATTCGCAATTTGAGGGAAAAAAACCTAAAAACCAAAGAAAGTGTCAATAAGTTAAACTTGCCTGGTTGCATGGAAACAAAAAGGAGTTTACAATATACACATGATATCACATTAATTCTCACTGATAAAATTTTCTCACACATCCAGCACAAAAAGAAGCAGAAATGTAGACAAGTTGTTGTTGCTTTTTTTTTTTTACTTCTTTTGTATAACACCAGTCACTAAAAAGTTCTTGTTCCAAGAGCTTTCATGAAAACAATTACAAAACTATTTATCAAACATGTAATCCAAGCTCACCTATGTACAGGCTGGCATACATTGTATATTTTTAAAAAAAAAAGAAGAAGAAATGTCGCTTGCTAAAACCACCTCCTTTGGTCGGTTTGCGAACATTTGTAATCCCGCTTGCACAACACTCTTCGCTGTTGATAGCGCCTAGCAGCACTGCTTAGTTTTAGTCAGATTTCTACTCTAATCAATGTCTCCACTGATTAAACATTACTGCTTGGTACATATGCCAATTAATCTGTCAATTAGTATGTGAAGTGGGTGCCATAAAGCAATGACAAAGCTTGTGAAACACGAAACAAAAAGAATTACCATGTGCAGCATGGCACACATTCTATTTGGTGATAAACAGTGCAGAAAAGAGAAGAAAAAAAAACAAACGAAATAAGTAACTTAAAAATCATTCATGATGAGCAATTGTAGATAATGAATAAATAATGTCATGCTTTGGTCCCACCCCACACTATCCGGCAGTGGTGGATGGTTTGTGTACAGAATTGGCTATCATAACAACCCGCCCCCCTCCCATACCCTCTACCCACCCCCATCCCAAATAAGAATTAACACACTATGAAAAAAAACACATTTATACAAATTAAACAAAAAATGAGAATTCATTTGGCCCATCCACTTCCTCACAAGGTGCCAATATTCATGTTTCATAACTTGAGAAGCAGAAGGGATTAGCTCTATAGATTTTTGTACAGTATCAATTCCCTTCTGGTTCTCAACTGCTGTACGAGACTCCCAGCACATTTGAAATTGCAATTACATTTGAAGAGTGCTCACATTATCTTCAAGATATTCATCAAGCTGCTACAAGATCAACTACTGCACTGCATTGTGAAGTCATTAAACCTTGGAGACTTGCCATCTCTTCAACCTTGGAAGAAACCCCTGCGTGAGGAAGTGAATGGTACCTTTCACTCCCCCCCAGTTTGTGGATTCTAAATAGATTACATGTCTCTTTGTGCTTTGTATATTGTACCTCCTTTTTCTTGGGGGGGGGGGGGAGGTTACAATCTCCAACATCAATAAAATTTTATTATTGCTGACAACAAATAAGAACATACCAAGCAAAGGTATAAATAACATGTCACTCAGACTTCCACTGTGGAGTTCTGTTGTCTTTTCTCGCTTCACGTGAGCCACTCGCATCAGCCAATGCGGCAGTGCCTATTTGCTGATGTGGGGCTCAACAGCCAGAAATGTCTTTAAACCTTTGTTCAACACAAACATGCCAGGGAGTTTTTCACAAAGTTCTGCTACATTCCCCTATTGTACACCCACCCACCCCCAAACAAGGGGAAGATAGGAAAGAAGAGGACAAGTGAAATAGAATGGAATTGCTACATACTGAGATCAATAGTGTGATTGCATTTGTCCAGCTATGTAAGATATGCCTGATAGCGCAAACGCATTCCTCATACAGCAGTTTTGGGAGCCAATGTTGACCTCTAAATTTGGCATGACAGCAACAACAACAACAAAAAATACTGAAATTTTGAGAATACAGCTGGATTTTTCCCCATTATGTTTATTGAATAAACAGTACTGTTCTATCAACAGACAAACGCTACACAGAAATATATTCTTCATAATTAAAAGAAAAAAAATCAACAAACACATAAAATGAACATATTGAACATATATCTCTTAATATATATAGTTGGCTGTGGATATTACATGGGTGAACAAGTCTGGGGGGAAACTGCTCCATTGAATGTACTATACTGACTACACACAATGGTGTGGATTTTTAAAAAATCTTTTTTTTTTCTTTCTTTCTTTCTTTTTGGTCTCTCTCTCTCCCTATTTCACAGTAGCAGAGCTCCACTTTTTTGTGTGTGCACCTGTCTCATCTATTTGTTTATTGGATACACTAACTAAGTAGGGGTGCGCTGCTACTTGTACATCAAATCCTCGACAGCAGGGTAGGGCTTAATCACAAGCACCCTCACTGGTTGAATACAGGTGATTTGAAGTGACACACTTCACACCTAGCAATGACTGAATGATGGCGGGCAATTCTTGGAAAACATTCTAACACTTTCAACAACAAAAAATACACACATTCAACCAAAAAAAAAAAAAAAAATCAATGACATTGCTCTGGACGACACCTAACAAAGGGTGAAACATGAGAACATAAATAATTCAGAAGGAACCAAATATCACAACACAAACAGGACACACAAACTTATGGCAGATAGTAATTACTATTAATTAAAGCCCAATCCAATCATTCATCATAATTATCTTTAATCATTTATTATTACTATCTTTTTCTCTTTACCTTCATTTAGACATTATCAGTACTCTGAAAATCAAACCAAGTTCCAAGCACCAGGCCACGGCCCACAGACACACTTAAGTCACTAAATTCATCAGGGCGTGGGGCCACGCATTCACACTATCCGCAGCACTCTCAAACTATATCCGAAAATGCCAGAGGAACTTGGGCTACTGGTCACAGAGGTCGTGAGGGTGCGGAAGTTATGGGGAGAAGAAAAAGACAGAGAGAGAGAGAGAGAGAGAGAAAGATAGATTGTGTGAGAGAGAGAAAGGGAGATAGAGAGAAAAAAAGAAAGAAGTGAAGGAAGTATGCTTTGTTGCTGGCTCAGGAGATCCTCTACTTCTTTTTGCCTCCCTTGTTGTTGGAACTGCGCGGTGGGGTAACTGGACGTCCACCAGACATTCCACTGTAGGGGAACTTCTTCTTGTCAGTGGGTTTGAGAATCTGATACATGGATGAGAGACAGAAATAAATATAATGATTAACAATTAAATGATAAGAGAAAATTATTTATGATTACAGGAAAGAACGGAAAATACAATTACCTTGAGAATTGCATACAAATGAGGTACAGGTAAGCAAATTGTGCCTCATTAATTTGGATAGAACAAAGGGTATGATCATACTATGTTCCTATCACTCTGACAGCATCAACACAGATCTGTTGCTATTAAAGTGAAATTAGAGGTTTTCACTGACCCCACTAATCCATTTTAAACAAACAATGGATTTTATGATGGAAATACCAGTAAATTGAGTCTTTAATAAGATGCAAGTAATATACACACATCTTGTTTGTTTCAAAATTTACCAGTGAGGAGTAAGTATCATGTACCGAGACTTGAAGACAGCAGAAAGAACCTTCTTTTCTTTTTTAAACTCTGAGCAAATAAAAGGATTGCTTTAATTTCAAAGACTTAAACAGGTCGGCATGTCAATCTCTAGATCTGAACAATAGTGATGACAAAACTGGACTGAAAGCGCCCAAACTCGAATGAATGAATGAATGAATGGATGGATGGATGGATGGATGGATGGATGGATGGATAGATGGATGGATGGATGGGTGGGTGGACAGATGGATGGATGAATGGATGAATGAATGGATGGATGGATGAATGGATGAATGAATGGATGGATGGATGGATGGATGGATGGATGGATGGATGGGTGGGTGGGTGGGTGAGTGGGTGGGTGGGTGGGTGGATGGATGGATGGATGGATGGATGGATGGATGAATGAATGTATGAATGAATGAATGTATGAATGAATATATGAATGAATGAATGTATGAATGAATGAATGAATGAATGAATGAATGAATGAATGAATGAATGGATGGATGGATGGATGGATGGATGGATGGATGGATGAATGTATGAATGAATGAATGTATGAATGAATGAATGAATGAATGAATGAATGAATGAATGCAATTCTTCAATAACACACAAATGTCCCATGTCCTAATAGTTACAAATGGCTGTGATGATCAGATTTCTCTCATCTTGCATCACATCATGTTGTTGTTTAGCTTAAGATGCCGACATGGTCATGTAGGAATAGGTATTCAGTGAATTTTCAGTGCAAGAGGGTACTGGTATCACATTTTAGAGTCAACTGGCACCTCTACGTAACAGAAAAATGATACACACACAAACTTAGCATTATTTATATTGCTCGTAATTGAATATTGTCACTGCATCCCATCAGAAAGTGTTATAGAATGGGTAGCGAGAATCCTGCGATCTCATTGGTCGAGAGCTATGTGTTGATTTTTACTGGCCGCACGCTGCTTCACAGTGGTTAACATGTTATCGCGCACTTGTAGCAAGAGTACGCGTACTTGTAATCAAGGTTCGCGCACTCAGTACTGATGCAAGGTTGGCCATGTGTCCAGAAAAAACTGATGCATGGTTTGCGGGCTCTCGTCTACGGCTAGCCAAAAGGAAATGCATCCAGTAAATTTGTAATCGGGTAATATGATAGAAAAATGGGTTTTTGGCAAGAAAATTACCCATTCTATAAAACAGATGACGCACATGTCTTTTCGTGCGTCAGTCGGAATATAGTGTGCATGCGGTAACTATGGGATTTAGCCTAAACCCACTCAGCTTCGCCTCGTGGGTTAAGCATTGCATAGTTACCTTATGCACACAATTCCAACTGATGCACTCAGACCTGTGCGTCATTTGTATACTGAATGTACAGTGATTGCTATTACTTTTATATTGTGACAAACTAAAACAGAACATGAGGATATCAAAACAGATGAAACTCAACTCTACCATCACCAAACTTCATCAAATCTTAACAGAGAGATGAAGTGAGGATGACGGCATCATCTTCCTAGGGCTTAGTACGTTACCTGGAAGGAACACATGAGAGTTTCATCCACACTCATCATTGCGCCAGCGTTGTCAAACTCTCCGCAGTAGTTTGGTGCAGAGAAGAGCGTTACCAGCTGTCGTTTTGCAAAGAACTCATACCCATCCTCTACTACCTGTGGGGCGGGAAGTGAACAAAGGAAAGTGATTGCCAAGGATGTGACCTCAAGAAGATGAAAAGGCCATTATCAATGAGTCTATTGTATGCTTCCATCATTTGGTGAAATGTAGAAGCTGAGCTTTTCTAGAATATTCTATGGAGTATTTATTCTTCCAGCAGTGGGATAAACAACACAAAACAAAAACACACAAACAAACAAAAATCAAGAGTGATCAATGAAAACTTCACTGATACTTGACAAATAGACAATTTTAGCACTGAATCATAATTGAAATTCTGGACTGAAAACTGACACCCACATGAAAAGGTTGATCTGGACAACTATGAAACAATCATATGCAGATATTTTAGCTCCTGTTCGAGAAGTCACAGAAGAAAACAAAATCAATATTCAGGAGAGATGCAGAAATGATGCCCAATTCACATAAGCCTGAAGAGATTATGAGAGTTTGAGCATGAGAGAGTGAGTAAAATCCAGAGAAAGAACAGGGCAGGGGTGATCATTATAATATGTTTCATCGTGCCAGCTGTCTGCTGCATACATTGTTGTAAGTTGCTGGAGATATGGCGAGTTCCATCAAGACAAAAAGCAGCTTACCTGATGTGCTCTGCATATGAGGTCCAAGTCGTGTTTGAGAAGGAATTTGGATACAATTTCGCTGCCGAACGTGAAGGACACGCCGCGGTCGTTCTCGCCCCAGCCCATCGTGTCCTTGTCTGGATCTGACCAGAGGAGGTCGCAGAGCAGGCCCTGGTCGGGAACGTCTGTGGGCCGCATGATGCGTCGGATTTGTTCCATGGAC
Source organism: Diadema antillarum (assembly GCF_040938485.1). Lineage (NCBI taxonomy): Eukaryota > Metazoa > Echinodermata > Echinoidea > Diadematoida > Diadematidae > Diadema > Diadema antillarum. The sequence continues at coordinate 1,455,558 of NW_027271238.1, read as the reverse complement.
TGGAGGTCGGGAGACAGACCTAATGCATACAGGAGAAATGGCAGCAGAAAATATGCATATGATCTTTTTAACAGGACAGGGTGGGTCAGGGTAGTGCATAAATGTTGCCAAGGTACTGAATGCACTGCAAACACATTCATGTCACTATAAAGTGGTCAGTAACTCCTTTTTATAATAAAAACACCTGCCATGCTCTATTCAGGAAAATTTTGATCTCTTATACTTTTTTTTCCCATTTCCCTCTCTCTAAACCTAAATATGTATTATTCTGTGAAAAAAAAAAGAAATACAGTTCGAATTTGAATTTGGTCAATTCCATTGTGACTTATGGGACAAAGTGACAATTTTGGCAATTTCAAACCAGTATTTTGAGAAAATAGTTGCAACAAATGCATTTTTCTCAGTTCATGGTTAGATCCATCATATCACAGTTTATGAAAACACCATACTTAGTTTGAAAAGTATCATTGCATTACGTACAGCAACGAAAAATTGCTGTCGTGACTTATGGGACATCCGAGGACCACCGTTTTTCACGTGGGAAAGTAAGTTCTGAAATATTCTTACACACAGAGACTCTGGAAAGATATTTTCTTTCCTGAATGTAGCAAAGGGTTGGTGCTTATCCTGAGCCAAGTGGTATGAATATCTACTCATTGGTACAGTAGCAGGATGGGGGAAAACCAGTGTGACTGATGGGACACAAAAACGTGACTTATGGGACGCTATCAACTACCACATTTTGAGATTGAGAGAATAATATTTACTGATGCCGGAACAAGTTCTAGAACATCATAAAACCAATCTATGACCAAAGAACATTCAGAAAATAAGCCATCTGAGAATTACACAAGCTGTATTATGGTCATAATAGTGTATCAGAAATGATACATAAATTATGCAAAAATTGGCAATTTTCATGAAAAATGAAGGTTTTTCGGACATAACTCCACTCCACGTTCACCGATGTTCACAAATGAGGTATCAAAATATCCGTTGTGAAAGGCTGCTTTGAGTAAACAATACCAGATCATCTAATTAAGCTTCATTAATCATCTACACTAAATAGTTTGATTTTCATAAAATGCAACCTTTCCGTGAAATTGACCATTTGAGTCTGATGACACACCATTAACATGTGCTCAGGTTAACTTTCTGGGTTTCTACAAACCGCACACATTCACAGCAGGTGGTATCATCATACAAAAAACGTATCTTGATGTCTTGTAATGTATATATGGAAGTAAGTATAATTCACCATCAGTAAAAATCTTTAAAGACTCTCTTGATGCTCTTGCATGCAAAATGCACAGTACCTCCTACATGGCTTGGAATCTCACAAACGTTCAACCACAACAACCACAATGTGAATAACAACCTGCTTTGTACTTTTGACGAGGATTTGTTTCCACTTGATTTCCCTTCCTACTTACAATGTGACCATCAAACTAGGGAATCCACAATCTGGCACCAGTCTTCATTTCTAAACTCGCTTCAGTTGGCATCAGACAGACTCACTGACACTACGCCAGTTTGTTGGCGGCTGCAAACATTGCATGCCATGGCAATGTGAGACAACATCCATGAAATATGATGCGGTTGGTTGCCCTTTTGGAACACAACCCCATGGGGGTGGGTGGGAAAGATGGGGAAACAAACGTAGCAACTGAAATAGTCACAGGGAAGAAACTAACCTCCATGACAGCAGAAGATCTTCTCATCAATGATTGCTGTGATGGGTAAGCAGTTGAAGCAGTCTGTGAAGGTTTTCCACAGCTTGATGTTGTATCTCCTTTTACCTGCAAGGCAAGGGAGAAAAAAATTAAAGCTTTTACAGCCTTGTAACACAACTGCCTCACAAACACAATAGTCTCAAATTCTCAATTCATGTGACATACACTGTACTTGGTAGATGGCAAAGGGGGAAACCCTACTAACAGCCAGAGCATGTCTACTCTTGGCTGTATGATTTTTTTTTTCCTCTGGCATCAAGTTCCTCCCTGAAATATATTATGAGATGCCAAAAGACAGCTGACCATGTAAAAGGACATTAGTGTTACTTCCTTGTGCATACAATCAATGTTCTCACATACAATCAATGTTCTCACACAGTAAACTTCAGTGAGCCAAAACAGTAATTACACCTAGCCAAAATGCAATGAGACTTTTTTTTTTCAGTACACACTGGTATACTTTGTACTTGTAAACGTCCTAAAGCATCACTTAATATACATACTGAACAAGCACACACAAATGGAAACACACTCACACATACACACATGTAAATACACATTGCACAGGGTAATCAATCCCCGTAAAGGAATAGTTCTGTCACATGCTTTCCACAAAATGTAAATTCATTGATTTCATGTCAAACAAGTGTAGAGTCCGTAATGGGCATTATGAAATGATTTTGGATTACTATCATTACCCTCACAATGATTTTTTTTTTAATGCTTGCTGCAGTTTCAACATATACAGAAAAGCTAGAACTTTTCAGTACAGGTGAATCTTAAAGGGGATGGCTAGTAACTGATCAGTGGGAATCAGTGGAAATGCTGGGAGATGATTGTTCCAATCCTTATGGGATTCATTCAAGAGTTCATTGTATATCTATTGTTGTGTGAAAATGATTTGCTTCAGAATGGTCTCATATTCAAGTAATGTGCAGTTTAATGCTTCCAGGTTAGCGTCCCTGGTCAGTGACGGAGCATTAATCTGCACATTACTTGAATATGAGACCGTTCTGAAGCAAATCATTTTCACACAACAATAGATATACAATGAACTCTTGAATGAATCCCATAAGGATTGGAACAATCATCTCCCAGCATTTCCACTGATTCCCACTGATCAGTTACTAGCCTTCCCCTTTAACACAAAAACTATGCAAAGTCTTTTCAGCAGCAATCAAAGCTTCTAGTGATATTGAATTCCTGTACTTTACTTCAATACATTTGTAAGATAAAATGTCATATGCTTTGAAGGGCGATTAAATGTACACCTAATCCCCCACCTCACACAGTATGCAGTTGCTACACAAAATCAAGCAAGCAAGTGAACAAAATAAACCAAAACTGACTGCATTCCAGTTAATCTCACCTGATCACTAACATCCTGTCTATCCATGTATGGACACTGTCACTGACAAAGATTGTGTTACCTTTAATAGCATTCTTTGTGTACACGTTGTATTTGACTGAATCCAAAATGCTTGATGGAAAAAGAGACAAGCTACAGTATCTGCAGGGACACTGTATCATCCTCTCTCACTCTCTCTGTCTCTTTCTCAACATCAAGTTTTAATAATGTAACATTCCTCTCATTCTAACGTGAATGAAGCCAGATTCTACCTTATCATTTTTAATGGAATGATGTACAAGTCAGCCATACAGTCAGTGTACAAACCATAACGATTACATATCAAGCACTTCAAATGATTGAGTGCAGAGTACAAACTTCCTAGTCTTGATTCAAAATTAGTTACATTCCCGAATATAAAAGAGAAAGATTTCTTTTTTTCTTCTTCTTATTGACATGTACGAGAATATTTTCACCCCAGGCGCACATTTGAATGCAATTTGCAAAGAACATAGGATTATGAGAAAATTCCAGAATTGCAATGACAAAAGGTGTACATTCCTCTAGGTATAGGTGGAGGCATTATCTTTTTCCTTGCACACACCATGCAAAGTTGTACTGACTGAAAGGAACAGGCTGAAGCCATGGGCTGGAGTTAATGCCACTCCATGAACAGAGGTCTGTAGCTGAAACAGCACCGTCTCGCTTTGTTTTCTGAACCTACAACACAGGAAGCCCAATTAGCTTTCTTAATATCAAATGCAACAAGGTAAGAACTGGTTGCAATATTGGCTGATATGATATTGTCCAATCCAATGTTCACACATTATTTTTTCTTTATTTTTTTTTCTCTTTTGTTTTTGAAGGGGGACTTGCACCCCACAAGTCACAACTATGTTCACAGAATAGTAGAACATCTCCTTGGTTGTATTCTCCCTGACAAGGTATGCAAAGGGGCTGTTACTGAGAAGGAGTCATTCCAAAGTGAATACTCTCTGTGCTATTGCATTAACAGTAAGTATGCCATGAGGTCACCCTGACAGCTTGTGTATACCGCAGACCAAATGATGCAAATCCCAGGGCACATCCTACCAGCCAGTAAGAGCTTCAAGTTAATTACTCATCTACAAAACACCCACAACACCCTGTGACAAAATGCATGATGAGAAAGAGGACCAAGTCTATACTCTCCCTAGAGACCACAGTATTCTGAGGTGCAATTTTTGTTGTTGCTGGGTTTTCTTGTTGTTATTGTTGCCGCTGTCATGCTAGATGTATGTGTTGCTTTATTTTTGTTTTTGTTTTGAGGTTAACTTACAAACATCACGATAAGTCAACTTAAATATCTGCCCTTAAAACTTGGAAATGCAAGGAAAATAGTATTACAGACTACCCCAAAATATGAATCAAAGAAATGTGTTCTACACACACACACACACACACACACACACACACACACAGGAATCAACCGCAAAGGCTGCTTACATTCATCGTAAAATCCGTAAATTCTGTTGATGCTGGCGCACTCGTGGTTGCCCCGCAGGAGGAAGAAGTTCTCAGGGAACTTGATCTTGTAGGCTAGCAGCAGGCAGATGGTCTCCAGGGACTGCTTGCCCCTGTCTACGTAGTCGCCCAGGAACAGGTAGTTGGCCTCGGGCGGGAAGCCACCATATTCAAAGAGTCTCAGCAGGTCGTAGTACTGCCCGTGGATGTCACCTGCAACGGAGTGGCACAGAGATAAGACTCGATATTGATTATGTGTGCAGATTGATAACAACAGATTACGGCACAGGCACGAGGTCATACAAATTCAAGTGCGTGATACCATAACTCTTGAATCTATGTTTATTGTACAGTTTATTGTGCAACATCTTTTTCGTTTATTTCTGTCCTCATTTGCAGTGAACCAACTGATGGTGCTTATCACCCTGTGTGACTCATTTATTATATACCATATTCCTTGACTACATACACATATGTTAAAAACAAGCAACAAAGGTGACAGCTTGCATGATTTAACAGCTAAGAAAGACATGCTACCTACTGTATGATTACAGGACTCCTCATATTTCAATACTGATTGACGTAATGTTTCATTGTATTGATGTTTTAATGCTTCAAAGGAATTACAAGTATGATTAAAAGGGGACTATGGTAAAACTACTGTACATTAATATTCCACACTAAGTGCAGTTCTTCCATTAATGGTATTTTGAAGCAAAGTGACATGGCTTACGTCCAATGAAGCACACCAAATGCAAATTTTCTCATCTTTGCTTGGTAGCATTTGCAGTTTTTTTATTATGTACATTGTGTATCTCTAACCCAAGACCACAGTCTGAAGGCTTTTATTTTTATCTCTCATATTTTTGCAGTCACCCACTTGTGACCACGGTGGCCTCCCATTTCTCTGCATATTGATGACTCTACGCATGAATAAGCTTTGCATCTGCTCTTCCGTTGACGTCTTCACTCACAGGTTAAACCCGCAAACTGCTCTATGACGTCCCGAAGTATTTAAGTTTGTGAGGCAGCCTGACAGACCACACAAATGACCCTGTATGCATGGCAGGCAGGCTTTTTCTTCCCATGTCAACCACATCCCAATTTATGTGTATTCACACGACCTATTCCAATATATATCAGAATGAACTACAGCTGTACATAGGGTCACTGAAAGGACTCAGTTGAGTTTGGTTTTTTTTACAACATCTGACAACATGAGATCTGTAGTGATAACAGATTTTACGAGCAGCAGTTGTAATTTTCCATGTGAACGTCAGTCATAACTCTGCACAAATTAAAGCAGTCATTTGGGTATTCATGTGATGGATCACGAGGGGAAAAAAATAAATTGCGCAATTCATTCTCGATAATTTTCTATCAAGAATAATAAGAACTAACGAGCTTTAGCATATAGGCGACGAAATTGGTATAAGATACATGTACGAACCCCCAGAGATTGTAAATGTTGTATGAACGATTTACGGCTGTAGGCATGATCAATAAGAACTGATGGCATTTCTGTCAAAATTTGATACTACTGTACTTGCAGCTTTGTTGATTGCACATTTTTGCACCTGTGAAACTGGACTGCATTTTGCACCAAGATGTGCTTGATGCAGATTGAACAATTTATATGAGAATTGGAATATGAAGCTTGAGTAAGCTTTCATATGACTTGATGTTTAATATCCAAATTAATGAGAAAATACTTGAACTTACACAGCTTTTATTTTGTTGCAAATACTCCCATGAGATACTGCAACAGGAAAGACAGCTCAGGCATTTCTGTACATTTATATGTTCTGTGCAATGAGTACTGCAATGAGCACAACAAAATAAATAACTCTTCAAAACAATATTATTGATTATTATTATTATTATTATTATTATTAGTTATTTTTATTTTTTCATTTTTTTAAATTTTTTTTTAATTTTTTTTTTTTTTTTTTTTTTTTGGGGGGGGGGGGGGGGGGGTTAAATAAAGTATTAATTACTCACGGCCAGGTGGCATCTACATCTGTATCTGATTTTTCCTGGTCTTTAAAACAACGCCTGACTGAAATTCAAAATTACCCTAGAAGTGGTGAATATAATGCATTTCCTGTTTACACAGCCAAACTCCCAGCAGTTTATTCATGAAATGAGGTCTGCAGAAGACTGGTGGCCTCTCAAAGCCAGTCATGTGCAGCGCAACAATGCTGTTTTGTTGTTGTTTTTTCCAGGGGAAGGTGGTGTGGGAGAATGAAATGCAATTTGGTGAAAGATTAAATCCTGATGACGCATTGACACAAAAACATTTCACCTAAAACTAATCATGATTTGGGGTATTTCCCTTCATATGACTCACCAAAAACACAATGCACAAAATTCTTTTTGGTGCTTGTCATGTCTTTGTGCACATGTAAGACATTTGCTGTCTTGCATTCAGAGCGGGTTTGCATGGAAATTGAATCGCACTTCATACTGTTCAAGTAGACAAAAAAAAAAAAGGACTTTCAAGGAGTCTACTTAGAAAAGAAATGTGCTGTACAGTGTAACCACCAAAACTAAAAGACTTCCAATACTTGTCCCAAATGTTTGCGGTGTGCCATCCTGAAGGAACATCCAGAGGTGTTAATACTACATGTACAGTATTCCCATTTATACACTGAATAATTTTCTATTGTTAGATGCATTTCTGGTACGACTGAAATACAAAATGTAATTTGTATGACAATCCGTCACATACACATGTAGAATTGAATACCATTTACATTGTAGTAAAAAACATAATTTGTTCACTGACTGACACTACATTTAAAACAAGTATGTTGAGAAGGAAAATTATTTTATGCACTGAGAATAAGACCTACAGTAGTACAGTCCCCAATGTTGTCAGTGAAGTGGTCCAAGGAATATGAAATTTGCATGGATCTTGGATGTCCCTTGACAGCGCTCTGGGGGATCCCATTGAGACACTTGCCTTCAGGATAGTGGGATGGCTATTTGAAGTGCACATCAAATCGCTCCATTAGAGAGCTTCCTGCTCTGGACAGGAACCTGCCAAATGACATTTCCGCCTTACCCTGACAGCAAACCATGAAAATAAGCCAGAAAACTGCCCAGATTTCCTCTGATCGTACCATACGCACCGTGTTATTCTGGTCAGTGAGCGGTATAAAACTGTGCTGCATTGCTTTAATAGCCAGATGCAGCAGGGCCTGCTCAAATTGTATGCATGTTATTTACTTTTCTGGTGTTACATGTTTTGATGCATGAATGTCTCATGAAAGCTCTTGTTAAGTAGTGTCATGATACCAGGCATGTTTGTTACTGCTGATAACCGGAATGTACAATTTATATTAAATTACTTTTTTTTTTTGCAAGAATCATAATACATTGTATACTGCACTTTCATGTCTATTCTAGCTGGACAATACCTTCATGTCAACAGGAAAGAAATGGTATTATTACTACTTCAGTGGGTATTGTTGCAGGTGGACACTTTTTCTCCTGAAGCTGTTCTATAAATGGTTGTGAATATTACTGTGGTATTATTCAATATAATACAATTGATTATAATGAGATCAAAATGCAATTACATGAAAGTTAACTTGTCAGAAATTGCAGGATGTGATTAATATCTACAGGTAATGTACTGCCACATGTGTGTAGCAAGTGTACATTGTAGTATGGAGGTGACCAGCCTTCTACATTTGTATCACAGAATCGGGTGAGATTGGTGGACAAGAAACTACTCAACAAATTGAAATGGACCTGTCAAACATTAATTTTTTTAGTTCCTTGTACTCAGCGCTGCTTGTACTAGAAGAAACAGATACTCACCACACATGAGTGCTTTAATAGTCTGTAATAATCGTATCTAGTTTTTTTGGGGAAAAAATGTGTAATAAAACATGTGGACAAGGGGTCTGAAGACAACAAACTACAAGAAGGAAGGGAATACAGGAACTAGTAAAGGAACAAATAGGAAGTAAAGTACACTCATTTAGCCTTGGAGATACATGTACAATGTACATCTATGCACTTTCAAAAACAAGTGTAACTTTTAGGGAAGAAGAAAGAAATCAAAGCCTTCATCCAGTGTATACTGTAAAATCAGAAATATTTGGGCCATGACATTTTTCACAAATGGGAGTTGACAGCCTTTTTGAGGGCATGAAATTTTCACTGACCACCTGCATCACATGCCTGTGTATAGGCAAGAACTTTTGCATGGATTATAATTCTGTGGATCTTTTGCCCAGCTTGCAAAATTCATGAAAATTTCTGGTTTTACAGAATGTACCAATACCATATGTATTTCATAACATTACTGCATGTCTTAACACGTGACTGACACACCAACTTCTATCAACCAGGCATCTAGTGAGGTAATTAACACAAACCTTGAAAAAAATGTGATGTAGCTAAGTACAATCACAGAGAAAATACAACAATCTCCTAGCCTAACGACCTTGCTGTATTACTAGGGACTCCTTTTTACAGCCGTGCTCCTTGCTATCCCTCTTTTTTTTCTTTTTGTAAGGTTGTATTCCAATCAAGAAAAATGAATAACCGTACTGCTTGCAGCTGCCTTGTAATACAAGTGTATATGTGTGAGTGTGTGTTTGTCTGTGTACATTGTATGTGTGCACATGACCTTAATACACAGATTATGTGGACAGATACCAATGTGCACCCAATAAATTGATATGTGTTTGGGTGTTTCTTTCTTCGCTTTCTTCATACACATGTAATCGCTTGCTGCCTTCACACACAGGAATTACAGTTGTTGTTTCTTGCATCACAATGCAAAAATTGATTTGACTTGCTTTGACTCACACTCAGCAAAAAAACAAACAAAACGGATACACACTCAGAGGCACATGGAGCGCTTTGAATCTCCAGACTGTGCATGCCTAAACAATGACCAGAGTGTGACCCTGGGCAACTGAATGTGCAGACCTTGTGTGACAAGCTGCATTACGAGATAAATGGAACAATTTTTGGGGGGTGTGTATGCCATTCACACTTTAATACCTTGCAGGACATTGTGATGTGTGTTACCACCAGAGCTGACAATTGAGTTTTTGCCAACACACAATGAGTCAACTGTTTTCACATCGCACTGCAAAAACAGATTTTCAAAATGGCTAATATTCATTGTAGAACCTGAATGGGACTCCTGTATCTCCCTACTGTACAATCCAATCTCCACCATTACACAACCCACCTGTCTTTATCTATTAAACTCATGCAATAAAATTTAATGCCTCTACATGTATGTGAATAGAATAAAAACTTGTAGATGTTGACAGTGTAAAAAACCTCTCATAAAAGCTGTGATCCTTAACAGACTGCTGCTCCTCGTGACAAAGAACAACATGAATGTTGGCTATTACTGCATGTCAGTCCCCCCCCCCCCCCCCCCCCCGCAATAATCATTGATCAGTGTACATTGTTAAGAAAACTCTAGAAAAAAAGGTATCATCAAATCCATCTACATTGTATATCACACACAACTCTGGAAATTATTAATTGCATTATCATCCTGGATAAAGTCATGTCCATAGAATTCAATACTATTTTAACAAGCAGTATCCAGCAACTGAGTGGTTCACTGTGGTAACTGGAAGCTACAATATATCTGGATGGATAATGAAGAATCAAGGATTTTATATGGAAAAAAAAGAGCAAGAACCGAACAAGGAGTTCTTCACTGAACAAGTGTAGCCTTATTCTACATGTATTGAAAGCTCTATGCTGAGCCTGCTGCCATCAAATACTGTAAAACGAGAAAAGCTCGCGTGCATCTTAATGTCATGAATTCACGAGCCCAAATTTGCAAAAATTAAAATGCACCCCCAAGTTCTTGTTCACACTTTATGCATTGAATGCCAGTGGCAATTCCCCAAAAAATTCATGCTGCAAAAACATCTTGCTAAAGTTACAGTATGCACAGAAAAGGTGATATGGAAGGAAAATGGGGGGGGGGGGGGGATTTCAAGTTAAAGGACAAGTTCACCTTCATAAACATAAGGATTGAGAGAATGCAACAATATTAGTATAGAACACATCAGTGAAAGTTTGAGGAAAATTGGACAATCGATGCAAAAGTTATGAATTTTTAAAATTTCTGTTTTGGAACCGCTGGATGAGGAGACTACTACAGCTTGTGAGTCATATGCGTACAACAGTATAAAGAAAATATAAAGAAAATTCAACATATTTTCACTTTTTTCGCATAATAAAAGAGCACTTGACTTGCCTCTTTCTAAAGGCAGGGGGAATAATATTACCCATAACATTTGTCGGTAACGAGTCGGGGGAATGTGTACTTTTTTCATAAGATGAAATTTTGTGAAATTCTCTTTATATTTTCCTTATATTGTTGTACGCATGTGACATTTAAGTTTTTCACACACTGCAGTAGTCTTCTCATCCAGCGGTTACTGCACAAAAACTTCAAAAATTCATAACTTTTGAACGGATTGTCCGATTTTCCTCAAACTTTCAATGATGTGTTCTACTAATATTGCTACATTCTCTCAATCCTTATGTTTATGAAGGTGAACTTGTCCTTTAATGTACTTGTGAATGGAATATAACATCTATGAACACTGGATAATCAGTTTTAACAGTGATGGCAACATAAGTTGAAGTGCCACACGAACATTGCCCTCTAGTGCTGAAGAGGATTTTTTTTGTGTATTTGCTTTGTTTTGTTTTTTGGGTGGTTTTTGAATTTGTTTTGTTTTGCTTCTTTTTTTTTCTTTTTCTTTTTTTGTTACAGGGAAAGATGTGCTACTATCAAGAGCATTCCAAAACATCATCTCAATAGTGTTTCATTTGCTTTTTTCCTCTGAACCATTCTACCACCACTCGCACAGGAGGAGAAACCAGACAGGCCAGCATGGACATTTAGACAGGCAGTCTGCATACAGTGCAAGAGGGCTCCAAAAAATATACAGGAAGTCTGCTTGGATATCTAAACTTAGTTCCAAGTACACATCCTTTTCCCACATTTTTAAGGGCAAACTTGAAAAAGAAAACATGACCGCTTCTCTTTCTGGACTGATGCACACTTAGCAGTCAGGCAAAGCATCCTGTTTTTCCAGCATACTGTAAGGACACTTTTAACGGTATCTGAGACCTTATTCAACCTCCCCCCCCCCCCCCCCCCCCCACACACACCAACAAAAGCAAAGTTACCACTTAGTTTTTAGTTTAATTTGTTTTTGTTTCCTGTTGATTTCATTTTCTAATACCTTCACTGTGAAAATCCACAGGTCATCAAAGGCTAGTCTACACATGCATAGTCTAAAACACAATATGTAACACTTGACTCATACCCCCAAAATAGCAAATTACACAGCAGCTGCACATTGTATAACACACCCCCTAACGATAACCCACCCACAGAACTGCTAGAAATCTTGCACCTTGCCCACTTACCACAGATCTTCAAAGGTGCCTCCAATTCCAGCAGATTGGGTTGACTGAGGAAGATTTCTCTCGACTTCAGACAGAGACCACGGATATCTGCCTCCGTCAATTGAACATTCTTTCCGGGTCTGGTGCCGCGAGCTGTACACAGATATGAAAGCAAAGGCAACATTTATAAATTACCTTGGCAAAAAATGCATAAATTGAAGGATGAAATGTGATTATTTCAACCAAAACATTATACACATATAATGTACAAATCAAAAGTGCTACAAAGCAAGCAATGTTGAAGCAGGGAGGTGGAAGAAAGATGGAGTGTGCTCTTCTGAGTTTCCTTTGAAGTCATGCGTGGCCCCGACAGCGTCTTTTTCCCCCTCCCGTAATCCCATTACTCACGCTCGGCGCACTGCAAGTCGTAAATCTTGTGGCGGAAACTCACGACGCGAAATGCATTGTGGTCGGGGAATAAAATGGCGTCCTACGGTGTAAGCACAGAACTCTATAGAGTGTATTCTGTAAAGCAGTGGTGTAAGCAGTGGTGGTGGTTCTGGCGATCGTGATTTTGACGGAGACGAGTTTGTTGAGGAGGAATTGCTTTTAGCAAATTCAAAATCACATTGACACAGCAACTTAACGAAATTTGATTTGCAATTGAAACTGAAACTCAGAAAGTTAGTTGGGCCTTGGCTTTTGGAAATTGGAGGCCAAGGCAAGGGCAAGGCTCAGGACACTGTTTAGCGCAGCGTCACCTCAGGTACGCTGCCTAGGAAAAGCATACCTAATAGTCCTAGCTAGTAGACTCTAGTATTTCACAAACTAGAATCTAACCACTGTTAAACGTTAGATTCTACTAGCTCCAGAGGTGTACTCTGCTACTTTTTAATTCAATTTTTTGTAACGTTAGCATGGGGTAGAGTCAAGCCGATTACCGGTATTTACCGATGAATGATCGAGGGAGAGTGAGGCGAAACACTGTATATTAAGCTCTGTTTTTCCCCCTAAAATATACTTACAGCATCATACATCTAGGCTTTTATAGATATCATCTTTAATTCTCTACGGAAAATTATTATAATCAAGGCTGATATGTCTAATTTACACTTTTTAACACTCAACTTTCCATTCCAATATGTATTTACTAGTAACTCAAATTCACCTAAACAACGGCAACGAATGCTGTCCCGACGCCTACGCGGCGGCCCTACAACAACCCGACGAGTACGCTGAAAAGCCCCAGCTCGCTTGGGTGCAGACGAAAAAAAAAAAAACGTTTCGGTCTCTATGAAGCACTACTTTTACACTCGAACTGTTTGAAAACACGCCCGAACACGCTCATGTAACTGATATCATTTTGAAGATCAAGGTCAGCCCTACCTCTCTAACTATAAAAAAATTGCGGAAATGTGCGGGATTTCTCATAATCGATACAGAAACAATATGATGACATCTCTAGCGCACAAAACTTACTGCTCAGTAACTCCGTTGTTTGTGTACCGATTTCGCTGGTTCAAACGGCAATCTCCTCAGCACAGTCTGCTGAACCAGCGAAAGGTATAGACATACTACGCTACCCAATACTTGAGCCATAAGTTGTAGCTTTCGAAGGGGGACGTCTTTCACTGAATGTAATAGACTGCCAAAATTTTGAATATGACGTCATATTGTCGGTGCCACGCATCGCTTCAAAGCCCGATTTTTACGAGCGTGTGTTTATGGAAGGCCTGGAAAGGAGATCATGTTGCGTCACTCTAGTGCGCCGGAGGGTGATGGGTGGACCGATAAGGCCAGATTTTGACATATTTATCACAGAATGAGGGTTGGATTTCAAGAAGTTAATCGGTGTAAGAGCACTTGATTTTTTTTCTGAGGGAAGCTCTCAGAGTGCCATCTCCATCTTTCTTCCACCTCCCTGGTTGAAGTAAACACTGCACAGTACTTCTATAGTGTGCAAGCAGTATGAAACTGACAATGAATGAATGTACATTCTATAATCATATTCAACATTTTTATTGAAGAGCACAGTGCAAGTACAATTGTATGCATTACTGCGTTGTACCAGTACTGTAAACGTCAATATTTTCGCGCGATTAATTTTTCGCGCTGAGCGGCTCGAAAACGTATTCGCGGGTTCTTAAATTCGCGCTCCGCAGCAGGTTACTTTACTGTAGTACACATTCACTGCTTTCATCCAAAGCCTCTGTTACATAGCTTGCTATGCCAGCGTACGACAAGCGACGTAGCGAGCGGCTCGACTGCGAGTACAAGCACTCAAATACGTAGTACAGCTGTGACTCTAGTACCGTAGTCACGGGGGACTGTAGCTGTAGCATCGATGCGTGCGGTGCACACATGCATGCTACAGTACACAGCAATCTAGGGTATCGTCTCTTCGCACAGTACTACTAGCGTAAACATGCCTGTACATTGTACTACGTAGCAGTATCATCGATGAAGCGCACACAATTCATCCCGTTCAAAATGTGCGTAGAAAATTGTGAAGATATATTCGCGCGTTTTTGAATTCGCGCTAGCCGAGCGTAGCGCAAAATCCGCGAAAATTAATGTACCGCGAAAATTTCTACAGAATAGACTTCCCTCAATAAAGTCGTTAGGTTGAGATGCTATCAGTTAATATTTCAAATCCATGCAAGTCATGTTAAGTTACAACTGAATGACATCAGGAATGAAACTCTTGGGCAGATGAGTACATTTCACTACAGATGATTAAAAAAGGAATGAACATGCACAGATGTGGATATAATTACACCAAGCTGACACACTTAATCAGGCAAAGTCTGATGGTGAAGTACATGTACCCACAGATAGTCTAGCTCAAAGACAGTCATTTACACTGACCCACAAAGGCATCAGAGGCGTGCACATGACACATTTTACTCTGTATTAACATGGCACCATGTTTGGTGCAAGCCTGTAAGCTTATGCATGGCAAAACATCTAAAAGCAAGCATTTCCTACTCGTGAGTGGGTGTGTGTTTTCAGCACGCCCCTTCTAGCACATCCTGACATGAGCGAGCTACACTAGTCTCGACTCCACAGTCCAAGACAAGCAGCGATCCCGTGTGGCGATAATTCCCGATGTTGTGTGCGTGAGTGTGAGGAGTGCATGCACGCATATCATTACTCTATCGTCCGTACATGCATGCATTTCAGATGGGAGCCGGTTAGAGAGAACCCGGTTGCTATGCTGATGCTCCTCTCATAGAGAGAGGCTTGCATGCATGCAAACATGACAAGAGCCAATGGTTGCAAGCCTCATACATGTACAGTACGCACTATACATTGTACTTCATGCACAAACTGTACAGTGCTTCCAACCTTGCATCATCTGAAGAAAGGGACCAACACTACATGTACGTTGCCTACTATCTAATCAATTAAAATATCTAATGAATGCATGATTATCCACACAATGTGTATGCCACACTTCCTATGTATTCACAACATAACCAAATCTTGACGAGTAGACAATAGCATCTGGTACACTGTAGTTTTTAAGTACATCAGTTTTGCTTTTTTAAATACACACACACACACACAAACACACAAACACAATAAAAACAAAATAACTTCGTAATATGTACTTACAAAATATATGGAGAGTAGGGTAAATGACTCACAATTTAACAGATTGTATACCTGTGACCATACAGTGTACATTGTATGTACGGTACTTGAAATAAACTACATCTTATAGGCCAAATAATGTAAAGCAAGAAAAGGTTTTGCTTTCAATTGAAAAAAGCTGTAACAATCTATACCATGACCAAGAACTATAAATCCCTCCGTAGAAATCCAGTCATTGGGACAGATGATTATCTAAAACTCTAACAAAGACGCAAGCGTTATGTTTTATAGAGCTTCCTACAAATCAAGTCCATGATATCAATCATACATCATACTAACATCTCCCCTCATTATCTCCTAAATAAACTTTGACAGTCGATCTAAAAATTGGTCCCACCTTGGCTGATCAGACTTCAAAGAAATAATTGGAAAAAGGAATTTAAACACAACCCCCAAAATCTCATCACTGCCTCATATGGCTGATAAATCAATGCAGGGAAGTCCACCCCACCTTGTAGAGTATTGTAAAAGTGACTGCAAGATTCTCAGGTCTAGAAAGTGCATTTTGGTGGAGAAAATGTACAACTGTATTTTAACCTTTTCTGCAATATATATTTGTGGTTACGATTTGGAAAAAAAAAAACCAGTATTTGCCACGAGAACTGCAGTATATTTTGCAAAACAAAAACAAAGACAAACAGAAAACAAAACAAAAGCATTTCAAAATACTGGAAAAAAGTTACAGTTGGTATATTTGTTAATGTGTAATGTCATCAGTGTTGGTAACATGTCAATCTATTCTCAGAGGAACAGTGAGTGATGTCTGCCTTGTTCCCTTCCCTTCCCTTCTCTACTCCATGTCTGTGCAGGAAAGAGTTATCACACACACACACAAACAAATGTATTATTTGTATGGATCCTTGTGACGCACATACTCCATGGCATTGTTCCTCCCTGTGACGCTAGCAATGAAGGTTACATTTAACTTGTAGCAATACACAGCTTGATAAAATAATAATAAAGGCCTATGATACAACAATGTATATACATGTACATTGTAAGAGGTCTAACTTGAGTTCCTTCCTAAAGTTCCTTGAATTTAAGGTCATGCTTCTCAAGATGGCTAGTGACATCACAACAAAGGTTGGGTCGTCATCAGTCAACAATGGAAGCAAGATATCTACATCTGTACAATGCTTCTACAGTGTACGAAGCCCATCAACTCGTCTTAAAACCAAGCCACAAACAGTACTCAAGGAGTGCCTCTTGTATGAATACATGCACTTCCCTTGCAGGTTTCACTTGCATTACCATTTGGTACAGTCTGTACCTGATGATTTCAGCTACAATGTACATCCTGTAATCATACCCGTACATAATGTCAATGTATATCCTGTCATTCTATTAATGAAGGCCTTAACTCTTTGGGAAGTAAGAGGTTGCACCGTATATCAGACTTCCAATGCTTGTAGAGGAGAATGTGCTAGGAGTTACAAATACATTGTACATTGTACTGGGTATTGTGTGAATGTCTAATTAAACAATGTGAGCACCAGATACATGGAAATTTGAGCCAGCTTGGAACAAGTGAGGGGGGGGGGGGGGTGGGGAGGAGGAGGCAGCAAGACAGAATAGCAGAAGAGGAACTAATCCACTGACTGCTACCTTGGTCATCACTGTGGTGGCCAAGAGTAGTTCTCATTTCCTGCTAGGTTTGTCATCCATGAAATGTACACTGCTTTATATAGCAGCCTGTGTTTGTATGGGAGTTCCATTTCAGCGGTCGATCAATCGGCCATTCTTCTGGGGAAAAGCCAAGCAGGCACGGTGGGATGTATTCAATATTTATTAGGGTTTCTCCCACTAGATGCCATATATTTCGTGAGGTTTTCATACTCGCGAATTTCACAAGTCAGGTGCTATTTGCGAATTTAACAATGTGTGAAATTATGTAACTCTGATCTCATTATGAATGTGACATGCATGTTGACATTTCTCTGTTCATTACTTACAGTGCTTTGTGAGTGTGCATTTAACCATTCGCAAAATTGTCGGGAAGTCCCGATTTACAAAAAATTATACTCCATGCTTTATGTATGCCGTATACAACAAATCTGTAGCAGCAATGTCTTTATGAAGATGTCCATCACCCTGATAAGTCCACAGTGCTCTTTGCAGACACTTTTACACATGCATGTACACTTTTTATAGTACAACTTGTGCTGGTCTGCATGTACAATGTTCATTATGAAAATAATTTATTCAACATAATCTATAAAACTAGCAGAAGAGCAAAAGCATTCCTACATATCATGCAATTTTCTACCAAATGACATCTACTAAACCTCTTCTAAAATCTTCAAATCCTGGGACAGGATACCATTACCACATGTACATGTATTCTATCCCCTTCCTTGCAACATGAACTTTCTTTCCACTATCAACAGAACTGCATTTTTATGTAATTAATGTAAACTCAAAGGCAGTGTATTAACTGCATGTACTGTACACTACATGTATACATTGTACACAACAGTGTACAGTACCACAGTACATTCTACTCCCATAATGTACATGTATGTGTGTGTGTGTGTGTGTGTGTGTGTGTGTGTGTGTGTGTGTGTGTGTGTGTGTGTGTGCATGTGTTGACTTTCTTCTATAATCATGTCAAGGTGTGTCACAAAGCAGTCTTGACAAGTTTCACTCACGAATGTTTATCAAAGCTCATCTAAACTATGATCAGAACTGAAGGAAAATTGAGTACAGGTGCAAATTGCTTTCTGTCAGTGCTATTCTTTTGTCCTTATCCTTAAAATTTGTGTTTGTTAGAAGCCCAAGGTACTGTAAAAGTGGATATTTTCGCACGACTAATTTTTCGCGCTTGGCCGGGTGAGAAGAGTTTCGCTTGTTTTTCATTCTGCGGAATCAAAACATCAATCACTGGAACATATGGCATTCAAAAATATTCGCGTGCTTTTATTTTCGCGCTAGTTTCTGGTTGCGCGAAATGCGCGAAAATTTCCACTTTTACAGTACATTTACACTGACCAAATAACTCTTTGTGTGCCATGGTGTAAACCCCCTGCGTGCCACATTATTCTCAGACACCAGTACAATGTAGCCATGCTTTGGAGAAACAATCCTCTTTTCAAATCTCTTTAAAGGACAAGTTCACCTTCACAAACATAAGGATTGAGAGAATGTAGCAATATTAGTAGAACACATCATTGAAAGTTTGAGGAAAATCAGACAATCCGTTCAAAAGTTATGAATTTTTGAAGTTTTTGTGCAGTACCCGCTGGATGAGAAGACTACTGCAGTGTATGAATAACTTAGATTTCACATGCGTACAACAATATAAGGAAAATATAAAGAGAATTTCACAAAATTCCATCTTTTGAAAAAAGTACACATTCCCCTGACTCGTTACCGACAAATGTTATGGATAATATTATTCCCCCTGCCTTTAGGAAGAGGCAAGTCAAGTGCTCTATTATTATGCGAAAAAAGTGAAAACATGTTGAATTTTCTTTTACATTTTCTTAATACTGTTGTACGCATATGACTCACAAGCTGTAGTAGTCTCCTCATCCAGCAGTTCCAACACAAAAATTTAAAAAATTCATAACTTTTGCATCGATTGTCCAATTTTCCTCAAACTTTCACTGATGTGTTCTACTAATATTGTTGCATTTTCTCAATCCTTATGTTTATGAAGGTGAACTTGTCCTTTAAAAGTCGATTTTTGTTACCCCGGAAATGTAATGAGCAAAATTGTCGAGAAAATGCCAAACTTTGCTTTGATGTAAATTGTATGACAAATCTACGATCGTTTTTCTTTCAAATGACCAGTAGCCATTGAAGAGGCATTACTTTTGCACGCAAAACAGTGCCAGTAACTTACTTAGAATTTACTCGCAAATCCAGTAGGGAATACCACTTGATAGCCAATCACCACATAAAATCAAGCTACCTGTGGCAGGAATGGAATCACGAGACACGCTTTTATTGCACTGTGGCATTTGGTGATTTATTAGTCCGTTTGGGCGGCTTTGTGCTTTTGAGCAGAATATGCGAAGTTCGCTGTTGACTGAGTTGGAGGTGCGAACGTGGCACATAAAGAGACAATCGCACATGACAGTATTTTAAAATAGTACTATGAGTCAAACAGGCAAGAGTGCACACATAAATAAAACCACACGTTCACTGTACACCTGTCCATTGTATGCACAATTCCAACATCACTCTTTAGATTCTGCGATGCAATCAACAAGTAAGAATTGGTGCTTATAACCTTCCAAAGATCTATACATGTAAGTTCCAAAGATGTCATGTGATATGCACTGTAAATGTCTACTGTCATCTACAAAGATAGCATACATGTAATCCCAAACATGGTGGCCTACTGGTTTTTAATAGAGCAGCAGGTTGCAGCATCTCATTGAGAAATTCATACAAGCACTATAAAGAACTGTGCAGCTGCCTGGGTACAAGATGAAGTGACACAGCACAGAAGGAACAAGTTGAATTCACAAAGGGAAGACATACAGCATGTACTGTACAGTGTACATGTATGTACAGCGCATCTTAATGCATGCAAGATCAAGATTCCTTTCCAAGAGATATTCAAAATACAGTAGAAAGACAAATTATGCAACATCTGAGTCTACAAAAAGCAAAGCCCTGACACAATGGCACGTTTTAATCCTACATGTACAATAATGTATTGTACTTGGGAAAGTAACATACAATAGTACTGCATCTTGTGGGGATCTGATTTGATTTGATTTGATTTGATTTGATTTATTCTCTGTAGGGCATTTCTTTATAAGAACATCAATGCAAGGAGACTTCTCAGCACACTAGCACACATGGTTTTTATTCAACACAAGCAGAACATGTAACAAGGGAACTGTGAAAGAAGGCCCTGAACCCTACACTGAAATGTCACTCTGCATGCATCATTACTCATTTATGCAAGCATCTTTTTGAATACCATTTTGCCTTGCCCTCCCTTGGGTCTCAGTTCATTGTTGTCACACTGACAGCATCTTTCTGATGCTGTAGTGCTCTATCGTCAAATGCAAAGTGTAGGCCTAACATGTTCATAATATTGTATCCTTCACAGGAGGTTAATCCTAATATCCAAACATTTGTTTAACCTCTATCTTTAGGTACCTTTCCAACTTGCTTTCTCAAAAACAAAAACAAATACATAAAAGCTTAAAACCTTTATACTACAGAGAAACAACTAATAGAGAAAACAAATTATCTAATATTTCTTTCTTTCTTTCTTTCTTTTTTTTTTTGGGGGGGGGGTTGAAAACCTTGGCATAACGTCAACTTGCTTTAACTGGCTATCACGCAATACAACAACTGTTCGTTACCCATGACAGGAATGAGACAAACTGAAATTACTACTTGTATTCTATCAATGGGGTAATTTCTACCACAGGAACACACAAACAGAAAAAAAATAATAAATCTCCAAGAATATACAGTTGTAAGGTTGTAAATAAAGAAAGCAAATAATAAACCACATACAACTGCTAATGCCACATTGAGCATGGCATGAGATTGTGACATGTTTATTCTGGTGCTACTTGTACAATGTAGCACTTGTCATTAATAGTGTTCATCACTGCAAAATGTGCTCCTGTAGTCACGGTCTGAAGCCAACAATGAGGACCATATGACACAATTACCCTTTGAACCTTATCATCATGAGGGCCTTTAATTGTATTCTAGCATGTTCTCCTAGATTATTTAAAGCCAGCATAGCCACAGTAATGGCTGTTTTGACTCCCAACGTCAAATCAAAGCATGGCAGACAAAACACTGACACTGGACATTAGGAGAATACTACAGCTTTGACACATTCTGGATTCAGAAAGAAAAAGAAAGAAAGGCAAGTAGGGTCAGTTGACAGAGGCAGCGGACACGCATAAAGCTACCCTACCCTACAGTGTACATGTAGATGGAGCTCTTTTCCTCTAACTTCCAATCAATTTGTATCAAACAAAATGAAAGTGA
The DNA here is from genome assembly GCF_040938485.1 of Diadema antillarum. Taxonomy (NCBI): domain Eukaryota; kingdom Metazoa; phylum Echinodermata; class Echinoidea; order Diadematoida; family Diadematidae; genus Diadema; species Diadema antillarum. The sequence goes on along the minus strand of NW_027271238.1, from coordinate 1,433,925 downwards.
CTGAACTTCATGCATTGAACAATGCAGGTGTTATCAGCAAGTTGTTGCACTGTAGCATGTGTACAGTCGTGAAGAAAGCTTTACACTAGTGCATTATCAATTGTGACTGAACGAGTGATGAATGTAGCGATAGCAATCACTGAACGTTGCCCATGAATGACTGGCACGGATACAAAGCAGAAAAGCATGCTGAATTATCAGCTCGGCTAAGGCTCCATGTGGGTCTGTGGCCGCTATAGACAGGTTAAAATCTACCGCGGGAAACAAAATTTGAGGCCGCTGGCCGCATTAGACAGGTGGCCACTATACACAGGGTCTTTAACGGGGCTTTTCTCTCTGGGGGATTTTTCAGTGGCCGCTATAGACAGGTGGCTGCTAAGGCAGGTTTGACTGTACATTTACATCTGGGAAAGGTTGTAAGACGTTAAGTTATTGTTGATTTTACTATGTCTCTTTAAAAGAAACATATAGTAAAATCAATATAGTGAGTCTATGTCGTGCTTCATAATAGGGCATAATTAGCAATTGGTCTTTTCTTCCACAAATTTTATCAACTAATTGAATGCAATGTCCTTCAAACAATAATAAAATGACTGCAATCACAACCTCTTTTGTCCTCTAGTGATTCCTTCCACTGGTTTATCTAATGGGCTAATTGTACAAACTGGCTTTGATCACTGATAGCTTATTGCCTTTATTTATAATACAGGAATTGATTGATCACATCAGCTAGACTCCTGATGGTACATAACCACTTCAGTGGCATTCGTATTGGTGGCATAAATCTGTCAGTCAATGATCTTGTATCATTATAAGATTTATATTTCCATCTAATTGATAAAAAGGGCAACTCCATTCAGCAATGACATAGATGAAGTGTGCACTAATTTAAATGTAGTTTTATTTCGTTTTTATCAAATGTTTACACAATGAGAACAGTAGCGAATGATCACCAGTCTATTGGGGCTCATTCTCTCGATGTGCCGAATTGACGGCGACAGACTTAATTCATAATGAATCTATCCATGAGGAGAGATGGTCACTGATCATCCCCCTGAAAGCCTCCAGAAAGAGTGGTGCGCAATCACATCTCAGCTTTCCGCTGATGCGTCTCTGCCCACGGCCATGTCACGGGGGTGCATGGGAAGATGGTATCAGTCTACTCTCCTCTCCCACTTTCTCTCCTGCTCCCGTCCGTCTCTCGACAACCCTCGCCAAGCATATTGATTCTGGGGAGGCACGTGTGCTAGGGGTGCTCCAAAACAGGCGCTTAAATACCAAAGGTAACAAGGGCACCGCATAAAGAGATGAGCATTCACATTCGTGCATTGGGTGCATGCAGTGGACTATTGGGCGAGACCGTGTTTATTCTGAGCAGCTGCTCCGACTGGTTTGGCAGTACTCGTACATGTACAGTATATGTATGGTATATGTACATCGTATATATATGTTCCAAACCTACTCAATAACAATGTTATGATCAGATATTGTTATCCCTTCATGGATTCAATCTTTATTATTTTATTCCTCCACAATTCACTTGGTTAACTTCCCAGTCTGATGGCACATGTAAATAAAATATTTCATAGATTTGTTACTGCCAGGAATACCACTGTTTTCAGATTCCACTGGATGCCTAGATGTTATTCAACCCATCATGGAGATCAGTGCACATGTTACATGTATCTCTATCAAATAGAAGTTTACCATAATTTTTTTTTATTTTAATCTTGGTGTAATGACAGTTATGAAGACCACTGAATAATTAGTGTAGAAGTGCACACAGGCTCTAGATACACTGTAGTCTGGTTGTAAACAGATGCCATGTTGTCAACATAGAATGTCATACTGACATGCTTGATGAAGTAAGCTTTCTTGCTCTCTTAGGTATTGATAATTACAAATATACATTTTACATGACAGTCGGGACAATTTAATTTGCCGATCACTTCAAACACACTATAAATTACTACATTGCTGTCTATATAGACTGTACAAAGGCATGTATGGATGTAACACCTCCATATTTATTGCTACATTGTATGCACTTCTTTAAATGGAGGTAAAATTCATTTTCATGTCCCTCTATTTTCCTATTTCGCAGTTCAAAGGTGAGACAGCTAATGTAAGTTCCAATCATGTCCCACCCTGTATCATTGTACCACAGAGAACAGAAAAATGGTACTGCTAGACTCCTGTGAGTCTTGCTGGCCAAAACTACATTTTTTACACTGCAGAAAGACATAATATCTCAAGCAATCCTTCCTTCAAAACATGTCAGATGTACATTCTGTAGGAGTGAATGAACAATGATCACAGATAATTAGTGAAATACATGTACATCTACCTTGAGTCAGAAGCATTACTGTGCTATTATTTTCAAAGAGTTTAATTTTCACAAATTTTGCAAATAACGGTCAGACCGCATATTTAAAAACATGCAAAAATGTCTCCATGCACCAGGGTAATGGTGCATTTGGTGTCTATTTGCGAAAAGAACATCTCGTGAATACGTCTGTGACCTCCTCATTCGCGAAAATATCTGTACTTGGTTGCGGGGTCAGGTAATAGTGTAGCAGATACAAATGTAGTCCATGCACAATCAATACTTCTGTAATGACTAATGGTGACAATTATGGTAATAGTTATGATACAATCCTAATTGCAGGTCTGCCAACATTCCCACATCCAAATCAGGGAGATTCCACACAGCAATCGAGGATATATCATTTGTGTTACATGCATTTCAGTGGGCAAAAATAATTCCCAAATCCGGGAGATTTTAATATTTTCTTATTCAGACATGAACAGATTTTGACATTTTCAGGGAGACTCCTGCAGAATCAGGGAGACTTGGCAGCTCTGCAATTGATCAATTGTGGAGTTTAAAATACCACTTGTAGAATCAACATCAAATACCCTGAGGCTCTTACACTATTAGTTACGTTCAGACGGCAGGCCCTAACCTCGAGGTTAGGAAACCTCGAGGTTTAGCTCTTGCCCCCTAACTACGACGTGTGTCCACACGACGAATCTTAACCTCGAGGTTACGAAACCTCGAGGTAAAGCTTCTGCCCCCCGTAACTACGAGTGGGTCAAACCGGAAGTTTCAGCACACACTGCTAACAAGACGTCTATTTATTCTTTAGTCCAACCCTGTCGGACTCGCTTACAGGTACTCTTGCTCTCTGTCATGGTATGCAGAGATAGCACTGCACTGATGACTTTATGCCTTTATGAAGATATTCGTCGAAAACATTTTTTTAGCGTCGGAGAAGAATATAGAATACAGTAGCGAGTTCGACGTGTTCAGTTTCAGAGATCAAGCGCATGGGAAGAAAAGATGATGATGTTGTTGTGTCGTGCGTCATAGGTTTTTCACGTGTAGTGTATTTGTGGTGTACGTTTGGGAGGTTGACCCGGAAGCAGAGGGAAATTGTGGGGGCTGGAGTTTACGGCGAGGTCACTCTTAACTTCGAGTTCGTTGTTTTTTGTGTCCACACGGTGCTTAACTACGAGTGGGGACCCCCCGCGGCTCGTGGTTAGAGCGCTAACCATAAGATTTCTCGTGGCTCGAAACATCGAGCAAACCTCGAGGTTTGCTAACTACGAGTGCGTCTTCACGGTCCCTAACTACAAGCTCTAACCTCGAAGTTTCCTAACTTCGAGGTTAAGGGCTCCCGTCTGAACGTAACTATTGAAACACAGTATGAAAAGAAAGCTATTCATACAATTGTAGCATTTTATACAGACACGCCCTGGGGTACATTCCCCTTGCTACAACGAAACAACATAAGAGACATTCTCAAGAACCCCACACTAACATGCAAATGTGTGGAGTAAAATTATATCAAAACTCACACCTTCTGTGGTAGACAATTCGCTTTCTAGATTACTATACAGCACTCTATATGTACTGGTATCTCATACAAATAGTGTAGTGAATTGTCACGAGTGCAATGGAACAAGATTTTGCAAAAGGTGAAAGATAGAGGCGCTCTATTCAACCAGGCGAAGTCGAGTTGAATAGTGCATCTCATCTTTCAGCAAGTGCAAAATCTTGTTCCATTGTAAGAGTAAAGACCATAGACTGTGTGTATGTACTACATTATGCAAGACCAATCGGTTAAGTTGTTTACAAAAATGAGTCACAAAATACATGCTTATCAAATATAAGAGCGCTTGTAATTGTTCAGTGCGCGTGGCAAATGTGGAATACTGTGCATATCCATTTTTGCTCAAACAAAATTGCATGGCTGACAGCGACAAACTAATACAATGGTACTTTTAATTGCATGTCACTCGCCGGGCAATCAATCAATCAGATACGTTCATTTTAGGTGTTGCAAAATATAGTTTATTTCGCCTTTAATCACTTTCAGATTTGTTGACAAATGATTCATTATGTACAAAGCCAAGAATCCATAGCACCAGAGTATGGGCTTTATTTAGAACATGCTGTATAAGATTGTACATGACAATTTACAGTGGGAAATAGTTTGTGCATACAACATACAACGTACTCATATTTAAACAAGATATATCACCCTCGTGTACAGTACGTAGTGGTACACACTCGCTGCTCAAGATGAGTCAACTGAGATTATACATACACTCTAAGTACAGTACTCCTACTCAAGTGGCTCAATTCATGCAGATTAGTCAGAGATTATTTAAGCAGTAATTTGACACAAACTGAAGTTACAGGGCAGTTTAGACATAAAGTGTACTTTGACAAATGAAACTCCCAGTAGGAGTAAATTTGGTACCAAAATCACCTTGTTTCTACATACATTATACACTCGTTCCTCTCGTTTCCCCCTCTCCCCCACCCCCACCCCCCCCCCCAAAAAAAAAGAAAGAGAACAAAGGGTCAAATGTATTTCTTAATGGTCTGTGATATGCCATGCATACTTTCTGCTTGCTTGTCACACTTGATTTTAATAGCTTGTGGCAGCACTGATGTACATCTACACTACATGATGGCACAGACAGGGACACTGGTCATGTAACTCTGCCATAAAGCTGTAACCAGGAAAACCAGTTGACACTGCTGTCCTTCCTTAGGCAGCATTTTTTCCTGTATCAAACACTGACTCACTGAGAAAACAACCACCCCCTCAGCCAACTATGTCATTCAAAGCACAACACAGGGCTTTAAATACAGCATCAATAAGTTTACGGCTCCCTATTGTAAGCTAGAACTCTTAAAAAGAAGACGGAAAAAGTGCCCTCAAATATTTGCAAGCACAAACATGAAAGTCGCCATTCTTGTGTTTGCTAATAATGGCTGGATGTTTACCTCTTCTTCACTTTGAAGTCCCCTCCTTCTACATCAATAACTACAAAATTAATGAAGAAAGAATATGTCTACTATATACAGATGAATTAATATGCTTAAAATACTGGTCATTTGCAGAGGATGGGCTTTGTTGAGGATCCACATTAGTCTCTGCATAATAAGTATTGTGGTAATCCAGTAGGAAAAACTGTCTAACGGTAAAATTGTGCATGTGTTTTCAGCCCTTTTGATCATCATTGAACACAATACTGTACAACCTTGATGTGTAAAGATAACATATCATTGCAAACAAAACCTGCCGATGAAAAACCCAGCATAATGAGCATTCTGCAGCTTAGAGGAAATGCTATCAATGCCACAACAAGACAATATTTGCTTTCCACTATCTGCTTCCCAGCATTTGTTGTACAGTTACTCATGGGATTAGATGCAATCCCCATATGAATTCCTGTTTTGAGGAAAGCCATTTTCATGACACTGATGATAACCAAATCTAAAAAGTTTGAAGAGTGTAGCTCAAGGTCTGTAGACCTTTGCTAGGCAGCATGGCACTTTTATCACTGGTAAACAGTTTAAAGGTAACTGTGAGATTTACAGATGGTACATTGAATATTCTTAGAGTTTTCCTTAAACCAATTATTACCGATACCTACTTGTAGGTGGAAAATGTTAAAAAAAAAAAAAAAAATCTTTAATGGTTGTACATTTTGTACAGTTGGCTATCCCCCTACCCCCAGGCGTACCGGTTGTATACAAAATATCAGTTTCTTAAATGTCACAGGGTAATACAGTGTTAACAATTGATCATGTATAAAAATGGGACTTGTTTGCAACGTATCATGGCCATGAACCAACCATTATTACGGCCAAGAAAAGAGCTTGACTGTCATCCTCACTGCCATCATGTGTCTTGCATGCCCAACCCATTTTGCCCCTCAAAATAGAACTGCCAATCAGAGAAGTTGAGACTTCCTCGCAATATTTTCAGGATGGAAGCGGGAAATTGAGTTGCGACTAGAAAAGTCACTCAAAAGAGGGGACCAGATTTTGGATGAACACGTATTTACTGAAGCGGCTCCTTCATGTTGACTCCATACTGCAATTTTTGTTCCTTGCAACTGCCCTCTACTTAAACACACTGTTGGGTGCTGTAAAGCCACTTTTAGGCAAGTAAAAGGAATGGTGTTCGCCCATTGTATGCCCATTACACCTGGGGACCTCTGGATCTCCCATGAACAAACTACAGTCATCAATGTACTTACTCATAGTATTAACTTACAAATATTGTAGCTCTACACCACTTATGGTTCTTGCGAAGATTTTAAAAGACTCCTTGTTTTTTATTTATCTATTCTTTTTTTTTGGGGGGGGGGGGGTGGGCCCCCTGGGGGAAATCAAGGAGAACATGGTGCCCATTTGAACAAATTGTGATCCTATCTCCCTATTCATCAGAAAGTCTTCAAGAAGATGGAAATGTGCAAATTAGGCCATCCCCATCCCCAAGGGGAGCACCCCTGGATCTGCCATGCCCCTTCCTCCCCCCCCCCTTCCCCTCCCAGGAGCATATTGCCCGTTTGAACAAATTGATATCCTATCCCAATACGGACAACACTTGCCAAATCTGGTGAAACTTCATTATGGGGTTTTCAAGAAGATAAAAATATGAAGTTTAGGCCCCAGTATGATGCCCCACCCACATCCCAAGGAGGCACTCCTGAATCCGCCATGAACAAACTTGAAACTGCAGTAATCAATGTACTATGTTGCTCTAGGGATGCATATTTTGTACCTGCCAAGTTTGGTGTAAATCTGTCATGGGGTTTTTTTAAGAAGATGAAAATGTAAAAAGTCTACGCATGACGCACATCGGACGACACAAGATGCATGATGCAAGACGCCAGCTGGACTTCTAGGACCCCTGTTACACACGAAAGGTAGCCTGAGGCCGCTTTGTGGACCGTTTACACATGGGCTTCAGGGCCGGCTCAAGCAACGACGCTCCTCATGGACCCTGTTTCCCCAGGGCCGGCCTCACTTCGCCTTCCCATACTCTGCCATACGAGCGCCAGGTACCGTTTACACATATAGCCGGGCTGGCCTCAGGCCGGCCCCACTTTTGTGTGACCATGTATACGAAAAAGGCAACCTGGAGCCGGCCTGAGGCCTGCCTCAGCTCGGCTTTTTCGTATGTGTAACAGCTGGGTCACAGAGCAATCACAATAGCTCACTTGAGCCTTTGGCACAGGTGAGATAAAAAGGGATGATTTGGCTCTAAAGTACTGAGGAAAGAAAGAGCAGTTCCCAAAGGAGTGCATTGCAATATCATCAAGAAAAATAAGAAACTAGGACTGAAACAAGAGCTGGGAATGGTCAAAATTTATAATATTTCCTCCAAATTCACATTGGTTACTTGGCTACTTGATGACTGTCCACAATTCCTCAATTGTACCTTCCTCTATAATTTCTCTCTTTTTTAACATAAATTTATCAATAAATGATTTGTTTCTTTTTTTAAGAAAAAAAAAGTGAGGGTGTGTGTGTGTGTGTGCATGAAAGAAGATTGTGAAAAATGTGGTTATAAAAAGAAAAGGGTGAAAGAATATAAGGCCTTTAAAAAAGGCTAAGAAAAGGGGGAAAAGGGAAAGGGAAAAGGTCCATGATCGGTGATGACAGTCTGTTTTAGAATTTCCAAAATTGCGGCAATAATGCAGCATATATCTTTTTCTCCTTTATTAATTTGAATTCATTTTCTTATAAAGGAAAACAAGACACTAGTATAAATTATAGTAGGTATTAGGCGTAAATATTCACAACTGAAAGACACACGCCTTAAAATCAAAATAACAACAACAGGAAATGAAAGAAGATTAAAAAAAACTGGAAAAATGAAACAAGAGGTTTACAAAATAGAGAGTTAACTAAAAGATAATGGAAGGAAAGAAAGAAGAAAAACTTGCATTACACAGAAAAACAAGGGAGAGATGGATTTAGAAGCTGGAAAAGTAAAGAAGAAAGCATTGAAGAGAAAAGTACAGATTGAAAACAGAAACGCACTAGGTAGAATAAAATTAGAAATGAACCAAAACAGGATGAAAGCAAAGATGATTAGGAAGGAAAGAAAGAATTATACAGGTTGAAAGGAAATGAAGACAAGGATTCATTAGAACAACACAGAAGAAAATGATAAGTGTATTTTTACAATACTGCAGAGATTTAAGGTGATTAAGTTTGATTAGCCGTATACAGGTTGAAAGGAAATGAAGACAAGGATTCATTAGAACAACACATAAGAAAATGATATGTGTATTTTTACAATACTGCAGAGATTTAAGGTGATTAAGTTTGATTAGCCCTATTTCAAAAATTAAACATAATTAAGACTTAAAACTTTCAGGATATGTAGCCCATATATATGAGAGACAGTGGAGATAAAATCATATGAAGCCTTACATTTTTCATGTATATTTTAAACAATATGCCTTAAAAATTGACCGTTTTAGGACACCAAATTTGTGACATGATTAGTACCCCTAAGACCAAATACACCATACTCAACTAAATTATATATATTTCTATAAGTGTTTTTGACTGATCTTATTCCAGATCATGCCTATTTGGAATGACATGTAGAAAAAAATGCTAGGGCATCGCAGCAGCAGCTGCAGGCATGCATGGCATGCAGCTCTAACAGTTGGGCCGCCAGGCAGGGCCTGCAAGCCCTGTCACTAATGTGAACCGGGCCGCTTAATTGTGTTGCAAACTGCGCTGCCCTGGTCGACAGCAATCAACGCACGATGTTTGATACACACCAATTCCACAATTTACAAAAGGATAATGCTAAATGCCATGTGCCTTCGTGTAGCTAGACTAGCTATACAAACAACCACAGTCACAAACAAAACACTATTGATAACATTGACTCTCGCTTTTCTCACACAGCCGATGTGGCAGTTATCACATGAGTTAAGCAAACAAACAAGTTGTACGTAGAGCCACAGCTGTAAATGATCCTTCCTAGACAAGGCCTACGCGTGGAAGACACGATTGAACAGGAAACTGTGAGTACGATCGAGATTAGTTACGAATACCGATATTTGCTACTGAACTTCTAATCGAGGATATTTCTAAAAGATTGCTTTAGCCTATAGGTTCTTTTGTGATAAAATAATGCTTTTATGGATGGTGGTAATTATTTTGGCATCACTTTCACGCGAATGGCTGCTGGGCGATTACTAGTATGCTCCCTGTGCACTGCATGTGCCGTGCATGCAAGCTAGCTGCTTACATACTGAGTAAATGTACTGATACTGGCGCGCGGTGGCGAGGCTAGCTGCCGGAGGCAACACTGCGCACGCTGTGGTAAAGGCATGATGGGCACGGTCGGCTGGCGCATATGGCATCCTCGCTCTGCAGCACACATGCATGCTTTTGCGCTAGCTTTATCTAGTGATGGGGTTGCGTGCGTGGGTCTGCAATATAAACAACTGCGCCGTGTGTGGTATGTAAAGGGTGATGGGCACGTTGTATACACACACACACACACACATACACAATCACTACATGCGGAGTGACGACATTGTGGGGGAGTGGCTTCTGCGCTTGTTACACATATTTTCTAACCGCTATACGCTCATTATCCGATCGCTTGAGATCCTCACGCGAATGCAACTTTCTGGGGTAATGATTTGGACACATTTCGAGCGTGCTCGACAGAAAAAGTGGGTAATATTGCTGTGATTTGAAAGTTAAATTTCTCGAGATAGAAACATCATTTCGCCATGAAATTTGAACCCTATGTGTCTTAATGATGTAATTCTCTTTCATATGAAATAGTTCACAATTCGTTTTTCAGAGAATTTCAAAAGTTGTAAAAATGCTTCAGACACCCTATTATGATACTCTCAACATCACTTTTGTGGTGAAACGAATATCTAGAAACATTCCATATTTTTTTAACGATTTTTTCTTTTATTTTTCTTCAGATTACTTGGGAACACCCACAAAAAATCCTTCCAAACTATTAAATCAATATTAATATTCTTGAGATGACCTCTGCAGTCGCCACGTCTGCACTCAAGCATTGCCGCGCCGCCGCGCCTGGCGACACTCACGCCAGTAATCGCTCGCATTTCAGCATTCGCATGGGTCGTTTGACATCGCATTTAAATCCATGATTTTAGATATGATGCCTCGAACCGATTTTGCTCAAATTTCGTGAGTAACTAGGAAACTTGTGAAGCTTTATGGACATAATCAAGCGAATTGCCGCAGTCCTTTCATTTTCGCGTTGCATTGCAAAAAAGCGTGGAGACTCCTTATAAGGGGTGCCCCGGGGGTTACTTATAAGGGGGACGGGGTTACTTATAAGGGGGACGGGTTACTTACTGTATAAGGAGGGGCCCCCCTTGTGAGTGGGTTTCCCGAACTGACATTGATATGACAGAAACATGCAAGTTGTGCAATTATGCTGAGTCGAGAGGAAGGTGCATTCCATATCCAATGTCTTTTGTTAAACATTTACTTCAGTACTTCAGCAATGATTGACAGATGATGTCATCTCAAGAATATTAATATTGATTAGTTTGGAAGGATTTTTTGTGGGCGTTCCCAAGTAATCTCAAGAAAAATGGAAGAAAAAATCGTTCAAAATATAGATCTAGGGCCTATGGAATGTTTCTAGATATGTATTTGTTTTAGGCCTACCGCAAAAGTGATGTTGAGCCTTGAGGGTAGACATTCTTATGATTCTATCATATCATAAATCAACACAAATCAACATGCATTTAACATTTGGATTTCAGGGCCCCTTTAAATCGATTATTCTACTAGGGCCTACTATGAAAATCGTGTCTGGATTTTTAATGTGATTTTTCACCGCATAGTAAAAAACAACTTTTTTATTTTCCAAAAATCAGTGAGAATAATTTTCGTAATTCTGCTGAATTCATAATTTTCAAGACTTCCTGAATTACGGTAACTACACGCAGCCGCTGTCGCGAAGCGACGCGGCTGCACCTGCATTCCTTCGCAGACGTTGTCATTTTTCAGTGTGGTTGTGCGACTCCTTCATGAATATCTTTATTAATCATGGAAAACTAAAATACAAGGAATTATCGTAATCTATGATAATCATTCAATAATTGGTATGCGATTTTTTGTTTAATTACGTCAAAAACTCACCGAAATCTGTGGCTGAAATCTGGTCTGTAAACGTCCTTATTGCTTCACTCCTCATCTGCGTGTTATTTGAATGGCATTCACTCTCGTATACTACAACGTACAACGTAGGTAGTCGGAGAGCTAGAGGGCGCCTCTCCGACTACCTACGTTGTACGTTGTAGTATACGAGAGTGAATGCCATTCAAATAACACGCAGATGAGGAGTGAAGCAGTAAGGACGTTTACAGACCTGATTTCAGCCACAGATTTCGGTGAGTTTTTGACGTAATTAAACAAAAAATCGCGTACCGATTATTGAATGATTATCATAGATTATGATAATTCCTTGTATTTTAGTTTTCCAAGATTAATAAAGATATTCATGAAGGAGTCGCACAACCACACTGAAAAATGACAACGTCTGCGAAGGAATACAGGTGCAGCCGCTGTCTCTACAGCGGCTGCGTGTAGCTAGAATTACGGTAACTCAAAACTGGTGACCACTATTTTTGGCCCAAATTTCATCCTCTATCTAAGTATGAAATTCAGAGCCATGAAAAAAAAAAAAAGCGTCCGGTGATACGATCCACTCTCCTAACGTTACAACCCAACCCCATTTAACTAGTAAATTAGACCACTATAACGTTAAATTCTAACGCCGGGCCGAACCTTACTTCCCTCAATGAATGAATATGAACATGATGAACGGGGCACTAACGTTAGTTTCTACGTCCTCTTCAGTTGTTGGGTAATGAATGTCGAAAAGAATATGATTGTGACGCCGGGAACAATCTAAATGCCAGACGTCAAACCAATTAAACAGTATATGTGTCCCTCTCAATCTTGTTGCCACTTCACGGCACGGAAAATTGCAATGAACACTAAAATCTTGTCGGTCTAACATGTCACTTTAATGGGTAGAGTATTCTAACAATCAACACAAACTCGTCAACCATTGAATGCGATTGGATATTCGGCCGGTCAGCACCGGCTCCCCAGCAACAAAATCGAAAAATAATCGGGAACTAGTAGCGATACATACCTTCCAATAGCCGTGTTATTATATTGTCTACGTTTACTTTCTCCGCCTCAGCCATTAGATATGTCTATCCAATAAGTATTGATGTTGGATTTCTGGCATAAGATGTTACGATGGTCTTGGATGAGCTGGATTTAATTTTGGAGAATTTTCGAATCCTTACTTCTTCCTCCTCCAGGAATATGGCGGCGGTTAATACATACGATTAAGTGCGCGCGTGCTGCGTTACTGCGGCGCATTTTATATAGTGAAACATTACAAACTGTATTCAATTGTGTGTGATCTTCGTTCGTCATTTCTATGGTGTGCGTTTGTGCGTGCGAACATACTTATGAAAAGCAGGGCTTCGTTTTCATGAGCTACAGTATCCCAAAGGACCAGTAGAGTGCATCTGAGCCAATCCTTTTCCTCTTCCTTCGACCTCTTCCCCTTCTCGTTCTTTCTCCTTCTCCTTCTTCTTCCTCCTCCTCCTACTCATCTTTTTCTTCTCCCTCTGCTTCTTCACAAATCTTCTTCCTCTTCTTCATTTCTTCATCTTCAGCACTTCCTTCCTCTTTTTCTTCTTAAATTTTCGTCTTCTTCTACTTCTGCCTTTGTTCTTCTCCTTCGTCGTTTGGGATTATATATAATTTATATAAAGCTCATATTCAAATAATTCCACACAAAAAAATCAGTCAATCTAAAAGTAACAATAATCATTTCGTCGAATAATCGTTTAGCAGTAAACAACTAAATGTCCATGGTTGGCAAGAGTTGCTTATTAAGAATGTTCTCAACAAAATCAAAAAGTAAAGTATAATAAAGAACTTGTGAAGTAAAAAAGTGTGAAAAGTATAGATCTCTGATATTTGCACATCAGAGACAACAACTCTCCCGCTGTACAACTTTTTTTTAAATCAAAATGAATGACTGAGAAGCTTTTCATCAAACCAGGTTTATTTGCATCATCGGGGTGCTGGTTACAAACAAAACAAAACTAAACAAAATTTGTCCTTTTAGGATTATATGAATGACGAAAAGAAAAATAATGGCCTACAACTTAAAACATTTTAATCATGGAATAAAAATGACGGTGAGTGCAGGGAATGAATGCAAAACTGGGACATCCTCTGAGTATAATTCAACCCAATTCAATTCGATTCAATTCATACATTTATTTGGTAATGAAAATCGTTTGGATAATTATAAAACGCTTACAAAATGTAGCAGGTACAGTTCTGAGAAAGCCAGAGGCTTGTTAGAATAGAATGTACTCTTGAAAACAAATCATACACATATTGCAAATTAAACGTTGAAATATCAAATAATAAAAGGAGCACAGGGAGAATAAAACATGTCAAAACAAGCACAAAATTGAAATTTACAAAAATTACCAATAACATCAAGGGAACATGTATGGAGAGAATAAAACATACTAAGACAGAGGACAAAACAAATAACACCACATGAAGCAAAGCAAACAAAATAAAACGAGGTATAGAACGAGACTACAAATGTACGTGTTTAGGTAGTATACGAGAAAACACTACCGATTGCAGCTCATGTAAAATGCATTGTACATAATAAAAAAATGTAATTCAAATTTCCTATTTTGACTAAAAGGAGGAGAAGGCAAGAACATATCAAAATGTTTTCTTGAAATTGTGCACAGGCAGCTTTTTAAGATTTTCCGGATTTCCGAAGTTCCGAACATTAGATCCATGAAACCTTACCGACTGTTTTTGAGCACGAGATGTTCGGCAACAAAATGGATAAATGTTAGATTGATGCCGTGTGTTTTTTGAGTGAATTTCATTACAACGTTTGAAATAATCCATAAAAACAATAACCACTATAATCACTATCATACCATAGTTGAAAAATGCGTGATAAAAAAAAAAAAGAATTTGATGCAGGTTTGTGGCCTTCTTGTCCACAGAAGCTTATGGAACTGAACGTCAGTATATAAAATTATGTATCACAATTCAAGTGTGTGTGTGTGTGTGTGTGTGTGTGTGTGTGTGTGTGTCTGTGTCTGTCTGTCTGTCTGTCTGTGGGTGTTCTTTGTTGTGAATGGAAGAAAAAAGATGGGGTGGGTGGGGGTCGCTGATCTTCCTGATATATTTGTGAATGGTAATGGAAGGAATAATTTGTTCTGTTTTCTTATGTTTTTTTTTTCTTGCCAGCAAAACCCAAAAGGAAAGGTGACCGCGGGATGCGCGTATGACGCAAAAGTGTGCGTTTATTATTAATGTTTGTGTAATTTTTAATTGCTATGTGACTAAAAGGCCTCTTTGTGTGTCTTTTATAGTCATTGTTGCCATCAAGGTCAAGATATGGCACACACATCCCAACAACAGTGTAACTGTCAAGAACGCGAAGACCCCTCCCCTTCCATTTTTTTTTCCAACCAGATGGTCGTCGCCACGTTTTCAAATGTGGGGGGGGGGGCACTTTAACAAACGGTTTACAGCTCTCAAAGGTTTCTTTCCATTTTTTTCTAGTGCCCCTTCCGGGGTAAAAAAAAAAAGAAAAAGAAAAAAAGGTGAGGCTCACCCGGCCCCCCTCCCCCCCCCCCCCCCCCCTGGTTCCGGCGGTCCTGTAGGCCGACCAATCTTCAAGAAAATCAATCGGTGATACTCATTGTGGTATCGTAATATGCGTACTATTGATAATTATGCCTGATTCACCCGTCCATCACTGTCAATGGGCTTAGAAAAAAAAATCCCAAGTATGATCTTGTATACAATTCGATCTAAAATGTTCCTTTACGAAGATTAGATCTCCTCTATAGTTGCCTGAAAATGAAATTCGTTTCATTTCGTTTATTTCATTTTCAACAGAGTGGCAATGTTCAAACATATCACGAGAAAAAAAAACCAAATAATATAAAAATAAAATACATATTGTCAATACGTCTAAATACAATATAAACACCGATGAATTGAGGAAGAAATAGATACTAATAAACGTATACATGCTATTTACTGCGCAATGTTGAAAACGGAGGGGAAGCTAGAAGCAGAGCTTGTGATTACGCTTTCCCAAAAAAAACCAATAAATAAGAAATAATTACTGAAGTGAACACTGAATATTGACTGATGTAAAATCTGAACAATATGGTAACATTGAATCACAGATCAAGAGACACAGAAATAAGCCCCCATTGATTTTATTTTATTAATTACAATGTACTATAGTTTTTACAGTATACCCTTCCATTACTCATTGTGAATAGAACAGGTTTTTTTTTTTTTTTTTTTTTTTTTAGGGAGATGATGATTCGCAATACACAGTTATTATGTAACAGATTTATTATGTCGTAACTGTTCCTGCAAGCCCAACAACACGTCAGCGAGATAATAATGGTTACACTGATTACAAACTGACGCGCTGAAACGTTATCATTTCATTGCGTCAGATGATATCGAAGTGCAGGACCTCATTTCAGTATCCTGATTATCGATGTCTTCATGACAAAAATCACTGGGATTTCACAATTACACTGGCGTTATTACGCGATGTATGTCACAAACCGTGTTCCTATGGTGGCGATATCACTGCTATGGACACCAAGGAGGTTTTATTTAGTACCTCCTCCTTGGAAATACGGCCCAAAGAGGTAATATACACTCAGATATTACTCACCGTAAACTAAGTGTATGAGTACACAGTGGCGGATCTAGAGGGGGGCGCAACCGGCGCACGCCCCCCCCCCCCTTTAATTTTCGTAAAAAACAAAAGAAATAAAAAGAAAAACAATAAAATGAAACCCGGAAGTGGCACTAGAAATATTAGTCACGCCCCCCCCCCCCCCTTTACAGAATTCCTGGATCCGCCCCTGGTATAGGTGTATTACTACTAACCTTTGCCAAACCAGGGAGGTGTCCAAACCACAGTAAGAGTTCTGTGGTCCAAACACAGCAATTGGTCACATCCCAAAAGTAAGGCGGCATTGCTCCCTCTACGTTATCTGTTGCTACATCTTGTCACAGGATCTAGTACTTGACACAGTCCTGTAGTTGGTTTTCTTCGATGATCGCATGGTGGGTTTCAAGTTCCAAGTTTCCAGTTTATTCAAAGTTTCCACAATACAAAAATTACATAAGAACAATAATATGTAACAAGGAATACATTGTTGAATATATGCGATTAAAACAATTTGCAGAATTGAAAATAAATTGACAATGCATGTAGATGCATATAAATGTAAAGTGGAGGGGTCTTAGAAAAGCAAGCTTGTATAATAAGAACCCCTGGAAAGGCAAGTTAAGACATGCAATATAACAACTCACTACTATATACAAACATTAAAGCCATAGAATAATTCTACTGGAATTCCTCAATCCCTCACACACACACACACACACACACACACACACACACACACACACACACTACCTATGGAATTTTAAAGCAAAACATAATTGGCATTAGACTATGTTACTCAAATGGAAAGCGATGAGATGAAGTCATGTATGTAGAATTTAAAAGGAGCAGCATCAATGAGACTGAGAATATCGATGAAGCAAATACTTCCGAGCTAACACTTTAAATCTGGAAAAAGTGGTACTATCTTTAACATCTGAGGGTAACATGTTCCATTCTTTTATGCAAGACACATAAAAAGAATTTAGGGCAATACTGGTAAGAACAGTAGTGACGTTGGACTGATTTGTGGTGGTGCATGGTGGTGGTGGTGGTGGTGGTGGTGGTATTCGCGGTGGTGATGGGGTGGTTGAAGTCAGTGGCCGGGACGGGAGATTGGCAGGCAGTGATTGAGATGGTATAATCGATAATGATGATGGTGGTGGTCATGATAACGACGACGATGAAGTATTTCTTGGTATACTTTGTGGAAAGAAACAGAAAACGAAGATCGCGATTGAAGAAGCAGACTGGCACTTGAACACTGGAAGGTCCTAGTTACAACATTTAAATCGTATAAATGATAACTATTGTTTTTGTTTGTTTTATTTTGCAGACATAATACATGCTACTTGAATGCTACTATAGCTGCAGACATTAACAATCATAAACAATATCAATTAAGAAGCTTTTTTTCGGGGGGGGGGCAATATTATATATAAATTTGTGATAATTAGGTAGCCTATGACAAGCCTGCAGCCCCTCACTATATGGCTTTGCTGTATTATCAATAATAAATGAAAAATAAACCTTTGGCATGTGACATTTTAAGCCTATGATTAAAATTAATCATCCCGACGACCAAACACGCAAGTCAGGAAAAGCATCGACAACAAGATACTAAAACCAAGAAATGATATCAACATAAGTTGCCATTTCCACACCTCATTCACAATTAATATGCTACAAACTGCAATACGCAGGCCCTAAATGCACATTGCAAATCCTTTTATGCATGTTACGACGACCTGTAAATTTTATGAAGCCCTGTAAAGTTTATTGACCCAACTTTCCAGGAACTCTGCGCGTCACACGTCTAGACAGCTGATCCCGCGCAGTGTACGCTGCATGGGTGCATGCCCTTTTCCAAATTTCACCGCGCGCACAAAGGAATTTTCGCGCCGACATTTGCATCTCATTCACATACCACGTCTTCGTAGCAGCGGGTATAGGCCTACAGTAGTAATGCATGCACAAAGATATTATGTCACGAGCACTCACATTACCAAAAATGTCGATAGAAGACCGAGCATATTTGATTTGAAATGTGTTTATCTTTCTATCTAAGGGTTAATTCATTTCATAACTGGAGAAAATACTTGATTTTATAACATAAAATGGACACGACTCTAATCTGGCAGCGAAATAAATACACTCGCAATTAAAGAAGAGAGAGAGAGAGGAGAGAGACGGAGAGAGGGGGAACAAGAGAGGAGAGAGAGCAAGAGTGGGGGAGAGGGGGAAGTTCTGAACAGCAAAACTTTTCGATAAACAAACCCCCACATGCACCACATACACCATTTTCCATTTTACTTCTTTTCTGTTGTAATCTGTAACAATTTATGTCTGTAATCTTGTTGTGTTTTTGTATTTGTGATTTTTTTATATGTTTTATCTTGTAACACTGGATGTTTAATGTTGTTATTGTGATTGGAAATGGAAATGAACGAATTCAACTGAATTGACTTGAATTGAAAAGGGGGTGCTGTAGTAGTATTCTTATAATGTCAAATGCATTAATTCTTTTAAACAAGAATTTTTAATCGCACATTCATTCGGTAATGTTTCGAGTTAAAGATTGTTTCTTCCATCATTAGGCCCTATTGTCTCTCGTGACCATGATGATGAATGCTACTTTAACGGTGTCAAGATGATACAAAATACAAGAAAACAGACGCTGAATGAAGTTCCTGGCTAGATCTGGCTCTGGATCTGGATCTGGATGATGAATATGATTTAGGCCTATGATTAAAAAAAACCCCAACAACTCTTATTCGGCGATGAACAGAGATCACTTAGCAGTGTATTATGTGATGTGATTGTACAGCAAATTTATTACAACGGAGATGACGCTGGAGCGCATCTTTAGATCTGTACTTGGCAGCTCTTTACAATCCTTCACTGTTCTGTGCACGATGGTTCTGTGAAAAACAAAAAGAGTTGGCAAGTGCAATTGAAGAGCCGTGTACTACTAGTAGAATAGTTTTAGGATGGTAGCTTCGGGTTGCATGTATGTCTCTCAGCGCTTGAGTTGGGCTCAAACTTTTAGATCAATGTTACCGAAATGTTATTAAATCAGTACCCTAGTTGATAGACTTATATGAGTTTGTGTGGAGTTTATGAGATCCTTTATCACTGCAGAGGCAGAAGACCGCCATTTATAATCATTTACAATCCCGGGGCTCTATATTATTACTTTAAGAATTGTCTTGGAGCTATTAAAATCATTTTCTTCACTGTACGGTCCTAGATCGTTGGTTTTGATTGGTTTATTGTCCAAAAGTCCGAAATTAATTTCAGGTTTTGCGCCACCATTCGATGTGTTTTTGTTCCATCCATTTACTAGTACAGCTCCAAGCGCTGGCGCATTTCCGCAATCCGCTCACACACGGTATCATCAGCTAGCTAGCTAGCCATCAAGCAACGGCGCCGCACAACGGGACGCTACTTCTTGACGATGGATCACCTTCATGCGGAATATGGCTAGTATCATCTTGTTTTTGCCCGTTTTTGAAATGCTTACAAAATTGAAGAAGTGCCGTGGAATAAATCCATTACGCTGCTTGCCGATCATGGAATGAGCTAGGTGACATCATGACTATCAAAGGCAAAGGTGAGCAGCATTTCGAAATATCGAAATACCAACATGCTACTAAATCGAATTTCCCTGCTGTGCTGTCGACAACTGCACTACGCGTCTACGGCCTTGTGTGTATGGGGTTTATACTGCTCTGATCTGTAGTGCAGTGACACAGTGTACAGTACAGTGTGTAAACTGTAACTGTTAGCACACTGATTAACCGTTTATTTAGACTAATAAGATCTTTTGAGTTGATTTTTTTTTCCATTTGATGGAGTGAGAAAATATGCATACATGTTTGTATTCATTGATGGATAAGAGGCTGTTTTGAGTTTCATGAGTCCATATCTGTGACCAGCTGGAACGCAAAGCGTTCCACTAAAAAAGTAAACTGTGTATGATGGAGCGCACTGGGCTCACTGGGGTTAATGAGTCCACAGCCATGTTTCATTTTATGCATAGTTCTAGTAGGATCTACTAGTACGGGTAGTGCAGTAACCGTGAGTAGGCATCTGCATCTATTCTCTGGTTTGCATTTAATACATATAATGACTCTCTTCATTCACTGTGTGGTGTGTCAGCAATATCAGTTCGGGAAACCCACTCACAAGGGGGGCCCCTCCTTATAAGTAACCCGTCCCCCTTATAAGTAACCCCGTCCCCCTTATAAGTAACCCCCGGGGCACCCCTTATAAGGAGTCTCCACGCTTTTTTGCAATGCAACGCGAAAATGAAAGGACTGCGGAAATTCGCTTGATTATGTCCATAAAGCTTCACAAGTTTCCTAGTTACTCACAAAATTTGAGCAAAATCGGTTTGAGGCATCATATCTAAAATCATGGATTTAAATGCGATGTCAAACGACCCATGCGAATGCTGAAATGCGAGCGATTACTGGCGCGAGTGTCGCCAGGCGCGGCGGGGCGGCAATGCTTGAGTGCAGACGTGGCGACTGAGTACATGTACACAGTCGCCACGTCTGCACTCAAGCATTTGCCGCGCCGCCGCGCCTGGCGACACTCACGCCAGTAATCGCTCGCATTTCAGCATTCGCATGGGTCGTTTGACATCGCATTAAATCCATGATTTTAGATATGATGCCTCAAACCGATTTTGCTCAAATTTCGTGAGTAACTAGGAAACTTGTGAAGCTTTATGGACATAATCAAGCGAATTGCCGCAGTCCTTTCATTTTCGCGTTGCATTGCAAAAAAGCGTGGAGACTCCTTATAAGGGGTGCCCCGGGGGTTACTTATAAGGGGGACGGGGTTACTTATAAGGGGGACGGGTTACTTATAAGGAGGGGCCCCCCTTGTGAGTGGGTTTCCCGAACTGATATTGTAAGATGGTGTATCACAGACACAGTGCAGTGTCTTTCATGCCTAAAGATAGGGTGTCTGATCGCGCACTGCCAACCTTCGGACAAAACGCGCCCCTATCTTACAACACGCAAGCCCCACAGAACACAATGGAGTCGCGCGCCTACGCTGTTTTGACCCCGCGTTTTGTGCTAAAAAATCGCATTTATTGCAAAATCCCCGGTCCATGCCGCTATCGAATCCTAACAAATTTGGTATCATATGAAAGAGGAAGTTTTGCTCCATAATCTATCAAGGCGCTGGTACATGACTCCGACGAGAAATTGGTGTAAATGTCGTTAGAATCACACCTATCTGGATATCTCGGCGTCTGCTTCGCTACTTGTACCAGCGTGTGGCATGCGAGTAGTTTAGGATGTGCTGAATCCGATGGTGAGGTCGGTTTTTCGCTAGCTCCACGTCTTGGACCGGGGATATTGCCTAGAAGATACCCCTTGCAATAACTTTTTGATCTCAGCGAACGTGTTAGGCGTGGCTTCGTATGCAACAACCATAGTAACGTCCGAGCAAATACGCTCATACATATGTAAATCTACACGCATTCGCCGCCACATGGCGCGCATGCAGCTAGCTCGCGCGCTGTGTGTGTGTGTGTGTGTGTGTGTATCTCACGGACCTACACGTGTAGGTCAGCAGTGTGTCTACCGTCGCAAGGTAGCTACGTAGCTACATACAATGTAGTTCGCTAGATCGCTACGCTGTGTGTGTGTCTACACGAGTACGTGCGCGCGCGCACACCCGTGCCACTGAAAACAGACTGAGCTAGCTAGCTATTGCTAGCTGTCACGTCGCTTCGCTTGCGATAGTTCTACAGCACTGAGTTCTATGGGGTTTACGATTGCCCAGCATTCACAATACTAGTATGTGCATGTAACACGCTCGTAAACCACCTGGCGCATCAGTTTCAAGGTAGTCAAAGTACATGACATTGTACTATTACTGGATTGATAATGATCATAACAGGCCTACAATGTATGAGTTAGCAATCCAAACGAATGACCATGTAGAGTCATATTTATTTTTTTAAATACTTCAATAGAAAAGTGCACTAACGATGCACGAGTTACAGTCTTTCTCGCGATCTTATGCAGCACAACAGATAGGCCTAGGCTACACAACGCACCATATCAGGCAAGTTAATTGTGAAGCGGTACCGCGGTGGAAGGTAGGTACAAATACCGATTTTTACGACTGAACTTCCCATCGACAAAAAGGGCAAGCAACGATTTTGGAAGCTATACTCTTCAGCCACGAATGGTGGTAAAGTGGCATTCATAGCTAAATAGCCATATAACATTTTCACATGAACTGCCATAGATCTCGACATTGATGTGTTATGTAGTCGTCGCATTCAGTAGCCAGCTAGCTGTGTGTACGTGTGTACACACGTACGTAGTGTATATGTAGCGCATATAGCGTGTGTGTACAGTGTGTAGGTAGTACAATAATACACTCAAATGCACGCTCGCTAGCTCGTCCGCCGATGTTGGCTGGGCCGGAATGCATGCGCTACGTATTCATTCACAACGCTGAGCGCTGTATACGTACGCACAACATGTATTATGACGACACGAGGGGGAGTGGCTTCTGCGCTGGTTACGCGTTTTAGCAATCCGCTGTACGCTCATTAACCGGTCGCTGGCGATCTGCACGCGAATGCTACTCACCGGCCTTGTTTGCAAACATGATTTGGACACATTTTCGTGCGTGCTCGTCAAAAAAAAAGTTGTAATATTGCAGTGATTTGAAAGTTGAATTTCTCGAGATAGAATAATTATTTTGCCATGAAATTTGAAATATATGCTAATGACATATTTTTCTTTCATATGAAATAGTTTATAATCCACCTTTTATAGAATTTCAAAAGTTGCAAAAATGCTTCAGACACCCTACTAAAGATACGGCAGTGACACAATATGTTGGCAATGGTATCTGGAGCAAAGTATTCCTCTTTGAAATTTTCCATACTGGTAATATAACGTCTATGCATTGCAATGGTATGCAAAACGCTCCCATGCCATGCCCGACATTACAGTGGAAATTGTGAAAATGCATGAAATCTTTTCTCTGTCACATACATCTGTAGGGAATATCCCGAACCTCGTAAAGGTCACATTTCTTAAAAGTCAAAAAGAAAACATAATATCGTAGTTCTCATATGCCTGTTGCACAGCGTCTGGTCGAGCTAACGTTATAGGGGTCTAAAGTTAGACACCCAGATCTAATCATTGATAGGTCTAGTACCTAGGACTAACCCTGTTACGTAAAAGTACCAGGTACTAGATCTACTACTAGACCTCTAGACCACACAACAGAGTATACATCTTAGAGTTAACGTTAGACCTAATGTTAGATCTTCACATCACAGGTTAGTGACAGTTAGTGTTTCTGACTAGGGAACCATTCTAGTGACCATCTCTTTTTAGTGACAGTGCCAATTTCACTTCATCATGAGTTACGGCAAAGATCGTACGATCTTTGGTTACGGCTGCCTACCTCAGTAACTTACTGTTGAGTCTACTCACAAGATCAGACAAACGGGCTTGATGGAAACTGAGGGAATTGCTAGCATGTAAATTCAGCCTGATTCTGGTGTTCTGATGATGATGTTCTGTACGGTCCAATGTCGACGATGTGTGAAGGCGGAATGGCTGTCGAAAGTCAGCTGGCTTGTTCTTCACTCAACCTTACATTCGGGTTTACAAGCCGGTGTTCGGGCAAAGTGGTGCAACGCAGATAACAGGCATCTTTAACGTAAATCAAGAGTCGATTGAGCCGTGATCGCCAAACGCTAAGCTCCTTGCGGGAGGGGCCCCGCTGCTACGATGCTGTCTAATGTTAGTAGCTAGTTCGGTACATGTACATAGTCATGTTGCGCTAGATCTATCCGGGCATTGGAAAGACACACGTACGTGTATGTGTGTCCACCGAGGCGATACCAATAGATGGTACCGGTATTCAATATACTGTGTGCAGACGGAGGCAAACAAAGAAAACATGCACACACAAAAGGTCGATGCGCGGAAACTATTTTCATCTTTGGTAACTAATGCAGTGCGCACTAGTGCGTGCTGCTTTATTAAAATTAATATTTAATGATTTTGGGCATTTTTTGGGGTGAGATGTAATGTTCTCTAGGGTCCTTAAGACATGCTCTCACACCTCTCAAAAATAAATTTCAGGGTGCAGATACACTTAAAGCTAGTATATTGTAGAGGTACAACCTGTAGTACAGGTACTTTAATTCAGACCTTCCCTCAGAAAACTATTAAAACTGAAAACTTCTTTATGATGGAGAGGGAACAATATTATAGATTTGAGAGTGAAATTTTTCGTACCCAAAAGGGAAACGTATTCCGGAGTGAGATCCATGAGTTTAATAGTTTTTTCTTATTTCAAAATACATTAGAGGTGTAGGCCCTAGAAACTACATGTAGCATTAAGATTTCATACATTATAGGCCTACATGATGTTGGGAGGAAATACCCTTCAACCATGCAAAATCTGCTAAGTTTGCAGAAGGATATAGTAGGCCAAACCTTTAACATGTACAATATGCATATAAGATGAAAAAAGAATGATGAAAATGTGAAATATCAGTCAAAAAAGGTATTAAGGCAATGGTATTGCAATCTCAGAGCTTGTCTGATCATAATTGCTATGTAATGTCTTAATTTTCAAAATGGGCTATACAGTATCCATATTTACATCTTCTGCGGGAGAGTGCATTGCATGCAGCTTGTTGGAAAATACTGCAGGGTGGTCCACAATTTGAAATTTGAGCATGTTGCAAGCCCTGAATGTGACAATATTGCAAAAATCTATGCGCAAAGTGCACATCACAATCATGTAGCACGCAATATTTTGCAACTTCATGTTGCGAATACATTTTTGAACACATTTTATTCTGAGCATGTTGCCAATTCTTAAGGATATTGCATAGCATGTTGAGCGATATGCTCAAACTCCTGATCTATGACAACCCTTTCTGTAATGTTTGGCCACAATCGATCATCACATTGTTCTACCTCTGCACTAGATAGTGCAATGATGATGGGGAGGGTGGGTAATAAAAGTCATACAATTTAGATTACGTTACACTTTAGATTTCAAAATACTCAATAAACAGCTCACTATCCTGGCAAATTGCAACAGGTCAATTCCACGGAAAGGTTGCATTTTATGAAAATCAAACTATTGAGTATAGATGATTAATGAAGCTTAATTAGATGATCTGGTATTGTTTACTCAAAGCAGCCGTTCACAACAGATATTTTGATACCTCATTTGTGAACATCAGTGAACGTGGAGTGGAGTTATGTCCGAAAAACCTTCATTTTTCATGAAAATTGCCAATTTTTGCAGAATTTATGTATCATTTCTGATACACTATTATGACCATAATACAGCTTGTGTAATTCTCAGATGGCTTATTTTCTGAATGTTCTTTGGTCATAGATTGGTTTTATGATGTTCTAAAACTTGTTTTGGCATCAGTAAACATCATTCTCTCAATTTCAAAATGTGGTAGTTGATAGCGTCCCATAAGTCACGTTTTTGTGTCCCATCAGTCACGCTGGTTTTCCCTATCCTGCTACTGTACCAATGAGTAGATATTCATACCACTTGGCTCAGGGTAAGCACCAACCCTTTGCTGCATTCAGGAAAGAAAATATCTTTCCAGAGACTCTGTGTGTAAGAATATTTCAGAACTTACTTTCCCATGTGAAAAACGGTGGTCCTCAGATGTCCCATAAGTCACAACAGCAATTTTTCGTTGCTGTACGTAATGCAATGATACTTTTCAAACTAAGTATGGTGTTTTCATAAACTGTGATATGATGGATCTAACCATGAACTGAGAAAAATGCATTTGATGCAACTATTTTCTCAAAATACTGGTTTGAAATTGCCGAAAATTGTCACTTTGTCCCATAAGTCACAATGGAATTGACCAACAGCCAGACAGGTTTCTTGGTAGACCATTTCAGTTTGTCACGTAAGCAAACTCCAACTATGACCATAGTATTTTAGATGAATTCTGAGCCTTTGTGTAAACTGCATAGTACAAGCATGTTTTGCTTTTTAAAGTGCATCAAGTGAGGGCTTGAAGTATGCAAGCGTTCTCATAAGTACTTTTGTTCAAGGCAACTGAAGCTCAGATAGGAATTAATGTAGATTGAGTGAAACCGGCAATATGAGTAGAACATATCAAGTGGAAGTTAAAGAGGAAAATTGGATAGTCCAACCAATTAAAAAGCCATGATTGAAAAATTATGGATTTTTGAAATTTTGGTGCCACCATTGCTGGACAAGAAGATTGCAGTTCATGGTATCATTGTGGACAACAAAAGAAAATATAAGGCGAATTGTACAAAATTTCATTTTTCATAGCAAGCTCCCATTCAATTGACTTCTTACTGACATGTGTTAGTGGATAAATTATCCCCCCCCCCCCCTCCTGCTTTCTGAAAGAGGCAAGTCAAGTGAGCCCTATTTCATTTGAAATGCAGGAAAAGTGAATATGTGTAAAAAAAGTGGAAATGTGAAGTGATGATTTTCTTTCTACTTTCTCTAGGTACCGGTACCATTGTCCATAATAACATCATGAAGTGCACTCAATATAATTGTAGTACAGTAGTTTACACCTAATATCCAGTTATAATATTGCTGCTTTCAGTCAATTCACATTATTTTATACTTGGACTTCTGTTTCCTTTGAAGGGATGGTACAGTTTCAGTTGAGATGGGGCTCTGTGACCAGTTGTCAACATTTTTTTATGATGAATTTTGGAGATAATGAGAAGAGTGATATATAGTTAATTTCATGAAAATTGATTTTGAAATGACTGAAATACATTGTATCAGAAACAAAGTGATCCTACATGTAATAAAAGGTGTGAACCACCTTTATGAGGGTTGCTGGATATCTCAGCCTTTTCTTCACAGATTTTCATCAAATTCATCAAAGTTTCATCAATTTTTATCGAATTTGAATTCTGCAATATATAAGTGAATTCTAAGTATCTCACGAAAAGTTAAAAGCTGAATCTTCACCTCAACCAATACTATACTATCCCTTTAAAGTTGTATGTCACAGTACAATATTTTGGGTTGTGTAGTTTGCTAAAAATGTATGTGATACCAATGTGATTTTGTTTTTCTCGCACACTTTTCGGTGAGAAAAGCTCTTCTTTTTCTGACATGTCTTCCTGAAGTACGTATATGTATGTAAAGTTGTCTGGCTGCACAGTACTGGCACGCTACCATGATAAAGAACACAAATTTCTTTGTATCACAATGTATTACATGTACACTGTATACATTTTTTATATATAAATATATCTTTTTAAAATCAGCTTGCTGTAATTTAGCATTCCATTTAAACATACCTGTACAGATGCACAGATGCTCCCAGTGAGCATTCGATCAGGGGAGAATGTGACCTGGATTAAATGCCAGGCACACACACACAAACACACACACACACACACACACACACACACACATACACACACACATACACATATATTACACGATGTTCACAAAAAAACCCCAAATTACTGTCTAATCTCTATTTCATTTTAGATTTCAAGAAGGCAGTGTCTTTTATCAAAGAGTTTCTGCTGAAGCTACCTGAAGACCCAGAATGTGCAGAGCTGCGCGACAGCCTCAATCTGGCTCTCCTGCAC
This sequence comes from Diadema antillarum, assembly GCF_040938485.1. Taxonomy (NCBI): domain Eukaryota; kingdom Metazoa; phylum Echinodermata; class Echinoidea; order Diadematoida; family Diadematidae; genus Diadema; species Diadema antillarum. Next base: position 1,406,147 of record NW_027271238.1, on the reverse strand, counting down.
ATGAAGAAGTACTTCAAGACTGTCTGGCTACAGGAAAAGGAGCGGAGCAGTAGCCAGCATGGAGCCGGAGGGGGTGGGGGAGGTGGCGACAAGTTGGCCCAGTCGCTGCCTAGGGGTTGCGGTCCGTCCTCCCTCTACCAGGACGATCCGGACCGTTTCCACTGGAAGTGGGTGAACTCAGACCCTGCCAAGGTGCTGCGGGGAAGCCTACCGCTGGATGGGAAAGAACTCCCAGTGATGCCCCTCATTCTACAGGCTATCAAGGAAGGTGACAAGGAGCTGGTGGAACAGCTGATTGAGAAAGGTAGGAGAATCAGACACATGCACATTGTGCATGACATACATGATGTAGTAAAATAGACTTTATTACCAATACCTACACAAATGAGCATAGTTTCTTTCTTGACAAGAAGTACTACTAATACTACATTTACACCATATGTGGGGGTTTTGTTTTAGATTTAGTATCTATTGGTAAAAAATAAATGGCATTTACAGCAAAGAATAAAAAACTCAAGTGAATTACAGAATCACATAATAAGGGGGGGGGGAAGATGCAGCATAACAAAATGAATAAATAAAACATCACATATCACGTTTACACCATGTTTCCAGTGGCCACTGCAGTCCTGTTTCAAGCCACTGTGGTGAAAACGGGTGAGCAAACGTGACAGGCAATGATTGCTATGAATGCCGTGTCAGATTTCCAAACTGTCAAATAAATTGCCATATCAGTCATAGTGCTCATGAGAAACCTGAAAGGCCCTGCTAAAAAGGGTAAACCCAGCAAAACATAATACAATGTAGCTCTGTAATAGGCCATAGCAAAACTTGGAGGCTGTCCGTACTCGGACGCAAAGAGAATTATGTGCATTCTAGCCTGACCAGATGCCTTGAGAATGGTACATCTGATAGCTAAATGTTCACTGGAGCAAGGACTGGACAAATATGAATACATTATAGAGGGATAGAGGGGGGAAAAAAAGGAGAATCTCATTACTTACAGTATTTGACAGCTGATGGTGTGTTCAATATTCTCAACTTTAGTTAAATTAATAATTCCTCATAACCAGTCTTAGTACATGTGTACATGTGTAATAATGGTATGATTTGTAAGATTCTGGCCAATGTATACTACAAAGTACATATGATATTTGTATGTATATCACTTTAAGAACATTTCTCTCAGTTCTAACTGACACAATGTGAACATTGTTAATTCATTGCAATCTTTCCAAAGTGTGATTGTCACCACTTTCAGTGTACAGTTGCATGGTAGAGTGTACTATGTACACCTTGAGATTTGCAGGATCCGGGAGTGTTAAGTGTACTCATTGTACACTACAAACACTGAAGGTGGGTTTTTCTCACCTGCGCAGTAGTCGAGTAATCCTGGTACTAAGCACATGTTTTGAAAGCAATATTGAGTGCTGCCAGCCATCGCGAGCTGAGTGAAGGGATGTGTTTGGCCTTATATTTGCTGTAACAGTGTACTTATGCAAATGAGGGCATGCTTGATCACAGTAGGAAGACCCAAAAGGGTATTGATCGATTTCAATGCGAGCTATTATGAGACATGGCTTAAATGGTTGTTTCTTTGCCACTTCGGAGGGTTCTGCCTTTGTTGGCAGTGGGTAACCTGCCATGAATAGAGGGCAAAGCACAGTGTGTTCTATGCCCAGGTATCTTTGATTGAATTACTTTAATACTCTAACCGCACTTTTGTCAAGTTTGAAATAATGTACAACTCTTGCCACAACTCACATCAATCTCCAACTTTGTCATGCTTGCTATTTTTCTTAGCAGATTTGTCTTACTATCTAAAGATATATGCAATGTATCATTAGCATGTCTTTCGGAATGCACAAAGGAACTCAGATCTATTCCAATGATCAGTGTTTAAAATAGTTCGTTTTGGAAACAAGTCAAACTGTCAAAATGTTTAAATACATCTAACATAATAATGTCCAGAGGATATCCTAAATGTGTGCACATATTAACATCAAAAAGTACCTGCCCTGAAAGATTTCAGAGAGAAATCAAAGACATATTGTGCTCCATGAGTTTTGCAAAGCAAAGTAGCCTCCTTAAAGGACAAGTTCACCTTCATAAACATAAGGATTGAGAAAATGCAGCAATATTAGTAGAACACATCAGTGAAAGTTTGAGGAAAATTGGACAATCGATGCAAAAGTTATGAATTTTAAAATTTTTTGTGTTGGAACTGCTGGACGAGGAGACTACTACAGCTTGTGATGTCATATGAGTACAACAGTAGAAAGAAAATGTAAAGAAAATTCAACATATTTTCATTTTTTTCGCATAATAAAAGAGCATTTGACTTGCCTCTTTCTAAAGGTAGGGGGAATAATATTACCCATGACATATGTCGGTAACAAGTCAAGGGAATGTGTACTTTTTTCAAAAGATGAAATTTTGTGAAATTCTCTTTTTATTTTCCTTATATTGTTGTACGTATGTGACATCGTGCACTGCAGTAGTCTTCTCATCCAGCGGTTACTGCACAAAAACTTCAAAAATTCATAACTTTTGAACGGATTGACCGATTTTCCTCAAACTTTCAATGATGTGTTCTACTAATATTGCTACATTTTCTCAATCCTTATGTTTATGAAGGTGAACTTGTCCTTTAAAGACAAAATGTTGTACTCATGTTTTGTTCATAAAACATCACTGCCATTGTTTCTGGTGCCTAATGCCAGTGTTGAAAGTTACATTTTTCCTTCATTTTGTTAAATGTATGTAATTCATGCATAAGATTCCAACTTAAATTGTGAGCTCACTTTGATTTTGGGAAGAGCGGGAAAAATCAGCTGTTAAAATGTTCTACTGTATGAAATGGCTTTGATAGAGGACTAAATGTCGCCTGATACATTGTAAGTAAAATGATAGATGATATTGACGTATTTCAGTGGATTTTTGTAGCATACATGTAGCGAGAGGTTAATCATGTTGAATCTGGTGTGATTGAACAAGTGACAGTCAAATACCAGTTGAAAATATTCTAGAAAGCAAAGCAAATTCTGCCATCTCTATATCTCTGTGTGGTACTACCCATTATCCCCTTTCTCACACCCTTGCCAACTGAGTACCAATCAAGGTCCTTCACAGATCTGTGTCAGTGGTCAATTCCACCGAAAGGTTGCATTTTATGAAAATCAAACTATTGAGTATAGATGAGTAATGAAGCTTAGTTAGATGATCTGGTATTGTTTACTCAAAGCAGCCTTTCACAACGGATATTTTGATACCTCATTTGTGAACATCGGTGAACGTGGAGTGGAGTTATGTCTGAAAAACCTTCATTTTTCATGAAAATTGCCAATTTTTGCAGAATTTATGTATCATTTCTGATACACTATTATGACCATAATACAGCTTGTGTAATTCTCAGATGGCTTATTTTCTGAATGTTCTTTGGTCATAGATTGGTTTTATTATGTTCTAGAACTTGTTCTGGCATGAAAAAATATTATTCTGTCAATCTCAAAATGTGGTAGTTGATAGCGTCCCATAAGTCACGTTTTTGTGTCCCATCAGTCACACTGGTTTTCCCTATCCTGCTACTGTACCAATGAGTAGATATTCATACCACTTGGCTCAGGGTAAGCACCAACCCTTTGCTACATTCAGGAAAGAAAATATCTTTCCAGAGACTCTGTGTGTAAGAATATTTCAGAACTTACTTTCCCATGTGAAAAACTGTGGTCCTCAGATGTCCCATAAGTCACGACAGCAATTTTTCGTTGCTGTACGTAATGCAATGATACTTTTCAAACTAAGTATGGTGTTTTCATAAACTGTGATATGATGGATCTAACCATGAACTGAGAAAAATGCATTTGATGCAACTATTTTCTCAAAATACTGGTTTGAAATTGCTGAAAATTGTCACTTTGTCCCATAAGTCACAATGGAATTGACCCAGTAGGATATTAAAAGAAAATAGAGGACTAGCTGCTACAGGGAGGATGGATGCTGGTAGACATGGGGGTGCTTCATAAAGCTGTTCGTAAAGTTACGAACAACTTACGAGCGACTGGTGATCAATTCTTGTGCTGAATTATGGAAATTCTGATTTTAAAGTATAGCACATCAGAACTGATCACCAGTCGCTCGAAAGTTGTTTGTAACTTTACGAACAGCTTTTAATATGAAACAGGGCCTTGGTTCCTCAAGGAGAAGGAGAACCCTCAAGGAGGGTATAGACTTCCTCTTGTCATGGGACGGGGTGCAAAGGCCACCCCTGTGGGATCCCCTCCTCTGAGACAGGTGGTAGCCTAGTGCTGCTGGAGAAGCCAGAGAAGACTAGGACCGAGGCTAAAAGGAGGAGAACAAAGGGGGGATTTGGATTCAGGTCTGAATGGGGAAGGGATTCCACAGGTACGGTGTCTTTGTACTGACCCCGCACAGATGATTACTGTCGGACACCAAATCCTATTCAAATTGTGGAAGGCAGTCAGGAAGCTGCTCTGAAACGTCTTTGTATAGAGAGCTTCCATGTTAAGATTCTCTTAACTCAAGATTACATGCACAGAAGTATAAGTGGACATGGTAAAGAACCTTGGTACCATATTGTGCATTGTTGTAAAATGTGCATCAACTACATTTGTACCATTACTCATTGTGTGCTAGTGCTTTGAGCTCTGAAATGAAGGGAAAAGCCTCTAGTGTAATGTAAACATTACCACTAAAGTTATCCGTATCTCTCAGTTAGTCAGAAATATTCAGACTGTCAAAGTTATAAACCAGCAAACTGCTAGGAAAAGGGGGGAAAAAGTCAGAAGGTAACAGTATCCTCTATCACCAGTGTCTGACTTTGACTTTACCACAATAGATGTGTTGAAGTATGTGAAACATGTATGTATCCTGTATCTGATACATTAATGTATACACAGTGAAACAAATTCCTGCAGTGTTGAAGGTATTAAACTTAATGGCCATATGGATTGAAATTTCTCCATGCAATGGATGTGAAACACTTCTCTAGGGTACATTGCCTTTCTAATTCAGACATCTTTATCTTCTTCTTCTTTTTTTTTGACCGAACATAAAGTAATATCCCATGCAAAGACAATCATAAGATCGTCGGCTGAGAATGATAAGGGCGTTAAGTTGCCACTAAATAGTGTTCATGACCACTTAACGCCCTTCTCATTCTCAACAGAAGAGATGTATTTGATGCTATGGCAACCTGAGGCGATAACGGAATATGCAAAAATCAGTATTCATATCAAGAAGAAAGACGAGGAAGTTGAAGAAGGAGAAGAAGAACCAGAATTCAAAACCATGATGTTGTATAAAGTACATGTACAAGTATGATGAAGAAAATACAAAATTGACATTGATACGAAAGAAGAAAATAGGAAAGATGATGAAGAAGGAAAAGTTATTGTAGAACATCTACCCCTTGAAATAAAGGGATGGTATATAAAGCTTTGGTTGAGATGGGGCTTTGGGTTTCCATTTTTTGTGAGATACATGTAATGACCAACCTCTTATGAAATACTAATGAGCATATAATTGATTCTAAGAGAAACTTAAATTTTATTTGATGAAAATTGGTTGTGAAATGGCTGAAATATCCCAAAACAAAGAGGTCCTAATAATTGAAAGGTGGATTAGGATTACTTTTAATTCATTTCAGATATCTAGGGCATTTCAAAACCAATTTTCATGAAGTGAACTTTTGATTCCTCTTAGAATCGTATGGTCTTTGATATTTCATGAGTGGTTTCTAATTATCTCACAAGAAAGTTAAAATCTGAGTTCACCACCTCAACCGAAACTATACCAGCCCATTAAAGTGCAAAGAAAGATACAAAGAAAGAGAAGACCATAATAACTTAGATGAAAGTAAGGAGTACAGAAAAACAGCTCAGCGAGGGGGATGCATGATACACTCTGTGACCTGCTTTACCACTGGCCAGTAATCTGCACAATACAGCAGGCTACTATGTGCATGTGTGTGAAATTTGAATCAAGTGAGCCATGGTGCACTTTGCTAACTGCTGCAGGGTGTTATTGATTTTCTGTTTTCTCTTGTTCTCTCTTCTGTTCTCTCTCTCTCCCTTTCTCTCTGTGTCTTTCTCTCCCTGTCTCTATCTATCTATCTATCCATTTTAGATCTATCCATGTCCAGCTCCCTTTCACAGTTCATTTCTCACATCTATTAAGCTAACTCTCCTGATATAGTTATTTTTGAAGGAAAATAATAATGCCAGATTCATAGCAAGCTTTGTCTGTTTGATGATGGGTTGTAAAGTTGACATCGATTGCTTGCATTGATTGAGGCCTTGTCTCATATTGCCATCAACACATGAAGAAAGCAAAAGACTATACATAAAAAAAATAGACCATGGCTTAAAACAGTGTAGGAGAATCATGCATTGCATCGTACCAAACAAAACTAATAGCGAGAGAACTGAACATGAAGTGGTTCCAAGCCAAAGTTTATACTTATAAATGCTTGGAAATTGTACATGTGATGCAGCATTCCGCTCTTTTCGTACCCTTCCCATTTTATTTCTGATGGATCAAAATGATTGCAGTTATGGGTCAAATTCAGAAAGGGGAAATGAAACAATTAGCTAGAGTTAGCTATAGAGTGTGTAAATGAATGTTGCAGTTTTATTACCCATATATGTTTGGACATTTTGGTCAAAAAGTGCCATTGATGGCGTCAATGAAATGGTAAATTGATAATCACGATTATGGATGAGAAAGTAGGTAGTGCACCTGATGACACCATTGACAAATTGAATCGTCGGCATCCTACTTTCCACAACTGCTCGCAATTCTTATGACATCCATAATACAGTGTGGCACAAAGCACAAGGCTCCTCATTGAATCAGAAAGGCCAGGGCCGTACCGGCCGTTGGCATGGCAACGTACACAAGCCTGAGTGTGGAAGCCTGAGTACATATATGCGTAATTACTCCAGCCACCAAGTGGGTGGCTGGCATGATTGAAGTGCTGACAAGTGTATTAGATTCCCTGATGACATATATACAATGTAGTTTGGGGGGGGGGCAGGTTGATGTGAAGGTGACTGAATGTCAATTTCATAGGGTATGAGGAAGATTAAACCAAAAAGTACAAAATTCTTTGCAAGGAGGGAAACCGGGAAGGGGTACAATCTTTGAGGTATTTGAAAATTGATACGTCTCACTGTACAATATGGAAGACCGGGTGTCAACTCTGCTATTGATACTTTAAAATATACTGTACACTAGGATGAGTATAATGACACTTGTCAGCAACAATGTCTGAACTCATGAAATACCATACTGGGATCAGTCACAACAAGCCTCTTTCTGGCTTGTCAAGTTTGCTAAACATCTAATTTTGTAAGTTGTTTGTGTGTTTGTTTGTTTGCTTATTTGTTTGTTTGTTTGTTTGTTTGTTGTTGTTGTTTTTTGAGGGGGTTCTTTATCTTTCATTTCTACACAAAGTTATCACTGATGTCCAGTACATCTTGTCAACAGAATGTCTTCACAATCAATAAGGACTGTGCTTCATTATATCAGTATTTTTTTTGTATTCTTAGTGTACATGTCATATTCTAGTAGTATTGCTTTGTCAAATTTTTACATGATTACATACATACACACACACACACACACACACACACACATACACACACACACATGCACACAATGTATTTAAATGCACATTGAGAGGAATGGACTGAATTGAATAAAAATGAAATTTTGATTCTAGCTTTGTACAGTACCCTGCTCTCTTTTATTTTACGAACTGTTTGTGTGTAGAGTTTTATGCTTTTTATTTCTTAAGGGATATACAGTATTGTATTAGACACGAAACTAACTATTCAGTAATTTTCAGTTATAAAGATTTTATAATGAAAGGAGCCTCACGTAAAAACCAAAGATCATACACATGTATTATGGAAAGAGCTCCAATAATACAGGTGCCTGTTGAAAAGATCATCCAGTGTACATTGAGGCAAGGAGCAGGTGGTGGTCATACAGTCTGTAGTACGTATGTCTTCCATGTTTCATACTGTATGGGCTTTAATTCAGGCAAGGTACATGAATGTACGTCTACCAATACATGTAAAGCAAGAAAACTCATGTCATGCCTATTAAAAAACAATGGATTGCCCATTAACCGCAATACACCCTTAACTACCATGTATAAAAATGTGTGTATATCTGTAGGGTAAACACTCAGGATCTATGTGTATGTCCTACATGTTACTGCAATCTCCTCTAATGGCCCGCTGTAATCATGTGGGCAAAATTGCAATTCTCCTGTTTGCTTTTTTTATGCAATTTAAAGTTTAAAGGCTGAGTTCATGCACTGTAGCTACACAAGATGAGCAGCAATATGGTACACTGCAGACATGCTAAATTAACCTCCTGGAGTAGATTTAGCAATGCATTGTATATCCACACCCTGACAAAAGGATATTTTAAAGCTTCTCTGATTTGGGAATTATTGTCACCTGTGGAGATGCATTAGGACACAAGTACGTATCTTTGCATGATTTTTCTGTATAACCTCCCTTGTATCGGTTTCACTGTTGATGGCCCTGGATGTAATCAGAGCAGTTCAAAATGCACTGCTCAAAAATCTTTTGCAAACACAGTTACAGATCTATCCAGAGAAAGTCACCAACCCTTCTTGTAGCCGTTGCTATGGATATATAGACCCCATGTGATGCACTAAAGAGGGGCACCTTGCTCAAACTACATGTGTATGAAGATGCTTACACTCTGAGTGTTAAAGGGACTTTTGAGGTGACTTGCCAATCATATTAAAGTAAATTAAATTTCAATATCAAGAATGTGTTTTGCTTTTTTTTTTGACAATTCATCAACACTGGAGATCAAACATGCTAGAAACTCCATTCAACCAGTTGCGAAGTTGGATGTAGCCATTTTGTAAAATATCAGTTTAGAGTAAATGGCTCATTTCCATTATAGCCACGGTAAAATGTAGGGGTAAGATTTGGTGTGACATTTGCATGCATGTGACTAATGACCTTTATTTAGTCTGCGAGCTATAAGACTAGTATAAAGTAGAGAAATAAGAAAAGATCTCTTCAGTACAGCCGTAAGTCAGAACTGGTAAAGATTCATGGTAATGCTTGATAATTAGTTAAAGAGTGAAAGCAGTCCTCTCTTTTCTTGTTAATTTGGTACAATGTTGTACGTGTACCGTTAGTATTCTTGTGACATTTTTCAACTTTTTTTTTTTCATTCTGGATGTATCAACATCTTGTGCATGCCATTCAGAGCATGATTCTGTGTGAACTAGTAGTTTACAGCTCTCCAGAAATTATGATTTTCCTTCTCTCACACTTGGTATAGAGCTTCAGATATTATGTATTATAAACTGTGTCTCAATTGTACTGTGCAGTTCACATACAGTTTTATCATGTGTCTAGTGTGATTAATGATATGAGTACCAGGGCAAATGTACAGTAAGCGACGTACTGTAAAACCATTTGTGGCATGAAACTTTTGTGAATTGGAGCCGACGGCTTTTTTTCTCGCGATGAAACTTCTGCAATTTGCCGCTGACATTGAATGTAATGTGTACACACACACACACAAAAAAAAAATATAATGTCACATGCATTTTACTTTATGAATCTTGGCTCATCGCAAAATTCAAGAAAGTTTCATGAATGTGCAAATTTTTGTTTTTACCATAATTCACATCCCTCTTCTGTGTTTGGAAAAAAAAAATATCAGAATGAAAGTGAAATTCATGAAAGAAATGCAGTTAGATTGATTTGACCATCATTGCATACATTGTACATAACTGTACATTATGTGCTTTGTGCATTTACCGGTACATTTGACTTGATGCTGTTTACAGCCATTTCTGAGTCAACAAAGTACATTCTTGCAACTGGCAGAAAAACACTTGAATACTGAGTATCTTCACATAAAAGTGCAAAGCAGCAGACTTGCAGGGTTGATTTGATTTTAAATACCTCCATTATATATCCTACAGATTCTCCAGCTGAGCTCATTCTACAATGTAGCTATGTAATGAGAGACATTTAGACTGAGACATATTTTGTTTCTAGGCTTAGCCAAATCATGGATTGCATGTTTTGTAAGTAATCATTTACAGTTGGCAAGCTTTTTGCATGATACAATTTTAAGACTAATTCTGTCTTAATAAACCAGACTGTAAGTTATATTGAGTCACTTTTTTTTTCCATTACATGTGATAAATGATCATACTTTCATGTACTTGATGTACAGTACAGTTCACAAGCTTCCTTAGAGGAGGAATTACTGTATAAGCTGTTATTTTTGCGAGGGTTTCATTTTTGCGAATTTTGCGAATCACCGTTGGATCGCAAAGTTAACAACACGCGAAAATGTTGCCATATGCTATGGTAGCAATGCATTTATGATAGCTTCAGTGTCGATTCGCGAAAACATCATCTCACGAAAATGTCTGTGACCTAATTCGAGAAAATATCTGTACGCGAAAATAACAGCTTATTCAGTGGTCTGTTCAACCAGTCTCCATATTATGTAAGAACAGGCTTTGGTATAGCTGTAAAATGTCAGATGTCATTGGTCTGACTGTAAGTTTTGTGTAGATTTGTTGAATGATAGCCATCTGATGGCATCATGATGCTTATCCATTTGTAGCCTTGAAGTTATGACCTTCTCACATTAACATCATAAAGAATTTTTTTTAAATGAATTGAAATAAAAAATCATGAAATTATCGATAGGGAGAGAAAAGAGACTGCTGTTGAATAGCAGAATAACTTTTTTGATATCTTAGCTAATGATACTCATATTGTTATCCAGATTCTCAAATAGCCAGGACTTACAATTGTACTGAGGACATGACTATTTTTCATTCCCCTCCCTGGCATTTCAAGATAACGAAGGCTGCATCTTCTATACTCATACTTTATATGGCTTCTTTCAATTATGAGTCCAGTAACTGCACTAGATAACTAGTGATTGATCTCTTTTTCCCCTCAGGCTCTGGCTCTATATTCCAGACATGTATGGATAAATACACTATCTTGTGTATTTCCACAGTACACATACATTGTACACTTATAAGTTGCCATTGCCTTGCTTAGTGATTCAGAATAAACCATTCATTGTGATACTTTAATAGTTCAAAAGTTCTTCAAAGGTAACTCAAATGCTTTGTCAATTACTATTTGCTTTTCCCGCATTCAGAGGCCTCTTGTGTGCATGCGGTAGATGACCTGGGTCGGGACCCCGTGATGTATGCAGCTCAGTACGACCGGCTGGACTGCCTTGATCTCTTGCTGGAGTCACATGCTGATCCTAATGTCAAATCAAAAGGTGCGTGAGCTTTAATTGTTACATATTAAAAGATTCTAGTTTGTTTTCTTTTTCCAGCAAAGACTGTGATGTATGTGTATGTGGGTGTGTGTGGGTGGGGTTGGGGGGAGGGGGGAGTATCAAGGTAAGCATTTGTATACCGTCATGAATATACTCAGTGTAGTATACTACATATCTTGTCTATTGAGAATAAGGGCGTTAAGCTGCCACGAACACTATCGCTTTAGTGGTGACTTAACACCCCTATCATACTCACCTGACAATTTTATACACCATATATTTTGTGAGCGTGAAATGTTGTTGATCAAGAACTTGTTGTCAGTCATTGGTCAAATTGCTATCAAGAACCACAAGGATGAAACGAACAATGAAATAACATCCTATTTCAAAGAAAAGCTAGATATTTTCCACTTTCAGAAAATGTAAATTAGATTTCTGTGTTGTTAAATTTTGGAATGTAATGTGGGCATCTCATTAGCTTGGAGGCTATGTGGTGACCTAGTGGCAACTAGAGTCTCGCTGGTCACAGAGTGATCACAGATATAATTGTAACCCGAATGTTACACTCCCGAGTTCATAAATAAAGAATATCACACCTGGGATTAAGTTTTGACAAAATAATCCAATGACAAACTTTATTAGCTTGTTTGTCGTTCAACAAAGTACATCATTCAATTCAATTTGTTCACAGACTCAATTGTAACCTTTGTTACATATTAAGCATTATTAGATATTTGCCAGTGTATGACGATAACTCGACTCGTTGCTGTCTCTTTGTCTCTCTCGCCGGTTATCCTGTCGACGAGCCCAGAGAAGTCGCAAACCAGTCGTACACGGTAGCTGATGTAATACTCAGTAGCCGTCAGTCACGCTGAACCAAGCAAAGGCTGGCCAAAGCTCTCATCCAAATATGTATCTAGTCAAAAGAGTTTACAAGACACAGGACTTTCCTAATATTGTGTCTTTCTGATCAATAATATTTCTTCAGGAGTATGGAAGTCCACTCCAAAATCTGATCTGATACATTGTCTCTACATATACATGCCTCATAAACATATATGAGCGCATTAGACAATACAGATACAAATTCCAGTCACATACATTCAAATGTTTGTCAATTCATTTTGACATACAGGTGCTAAATACGGTCAGAATAACTTCTCTTCAGTTAAACATTTTCAGCATCCTGAATTATATCCAACACTGCTGCCACAAATAAAGCTGTGATCTATCTGATCGACTGGCAGTATAGTTGCTTCATCTGGGGTCGACAAATATTGTGACTCCGATTCAAATCTCATGGTTTGAGTGGAAATAATGCTCCACGCATACAACAATTACACTGAGCAGTTGTACACTATACCACGCATGTACAGTTAACATGTATACATTATAAAGAGCATGAATATATAACCTTTTTATATTCACAAACGCACAACTATTCCTCACATTTAGTTCTTTGCAAGGTTCTTCACATCTAGTGGCTAGTCCTCCCTCTAGAGTTAAACATTCCACATTTCAATAGTGCAGTGACCTCTGCCACTCACAGCGAACGGTCAGTGGACATAAATCTGTCAGTCCAGACGAAAGGGGGGGGGGTGCTGCAAATGTAGACCTCAATGTTTTCGAGCATAGCCTCACTTTCTCTGAGTGTGAGGGTCTACAGGGCATTTCAATATGTATGCAATCAAACATCTGACTTCTAATTCCAAGTCAGCTTCCCAATTTTGTCTGTCTAGCAATGAACTTGAGTCTATGCAAAATCATGTCCATTCATAAAACATCCAAAAGGCAAATACATTGTAGTGCATTGTAATATTACATTGCCAAGTAATACACAAGCATCAATCATCGATCATCAATTTGCATACCATAATAATAACTTCGGAATTTATATACATGATATCAGAGTCTCTCAATACGCAATCTCCAAATCTGTTGTTTGGAGTTCTTAATTAACAAACACTCTCCAATGCAATTCACATTATGAAAAATACAATGACTTACCTAGTCAAAAGAGCCAACACTCGTTTTCACTACAAGCTGCTCCACACGGCAGTCAATGGATGTACGTGCCACAACCAGTTGTATCACAGGCACATAAAACTTGTATATAACAGTACAGCTGATGCTTGTAAGGTTTTACCAGTGTTTTGTGGTAACCTCTCAGCAGATAAATGTGTGAAAAAACTTTCTGGATCACACAGTCGATGTAACAAGCAAAGTGGGTGCAGGCCTCAAAGCGCTGGCAGGAAGCAGATATGCCTATTTGCTCCAAAGCTATGGGCTTTTATACTTTTCTAACTTTATGTAAAATGTTAATATTACAAACTTTCTCTAGAAAATCAGAAACTTCCAGGAAGAAAACTGACCAGCAGACATTTCATTGGTTCATGTTTCTATGACATCATTCAAAGTCTGCCTCATTGGCTAGAGGTCACTCATTCCCCTTGACTTCCAGGAACATTACTGACGTACTGACCATCCACTTGGCCAGACAAAGTCTTAACATTGACCAAGGGCAGTAACGACAGGCTTTCCAGTCACTCTCAAGCCTTCTGGCTACAGGGCTTTAAAGTTGCACTCCTGTGACCTTGGTCACTAGAGCTGCTGCCTAGCCAGCATAGCTATATAACACATTGTTTATACTCATGCAAACACTGATCTAGTTAACATACTAGACAAATCATATAGCATAAGTCATAAAAAGCACTCAATTAGGGTATAGAGACATAATTATATCTCATTTGCATGAATGATGTATTAAACATAACCACTGCACATACATATCTCTTATGCTGAAGTGCGTGGATCACACTTTGTTCTGAACATATGACATATCAAATAATAATCTTGCAAACAATCATATACTTTCAGCCATTAATAACATAATTATATCAAAGCAGTATCTGTAATACACAATGTAACACAGGTAGAGTATTTAAATCTATTAATGTATGGAGCTACTCTACTTTAAGGCACACGCAAAGCTAGCCTAAACAGTTCATTGGAAATTAGGGGGGCAGAGAAATGGGGAGGGAAAGGAATAGGAGAGGACAGAATTTGGGCTAGACGTGCACTCTACGTCATTGTCACAGAAAATGTTGGTCTACAGTTAGAACCAGTCCACTCTGTATAGGCTTTGCCCATGGTAGGACACTGTCCCTAAATCCCAAAGCAACTACTACTTTGTCCTAGCAAGAATGACCTTCCTCTTCTGAGACATGGTCCTCTCATTTCTCTTGATGTGCCTACACACCAACAAAAGGGAGGGGTGCTTAAAACAATATCCCTAAACTGGCTAGCTTGCTCCATCCTTGAGTTTTATTACACCTACATAGTCTAACACCAGCAGGGGCATTTTACAGGGCTTGACCAGTCTCAATACACACAGGTTTACAATTGGACATTGGCTACTGGGGTCAAAGGCTGAAGGGGAAATCTTAAGACTAATCATGGGGTTACCAGTGCACTGATCGAGGGGTTGTTGGAAAACAGGTGGGTACGGACGTCAGAGGAGGGATGAATGGAGGGGGTGGTGATAACAGTGACCATGGGTTTTCCAAGGAAGTAGGAATCTAGTCTGATGACATTTCTGGAGAAATCTTAGTAACCCAAATTTTGGTGGGGTTACATCCTCCCCTTTCAAACCAGGGTTCACTCCTGTGAACCTTACATTAATCAAAGCCAAAGATCTTACGCTTAAGGTGAGCAAAGAATCCTGATGAAGTTGCTTGCCTAGCACCAGAGGGTTCACCAAGGGTATCGTACTGCATGCGTAGCGGCGGCCTTGAAGAGCGAGTTGAGCGTCTGATGGATTGCGGGGCAGGCTCTGAATCGATTGCTTGCTTTGCATTTTGCGCTTGCTCAGCCTCGGGCTCTGCTAGAGTATGAGGGGTGTTACCTCTGGACTCTGCGTCTGGGGGTAAAGGGCTAGTGTGTCTACTCTCTTCCTCCATGCTCTCCCCTCTCAAATCGGGGACTGCATCATCCGGTGTTGCTCTACCAGAACCACTGGATGCACTTGTGGCATCTATGCTGATGTCACTGCCAGCCTGGTTCTCTAAGTCTGAATCAGTTGATGTCTCCTCAGTAGTGGGGTCAGGGGATAAAACGGAAGCGCCGGAAACACCTGTGTCACTCACCACATCAGCTGTGTTGATCTGTTCAGGGGTCTCGCTGGTAGTCTCAGAGGGAATACTGGGGGGTTGGGAGGGGACAAACTCTGGTGCATTTATGTTAAGTCCTGAATGTGGGCGGTGAATGTGCTTGCGTACATCGAAAAGCAGAGTGATTTCTTCGTCACTTGAGTCTGAACTGTCAGACTCTTCCTCCCTCGGAGGGGCAATAGACTTTTTGGAACGGGTCCGATCAGCTGGACTCCTTTTCTTACCTGGTCTCTGGGTCTCTGAGTTATGGGCTGGGGCTTCATTCAAGTACTCTATGGGTAGGAGAAGGTTGCGGTGTAGGGTGCGTGTCCTACCAATCCCGTCTTCAGGTGCAACTTCGTAAACCGGCATATCAGGGTTGAGTCGCTTTGTGATGACATAAGGGTTCGCATACCATCTATCAGCTAATTTCTGCTTACCAGTCAGTCCAACGTTCCTAACTAGGACGCGATCGCCAGGTTTCAGACCATTGGCTCGCACTTTCGCATCATAGCGGACCTTGTTGGCACTGGCAGACTTGCCGGATGCAGCTGACGCAAGTTTGTAAGCTCGCGTAAGCTGATCACGCAACCCGCTGACATACTTCACGTGGTCAGTCCCAGTGAAGTTGTCAGGGCTAGTGCCAAATCGCAGATCAACAGGCAGTCTAGCTTCCCTACCGAACATGAGGAAATAAGGTGAGAAACCAGTACTGTCATTCCTTGAACAATTGTAAGCGTGTACAAGTGCACTTACGTACTTGCTCCAATTTGCCTTCTTCTCCTCCTCCAGGGTCCCTAGCATGTCCAGTAGCGTTCTGTTGAAACGCTCAGGCTGAGGGTCTCCCTGGGGATGGTAAGGAGTTGTCCTTGATTTCTTAATGCCAAGGAGCCTTGACAGCTCATGGATCACTTTACTCTCAAAGTCCCTACCTTGATCAGAATGAAGGCGTTGGGGCAGACCATAATGTACAAAGAAGTTCTCCCACAGGACCTTGGCGACAGTGGCAGCAGTCTGATCCTTCGTTGGGAAGGCTTGTGCGTATCGTGTGTAGTGATCCGTCACTACCAAGATAGACTTCTTATTCGAGCGGTCTGGTTCTAGGGAGAGAAAGTCCATGCAAACCAGCTCCAGGGGGCTGGTTGTGTGAATACTCACCAATGGGGCTGCTGGCTTTGGAGGAGTCTTTCTTGCTATACAACGAGGGCAATGCTTGACCCACTCCGTAATGTCAGCACTCATCTTTGGCCAGTAGAACCTGTCTCTAGCCAACGCTATGGACTTCTCGATTCCAAGGTGGCCAACACTGTCGTGTATGCCCCTCATTGCCTCGACACGGCGCTGGGCAGGCAATACTAACTGGTGATGGCGGTTCCCTAAGGAGTCAGTGAAAGTTCTGTAGAGGACTCCTTTGCACAGAACTAGCCTGTCGAACTCGTGGAGTATCAGGGCAGCCTCTCTTGAAAGGCCGGTATAAGACTGTGGCCTCTCCCCACGTTCAACATAATCCCTGACTAGTTTCAGTTGCGGATCTGCCTTTTGAGCCTGTGCCCAGTCTACTACATTCAGGTCTGAGCCCTTCGCATACAGACCTGGGATAGACTCTGCACTGGCACACAGGGTCTCAACGTATGGCTGGCTTCTAGGAGGAGAGTTGGCTGAAACATAATGCGTCTGACAGAAGGCAGAGAGTGTGGACACTTTCTCACCTGAGTCTGACGTCTCATGCAGCCTTGCCTCCAGATCACTAATCTTGCACTGCTGGCGATCCTCAAACTCCTTGTCCAGGCTGGGAGGATGTGGTTTCCTTGACAGCGCATCTGCTTCAATGTTCGTCTTTCCTGGCTTATAATGGATGGAAAAATCAAAGCAGGAAAGTGCAGCAAGCCATCTATGTCCTGTGGCATCGAGACGTCAGGACATATGTTAGTGGATTATTATCTGTCATAACCCGTGTACCTTTTGCTGCATACAAGTAATCCCTGAATTTGTCGGTGACTGCCCACTTAAGAGCAAGAAATTCCAGCTTGTGGGCTGGATAGTTCTTCTCACTGTGGGACAGTCCCCGACTCCCATATGCCACTGGACGAAGCTTACCTCCATGATCTTGATACAGGACACCACCAAGTCCATCACGGCTGGCATCAACATGGAGCACAAAAGGCTTTGACAGGTCTGCGAAGGCTAAGACTGGGGCTGTGACCAGACAATGCTTCAAAGCCTGAAAAGCCCTCTCACACTCCTCAGTCCAAGCATCACCAAGGGGGTCACTTGCCTTTCGGGCATCCGGGCTCGGAACTTTCTTTGGAGGTGGCTGTCCTCGCTTCCTGGGGTAAACGCACCCACTTGTGAGTGCGTTCAAAGGGCGGGAAATCTTGGCATAGTCCTTTATGAATCGCCGGTAATAGCCAGCAAATCCTAAGAAAGACTTGACATGCCTCACTGTCTGTGGCCTGGGCCAGGTTCTTACATCGGCCACTTTGTCTGGATCTGTCTGTACCCCAGCCTCGGAGACTACATGACCAAGGTACCTAACCGACTGACAGCAAAATTGGCATTTTTCTGGGGACACCTTCAAGCCAAATTGCTGCAACCTATCCAGTACCCTAGCCAGGCGCTCCTCCATTTCCTCCAGCGTTTTGGAGAAGATTATCAGGTCATCCATGTACACTAACACCTCTAACATGTTCAGACCCGACATGCATTTCTCCATTAGCCTCTGGAAGGTTGCTGGTGCTCCCTTCACCCCTTGGGGCATACGCTCGAACTGGTAAAACCCCAAAGGACAAGTGAAGGCCGTCTTCTCCTTGTCAGATTCACGCATCGGGATTTGATAGAATCCCGACTTTAAGTCGATAACAGAAAACCATTTACTGCCACTCAGGGAATCAATGGCCTCCTGTATCAGGGGCACTGTGTACTGGTCGGGAATGGTACGAGAATTGAGTGTACGGTAGTCGACGCACATTCTCAAAGTACCATTCTTTTTCCGAACCAGCACAATTGGAGAGGCATAGGGACTCTTAGACTCCTTAATTATGTTGTTCTCCAACAGCTGTTGAAGATGTTGCTGCAAGTCCCTAAGATCAGAGGGAGGCACCCTCCGAGACCTCTCACGGAATGGTGTGTCATCGTTAACACGAATCTGATGCTCCGCATAGCCTGTACTGCCTAGGTCAAATTCATGCCTGGAGAACACATCACTCCTCTGCCTGCACTGATTGAGCAGCCTTTCTTTCCACTCCGGGGAAATCGGGCCCCAATTGATGGGCAGCTCACTAACGTCAACTTGAGGGGAAGGGGTGTTATCGCCTACATTAGCACTTACTTGGGAATGGGTTGCCTCGGTGTAACTGTGAGGCTGGGTAGGAAAACTACTAGGGGTAGGGAAACACTTGTCAGGGACATAGGCATCCACTATTGGGCAGTTGCCAGGGACAGTGATAGACTCAGGGCTACTATTTGTCACCAGCACCCTTACCTTTCCAATCGCACCACCTGACAATTTTTGTACTCCTGGGGCTATGTGTAACCCACTTGGAAGTTTGCTGTGGGGATTAGACTCTACGAAAACAGTCATCTCTTCTTTCAGGGGATTCCTAATTTGGGCAGTCATTACCAATTTGGAGTGGGGAGGTATTTGCGTGCTATGTCCTTTCTTGGTCCTAGCAGTGCCCAATTTGCCATCAGGGGACACCTTCTCTTGTTTTGATATACTGGCATAGATATCCCTGCAAGTCGCACTAATCTGCAATGACTGGGCGAAGCGTGCTCCAGCCATCCTCCTACACGATTCAAAACAGTGCCTGAAAAGTCCTGAATTAGTGCCAATAATCACTCTATGGTCACAGGGACGCTGGGGGTCTGGTACTACAAGAGCCAATGTACTAAACTCAGTCCCTGTGCCAGCAAATGACCGTTCAAAACCTATGTTAACGTAAGCCCAACCCAGATAGGGCATAGTCCCATCTCCTCCATGGTACAGGACTAGGTCACTCAGTTCATGCAATTCCCTATCTAGTGTGTCGAAAAGGCTCTTGTGTATAAGAGTGACCTGAGACCCACTATCAAGAAGGCATTTTGTCTCCTTTCCATCTATCCAACATTTTGGGTTGATAGCATCTCCTACTAAACCTTCGGGAACATCATTACTGGAAACATCAACTTTAGAAACAAGTGGGGGAGAATCTAATTTTTGGGGCCCCTGGTTTCCCCTTCCCAGGCGCCCTTTCTCATTTCCCTGGTTGCCAAGGATGTAGTTGATAAGTCTTTTGCTCAGTACATCAGGGAGGACAGAATTTTGACAGTTTCTACTGATGTGGCCCTCCTCTCCACACTTGAAGCAGAGAACACCAGTAGCACTCTGCTGGGACGACTGAGGTTTGGGGGGATTATTGGGGGGTTGGGGTGCTGGTGGAGGTACTGGTTGGGGAAGTACATGGGGTTGAGAGGCTGTTTTGGGTGGCAGAATAGAGGGCTCTACCTTACGGTGGGCAGCCTGTTGGGGTCTTGTGCTGACAGGGGGTCTTGGGGCAGACAGAGATTTCTTCACCCTCTCCTCTTCTTCCTGCTTCCTCACCGAAGACAGGAGTTCCAGGAAGGACGGTGGTTTCTCCAGGCGCTCCCTGAGCTGTAGGTTTACTAGGAGCATTTCGTGGTAGAGAATGCCCCTGATGAACTGTCGGAGTCTCACCTTGTTGGCGTCATGTGGCTTGACAACTCCTCGCCTAACCACATGGCGCATGACTTCCTGTAAGCGAGAAAGATACTCAGAGGGAGACTCACCTTCAGCCTGGACTGTCTGATGAAATGTGACAAACAGTTCATCATCTGTGTCAGTATCGCCAAAAGCCAGATCCAGAGCCCTGAGGTAGTCTGCAGAGCAGGCCTGGGGATTCTCACGCCTAAGGTCTGTAATGATGCTTGACGCAGGCGGACGCAATGACTCACGAATGCGCTTGCGCCGCTCAGCATCATCCAGAGTCTGCCACTCCTCCATCTGGCTCTCAACGTGCTCTATCCAGATGGGGTAGCTATCCTCATCACGCGCTGCTGTCTTTGCACCAGAGAAGCATCGCAGTTTCCGATACCCTGTGGTCAGCCCACACCGTGCTAGTGAAGCTGCTAAAATTGGGATGTCTCGATCAGGGAAGGACATGGATGGTTCACTGATACCAGGGGAAGGGGGTGGAAGGTTGTTAGTAGTAGGGATGTCTTGAGACTGGACTTCCTGAGCTCTACGTCCTGCTTTTCTCCATTCCCTAACTAAACCTCTCTCCCTCAGGTCCTTGACACTGACCCTATTTCCTCTGACTGGTCCTAAACCGTCTAACCTCACTACTCTGCACATAGTCTCCCCATCTACTGGGATGACAATCTGTGCCTGTAATCCTAACATAGCAACTGCATTTTCAAATTCACACAGGAGCAATGTTTCCCCTGTATCGGGATCATCCCGTCTTAACACCTCAAGTAATGTGGGATATAACTCTGACAGTGCCAGTGCAAACACCTCTGTTGGCACAGTCTTTACACCTGTTGCAAGTAGGAGGGCATTCTCTACTCTAATCTCCTCCTTCTTACACCAATCCTGACCAATCTGCTTCAAACTTTTACCTGCCATCGCTTTGTTTCCTGCACACGAGTGTTGGCTCTTTGGTACAATAGAACGAAAATGGTGAATGTAACAGTAACAATCAACAATAATAATCAAGACTCAGTTTCGGCAACATGTGTCACCAAACAAATGCAATTATACAATTAAGAAAACAATGGTTCCCGGACAAGCCCCCAATTTATGTAACCCGAATGTTACACTCCCGAGTTCATAAATAAAGAATATCACACCTGGGATTAAGTTTTGACAAAATAATCCAATGACAAACTTTATTAGCTTGTTTGTCGTTCAACAAAGTACATCATTCAATTCAATTTGTTCACAGACTCAATTGTAACCTTTGTTACATATTAAGCATTATTAGATATTTGCCAGTGTATGACGATAACTCGACTCGTTGCTGTCTCTTTGTCTCTCTCGCCGGTTATCCTGTCGACGAGCCCAGAGAAGTCGCAAACCAGTCGTACACGGTAGCTGATGTAATACTCAGTAGCCGTCAGTCACGCTGAACCAAGCAAAGGCTGGCCAAAGCTCTCATCCAAATATGTATCTAGTCAAAAGAGTTTACAAGACACAGGACTTTCCTAATATTGTGTCTTTCTGATCAATAATATTTCTTCAGGAGTATGGAAGTCCACTCCAAAATCTGATCTGATACATTGTCTCTACATATACATGCCTCATAAACATATATGAGCGCATTAGACAATACAGATACAAATTCCAGTCACATACATTCAAATGTTTGTCAATTCATTTTGACATACAGGTGCTAAATACGGTCAGAATAACTTCTCTTCAGTTAAACATTTTCAGCATCCTGAATTATATCCAACACTGCTGCCACAAATAAAGCTGTGATCTATCTGATCGACTGGCAGTATAGTTGCTTCATCTGGGGTCGACAAATATTGTGACTCCGATTCAAATCTCATGGTTTGAGTGGAAATAATGCTCCACGCATACAATTACACTGAGCAGTTGTACACTATACCACGCATGTACAGTTAACATGTATACATTATAAAGAGCATGAATATATAACCTTTTTATATTCACAAACGCACAACTATTCCTCACATTTAGTTCTTTGCAAGGTTCTTCACATCTAGTGGCTAGTCCTCCCTCTAGAGTTAAACATTCCACATTTCAATAGTGCAGTGACCTCTGCCACTCACAGCGAACGGTCAGTGGACATAAATCTGTCAGTCCAGACGAAAGGGGGGGGGGGGTGCTGCAAATGTAGACCTCAATGTTTTCGAGCATAGCCTCACTTTCTCTGAGTGTGAGGGTCTACAGGGCATTTCAATATGTATGCAATCAAACATCTGACTTCTAATTCCAAGTCAGCTTCCCAATTTTGTCTGTCTAGCAATGAACTTGAGTCTATGCAAAATCATGTCCATTCATAAAACATCCAAAAGGCAAATACATTGTAGTGCATTGTAATATTACATTGCCAAGTAATACACAAGCATCAATCATCGATCATCAATTTGCATACCATAATAATAACTTCGGAATTTATATACATGATATCAGAGTCTCTCAATACGCAATCTCCAAATCTGTTGTTTGGAGTTCTTAATTAACAAACACTCTCCAATGCAATTCACATTATGAAAAATACAATGACTTACCTAGTCAAAAGAGCCAACACTCGTTTTCACTACAAGCTGCTCCACACGGCAGTCAATGGATGTACGTGCCACAACCAGTTGTATCACAGGCACATAAAACTTGTATATAACAGTACAGCTGATGCTTGTAAGGTTTTACCAGTGTTTTGTGGTAACCTCTCAGCAGATAAATGTGTGAAAAAACTTTCTGGATCACACAGTCGATGTAACAAGCAAAGTGGGTGCAGGCCTCAAAGCGCTGGCAGGAAGCAGATATGCCTATTTGCTCCAAAGCTATGGGCTTTTATACTTTTCTAACTTTATGTAAAATGTTAATATTACAAACTTTCTCTAGAAAATCAGAAACTTCCAGGAAGAAAACTGACCAGCAGACATTTCATTGGTTCATGTTTCTATGACATCATTCAAAGTCTGCCTCATTGGCTAGAGGTCACTCATTCCCCTTGACTTCCAGGAACATTACTGACGTACTGACCATCCACTTGGCCAGACAAAGTCTTAACATTGACCAAGGGCAGTAACGACAGGCTTTCCAGTCACTCTCAAGCCTTCTGGCTACAGGGCTTTAAAGTTGCACTCCTGTGACCTTGGTCACTAGAGCTGCTGCCTAGCCAGCATAGCTATATAACACATTGTTTATACTCATGCAAACACTGATCTAGTTAACATACTAGACAAATCATATAGCATAAGTCATAAAAAGCACTCAATTAGGGTATAGAGACATAATTATATCTCATTTGCATGAATGATGTATTAAACATAACCACTGCACATACATATCTCTTATGCTGAAGTGCGTGGATCACACTTTGTTCTGAACATATGACATATCAAATAATAATCTTGCAAACAATCATATACTTTCAGCCATTAATAACATAATTATATCAAAGCAGTATCTGTAATACACAATGTAACACAGGTAGAGTATTTAAATCTATTAATGTATGGAGCTACTCTACTTTAAGGCACACGCAAAGCTAGCCTAAACAGTTCATTGGAAATTAGGGGGGGCAGAGAAATGGGGAGGGAAAGGAATAGGAGAGGACAGAATTTGGGCTAGACGTGCACTCTACGTCATTGTCACAGAAAATGTTGGTCTACAGTTAGAACCAGTCCACTCTGTATAGGCTTTGCCCATGGTAGGACACTGTCCCTAAATCCCAAAGCAACTACTACTTTGTCCTAGCAAGAATGACCTTCCTCTTCTGAGACATGGTCCTCTCATTTCTCTTGATGTGCCTACACACCAACAAAAGGGAGGGGTGCTTAAAACAATATCCCTAAACTGGCTAGCTTGCTCCATCCTTGAGTTTTATTACACCTACATAGTCTAACACCAGCAGGGGCATTTTACAGGGCTTGACCAGTCTCAATACACACAGGTTTACAATTGGACATTGGCTACTGGGGTCAAAGGCTGAAGGGGAAATCTTAAGACTAATCATGGGGTTACCAGTGCACTGATCGAGGGGTTGTTGGAAAACAGGTGGGTACGGATGTCAGAGGAGGGATGAATGGAGGGGGTGGTGATAACAGTGACCATGGGTTTTCCAAGGAAGTAGGAATCTAGTCTGATGACATTTCTGGAGAAATCTTAGTAACCCAAATTTTGGTGGGGTTACATAATGTCTCTGAGACATCCCCTGGAGACTATCCTCTGTTTGGGAAGTTGTAAGAGAACCAAATATGTTCAGTTTTTGTTTTTGGAGACGTTGTCCTGTGGCTAGCCAGTCTCTGAGACATCTCTGCGACGTTTCCTTAGTCGTGGCCTAGTCATAAAGTTTGATTTTGTCAGCGAGTTTTTGGCGACCTGGCAGAGATGTTGAGCCAATGTCTCCAAAACCAATAAGATGTCGTGGAGACGTTGCAGCAACGTCTCTGCGTCTCCGCGACTTCTGGGCAAATAAGTTATCACCGTGCTTGTAGATGTCTCAGATTTCGTTCTGGAGTGGCCTTCTTGGTGAGGGGGCAAGCCATTTCTTGATCTTTATGAGTCGGATAATGAAGTCGTGATGAATGATCAGTTGTGGCAGTCATAATGATGTCTCCTCGAGTGAGGTAGGCACTTCAGTATACAATAAAATCACTGCAAAATATGTTTCAATTTCAGTTCATTGATGACTCTTTTGTGGCAGCTGTATGGTCAAGAATCATGGATATAACATCAGATTTACATTAAAGATATTCCATTTTTCCTCTTTTTCAGATAACTACACGGCATGTCATGTAGCAGTACATGGTGGGAACTGGGATGCTCTGGAAAAGCTTCTGGCGCACAGTGCGGAGACCGGGGTTCAAGACTCAGTGGGAAGGGCAGCCCTCCACTGGGCTGCCATCTTACGGGATGTTGACTGCCTGGATGTGAGTTGTCTTTGTTAATCCTTTCCATACTGAATTCTGAAATGCCCGTAGACTTAATATACAGGCCACCAGGTTCCATTATGGAACGGGTTAATACTTCCTGATGTAGAAACAGAAGAATATTCTGCATATCATGCATTGATTGAATCATCTTTCTAGACATCAACTGCTTGGACTGGGTAATCCAGGTCTTTCTTCCAGCCTGTAGAAACTTTCAAAAGAGCTTTGAAAACTTCTTTATTCAATATTTTCTATCTTTTGGTATGTCTCCTGCCCAAATGTTAGTGCCTATTTGTCTGAGATTTTTTAACTCAGATATCAAATGCTGACCAGTGCAGGCAATTCTGGGTGAGTGGTTTGCATATTAAGGCATTTTGTCCTACTCCCGTTCACGTTTGAGGTAATAATCGTCATTTTTTTGTCACATTTGTCCCACATTTCTGGGCAAAACAAGATGAAAATCTGGATAATGTTGTGCAAATGATAATTCAGAATCAACAGCAAAAATATACAAAACAGAAGGAAAAGGTGTCTGTGATGAAGAAAATATATTTACGCAGAATCTGCAATACAATGAGAAAGAACGAAAAGAATCAAGACTGATTCCTTTATGCTGATATTTGTAAAAAATTTTCCATTGCTTGTTTTATTTGACAGATGCTACTGAAGTACAAAGCTAACCGGAGCCCCCGCGACCGCGACGGCCTCACCCCAGCCATGTGGGCGTGTCACGTGGACAACAAGACGCACTTTGACATGATCACGGCGCAGGGGCAGCATCACGTTGAGGAGTCGGATGGGATTGAGCGGGACATGATGGGCAGGACGTGGATTCACTGGGCGGTCAAACGATCTGAATCCCTTGAATGCCTGAGTGTAAGTTTTCCTCTCTCTATTGACCGATTCAGGTTCGTTGAGGGCAGCAGACATTTCATGGCACTGGGCAGCCATAGTGAGTGTCTGAGCCGACAACCCCCCCCCCCCCCCCTCCCCCACCCCGGGCAACATGTTTATCACGCATTGGCTAAACGCTTGACGCCCATTGGCTAAAGCAGTATTTCATTCTGCGCGCATGCTAATGTAGAGAGAGGGGTGGGGAGTGGGAAGGGGGGGTCGGCTAAGACACCGACTAATGGTGCTGCCCATGCCAAAAATACACATAGCGCGTCACAGAATCGGTCAATAAAGCCATGTGTGCATAAGTGTTGCCAGTCCACCTTAGAGAAATTTTGTAAGTGTTTTCGATTTTGCATTGTTCACATAAAGACACCAGACACAGGGTTGAGATAAAGTTTCATGAAATATTGTGCCCTGACTGAAATCACAAATGATCAGGTGTGTAACAGATTAGTTAGTAGTGATGGGAAATTAGATACCATGTCTCCCATTGCGTTCTGGCTGTCATTCCTTCAACAGGTGAAAGCACCTCTCATAATTTTTTTGCTTTGTTTACACAAAATTAGAGATTATGGATCAATTCTAGACAGCCCGCTCTAGTGTGCATCACATTTCAACTGCAATGTTAAGGTTTTGAAAATAATTCTGATTTATCTTGTGGTTAGTTCTGAAATGCAAGGATGTTGCTTCTAGGTTCTGAATTTCTTTTCTTTTTGGGTCAAGTCTATTAAGATTGTATGCAAGAAAAACATAATTTTAACAAAAAGTCTGTTTCCTCACCATTCTGTTCTATATCAGAGCCTTCTGAGCCCAGAAACTGCTGCAATAAAGGACAAAGAGGGGCGCACAGTCATTCACTTAGCTGCCACGTTAGGTAAGCAGTGCCGAAAAGCAGTTTAACATTTAATTATTTTATCAAGAATGAATTTAATCTTGTTTTTTGTTATTGTTAGCCTGTCAAACCAACTTGGGTTTAATTTGATGTGGCTGCATTGTGATATGGATGTATGTCTGTATTTTCTGTTGTGTTCATGTGTATGCACTAGGAACATAGGTTATAGTGCAATTGTTAAGGATGAAAGAAAGAAAGATAGGTGCAGGTCACTGCAGTTTGAGAATTCATGAGTTCCTCAATACATGTAATCCACTACAACAAATGGATCTGAAAGTCGGGGAGTATGATTTTTCTGAAAATGACATAACATTATTCCTGTACTCTTCTGCTTTAATTTAGTATATAACATGACTTATAAAAGTAATCGCTGGCGGAGATATTGGTGATTTTATGAAACCATGTCGAGTAGTATTGGAAATCAGCGTTTTGAGAAAACTGCTTTCAAAGTTTTCTTCCTGACACAATCGTGATCAAGGGGAGGTGAGACAGTTTTCACCTCTTGACAATGTAGGGTCTGCTCATAACAACCTCCGCGATTTTCATTCAAGCTTAGCGCCAGCAGTCTATGCACGACCAATCAGTAACCAGGGTGCCACGCACTGACCAATAAGATCACTCCCTCGTTGCTAGGGGTGGAGTCTATCTGCGGTGCTAAATATAAATCGTCCGGCACGTTTCTGTTCCGTTGAAAGTCAGAAAATCGTGGCCCAGAAAAACACTAATTTCTTACCTTTCCTTCGATCTTTTAGCTTCAAATTTTTGGCAGATATAGACTACAAAATTATGCCCAAAACAGAAATCCGATCGTTTTGACCGATTTTGATGATCTGACTTCAAACTTGATTTTCTCGGCTCAGCCGTCAGCGACTGCAGGATCCTTTTGTTGTGGCGGGTCACATATATTATTTGTCAGAAACCTTAAAAAAAAGTGACATAGGTTTCAGTCATACAATGTTTTTTATATATTGATTTGTTCATGTACAGTGTGAGAACTTGGGAGATCAGTTCTTGTATGTTTGTAATCACCCATTTTCAAAATTGTCCTACATCTTCCCTTAAAGGGGCCCTGGATGCCTGCCGGCTGATAGTGTCCAGGGTTGGGCCGGATTGTCTCCATGAGACGGACAATCATAACCGGACCTGCCTCCATCTCGCCACGATGGGTGGCCACGGCGAAGTGGTCAATTTTCTCCTTGATCACGGAGGTGAGGGAGTGCCCCCAACACAGTTGATGTTTGTGATTTGGATAAGTTTAATACATTGTCACAGATCCTTCTTTGTAACAGGCAGACCTCCCAATCACTCTGAATTTGGAGGACAGAATCTGAATTTTGACTTCTAGCTCTTGTTTCAATAGGATCTTCCTATTTTTTTTTTCTTGTTGGATAATTGTTCTACACACTCTTATGGGAACTGCTCTTTTTTCCCTAAGTTTGAGCCAAATCATCTCTATTTTTCAGTCAGAAAGGTTTGGAGGTCTGTAAACTGTATACATACAAGTACGCTGTATGCCATATCTTACAGAAGCATTGAATTTTGTCATTTGGGACTTGTCACCCAAATTTCTGACTGGTTACTTGCAGGATCAAGAATCACAATGATGCAATGAGAAAAAAAAAGTATTATCACTTAGTGGTTTCCCTACCTAGAACAACAAACATTGAATTATTTTGATGGGAGGCAATATTTTGTTGTTGCTAATTTCTTCTACACCATTTGGCTACTGCTATTCGCAGAAAATTTGCAATATGTTATATAAAAGGTGCAATGTTCTAAAGCCTACCAATATCAGGAGCTGTGATATTATGATATAAGCTCCTTTCAGGTTATTTATGCCAATAGTACATATTTTGAATGATACATTAATACATTTGTATGGTAAGCACTAATGTTGCACAGTGTGTTTTACTACATTTCTGACTCATTATTGCACAGGATGCTGTAATGTATATCGAAAGCTGAATCAATGAATTTGATGCTGCAAATTATGAATAGAGACTGTTAGATAATGATGATGATGCTGATAATAATGAAGATGATAGTGATGATGATGATGATGTTAATGATAATGATGATGATGATGATGATGATGACGATGATGATGATGATTCCACCCTATGGCTGTCTGACACTAGGAGACTCATAAAACTAATGCCTGCAAAATGAAACCAGACTTACATCGAGATTGATTGTCACAGAAATTCTCACTGGAATGGTTTGAAATGGATTTATCTTCATTTGCATTCATCTGTTGAGTTTGATTTTCTGTGCCCATCATACTGTTGCAAAGGTTTTATGCTAGATTGTCCATTTTCACCCTGTCCTTAAGAGACATAGTGCAAGATTCCCATCCAGCAAACCCACTTCATTTCAGAGTGACTGCTTTTGATTGAATGGTATTTCCTTTAAGGTTATTGAGCAACATGCATTCAAATCGTGCATTGATTTTATGTACTACTACTAGTAAGTTTTCTGAAATGGTGTATCTATTTCTTTCATTTACACCCTAGCTGATGCCAACAGGATAGACAGCGCAGAAAAGACTGCTTGGGACTATGCAGAGGAGAAGGATCTTCACTACTGTCAAATGATCATCAACTCGTACCAGCCACACAGCGAGAGACCCTATAGCAGGGGAAGACATCGGCACCGCACCAAACAGGTATGATGACCAGCGAGAGTGTGTGGTTGGAGATTTACCTTGCCATGGAAATCTTTCCTTGTGAGTGATGTGATCATTTATTTTCTTTTTCTGGCAGTCTTTCATTCCCGTATCTCAGTAGCATTTGTTGCTATGTGACCACGCCCTTCCCCCACTCATAAGAATCAATGTTCTTCCCTCACTATGTGTTCATATGTGCATGAACATGTGTATGTGCATACCAGAGATGTGAATGTACATCAGAAAGAAGAAATGATGGTGTATTGCTATGTTTGTCATCTTGATTGAACAGGAGGAGAACAATAACACGATACCAGCCTCTGGTACCAAAGCTACATCACCACAACTCACAGAGGACCTCTCCCAAGCGAGACTCCCCTCCCCGCCCCACCCTCCCAGACTCTTCATGCAGGGTGCCCCCCAGCCAAAGCGAGGTCACAGTCCAAGGCGTCCCTCCACAAACAAAAGGCTGTCACCCCCAGCTATGGCAGTGGATAACACCGGTAGCCACACACAGCCAACAGAGAGCTCATCTAGTGGACCGGTCTACAATGAGCAGGGTGGGGTTGGTGGCACTGTCGCGGATGATGTTGTCATATGTCCAATGGTAAATGTTTTGCAGTTTGGACTAGGGCATTTAGAAATCTCACAAGTTGCACAATGAATCGCATTGCAACCTATATAATCCAGTCACTGTAATACATTTTACCCTTGACCAGATCAAGCGATGTTTTTTCGCATCATCTTCCGAACTGAATATCAATTCACATCCTGTATCAAGACTTGTATGAATAATTCTGACCGTTAGATTTCTTTCTTACAATCTGTGATATATGTTTGATATCTGACATAAGAAGGTCTTGTCTTATTTTATTAGATATGCAGTGCTGCACACTGGCACTGGGCCGACGGTCCCTGACCAGTAAAAATCACTGTTGGACCAGTAACTTTTTTTTTTTCTGAACGGACCAGTGAAATATGGAAAATCTGGGTACCTACTGGTCTGACAGTCAGGTCAGACCAGTAGAAATAATAGAATAGTGTGCAGCCCTGAGATACGTCTTTTCATGCAGACCTTTGATTCTAATGAGACACAGTTTGCAGCATCAGCCCAAAGTCAGATTCTGACTTTGGGCTGATGGATGTAGTCAGTACTGAGTATTCAAACATCCTTGCAATACAGCCTGTCACAGTTGCCCTGATATCTCACTTGAGGTTTGCAAGATTGTTCTTACCACTTTTGCCCTCTATAAAGGTACTGTAAATCAAATTCATATGAATTTAGTCCACTGACTAAAAAAAATGCATGAAATAGGTGTATTCTTCACACACATGTTTTAAGCATGCATGCCTCAGTAGATATCTATATTGAAGTTGGTAATATGACATGTGTGTTCATACAGTCAGTATTTGCATAATCGATGGACTAAATTTAAACTGCCTTTGTGAATTTCAGCCATTGTGCTTCATCAAAAGTGATCTCTGTGTTCAACTTTTCCAGAATACTGCTCTGCTACTCTTGCATTTCTTACCATGCGCATTGTGGTTGACCACAATACTCTAGAACATTGCATTTGACTGCCCAGCTCAAAATCCCTGAGAAGTCACAGATTAGGATTCACTGGAATGAACCAAAATATATCACTGGGTTGATCAAATCAGATTGTTTCAATTTGTCTTAACCTGGGAGAGTAATCTTTTCTGTACTGTAAAAGTGGTTTCTTTCGCGTACAGATACTTTCGCGGTTTCCATCAGTGCCGACTTTTTCATGTGTGTTTAAATTTGCGGTCAGCAAAATCTGTGAATTCACAGTCGGCAAAAACTGCTTTATTTTGCACATGAAAACCAAAACTATAATCCAAATATTCTTTTATCTATTAGATAGAAATTAAAAATAAATGCAGACTTACCTGAAATCCCGTCTCTCGAGTACTTTATAACATGCTTGTACCTACATTGCGCGGTATCGCTGTGTGTGTGTTGACCATCAATACACTCAATGCACAAAATCTTCGTGTGTGCATGTGCGCAGTAGCGTTGTAACAAGCGGCGAGTTCAAAACATTTTCGTGTGATGTTAAATTCGCGGTTCAACCTCAAAGCGCGAAAAGCGTGAAAATAAAACCACCACAAAAGAAACCACGTTTACAGTACTTTCTGTCAAAATTTTGCGGCTTAAAACAAAACTGAAATAGAGATATGGGCAGTTTTTCTCAAGCATATTTTTTTCGGACAGGCGCTGCTTTCACTGGGAAATAAAATATATCCTCATTAATACTTCTGCACAGCATGCCTGAATGACCCTAAACTGTCCATCTTTTCTCCCATTTCTATGAAACTGCATCCCCTAACTCTCTTACATCAATCACTTTTTAAATGAGTTAGGATGGTCTTATTTCAACAAGTTATATAATTTCAAATCTCAGAATTTCCTCTTTTGTACTATGTGGAAAGGTAGAAATTCATTTTGGCCACTTTCTGTGGCTTTGAGCTGGGTGGTCACATATTGTTAATCTTTGCTTCACTGATGCCTCTTACCCTTTCCTCTGCCAGAGTCCCGAGGACCAGGAGGCTGTGCAATATCAACCGTCAGCGTCAGGAGAATTTGTGCAATCCCAGGAGGGTGCCATCATTGACAGCGAGATGCAACCCTCCAGTCAGACAGTGGAGCAAGGTATGTACTTGCCTATCTGCGCGACCCTTTTCACACTTCATTTGACACTGTTTTTGACACTTTCTCTTTACTGCAAGTTTTGTCTTCTCTTTCATCATGATCCGGAGTGCTGTCACACTGGAGTACTTGAAATTCAAATGGGGTCTCTCTGTAGTTAATATCAATTGCCAGTATGTGCAGTTTGGCCATTCATTTGCGTATCATTTATGTAACTAGAAAAGCACTCTGAGAGTGCAGACCTCCGCCAAGCAGGTTTTCCCACCACTGATCTTGTTCTTCCATATAGTAAGAGATCAGTGATTTCCACTCATGCGTGCATGCTGAAAGTAGCCCACTTTCCCAATATAGAAGCCTTTTGCTACGTCATCACCTTTCAGCTGCGTGGCGCTTCGCGCAAGCAGAAATTGGAACACTCATATTAGTGCACACATGCAAACCTCAAATACGCGCAGCTTGAACTCCCAAGTTCATTGACCCTACCTGCCAAAATATCAAAAATCCCTCATAAAATCCATAAAAATTCCCCAGTCACTACCAAAATTGAATCATCTGTTACTTGTGTCATTCTCAACCTTCCCTGTAAAGTTTCATCCAAATCTGTTCACTACTTTTTGAGTTATTTTGCACGCAGACAAACCAACAAACCAACGCCAGTGAAAACATAACCAAACCTCCTCCCTTGGTGGAGGTAATAATGGCATCAAAAGGATTGATTGATCGATTGAATCGGAATAGCCATAATGATATGAGATCTGCCTTTGGTGAATGGTTTGAATGTAAGGGAATTATTTGTCTAAATCTAAAAGCGTGCCAGTCCCAAAGGTTTGTAACAATGTGGAGTTATTGTGAAAGGGGGAGAAGATTGTCTACCCAGTGTAAGACTGAATTAAAGTCCTTGTACATAATTTGATTGCCTCTTACTACATGCTATTTGTAGTGGAGTCCAGCCCTAGAACACCGAGGGGACGTTCCGGCAGTGTGGTCAGTGACATGAGTGAGCAGAGCATCAACTTCGGGATGGACGTCTCTGACATCGAGGGTGAGGAAGGGAGCAAGCAGGAGGAAAGGGTCAATGAGAGGCTGACCGAGGTAAGGCCATCTGGACGATATAACTAGTGTGAGATGTAAAAGAGCGTAATATTCCTATGATACAAAAAAGAAAAGAAAAAGAAAAACAGGAATGTGATCCAGTAGAGTATTTTTTTCTTCTTTTTTTTTTAGCAGACATTGTTAGAGCAAGTTTCATGAAGAGTGTAAGTGAGGCTGATTGTTCAAAATGGGACAATTTCACAAGAATTGCTTCTGATATGGACTCAGAAATTGTTTGGAAGCAAATCTATTCATTGAAATGATGTATTGCTTAACTTGATGGATAGAAAAGAACAAAGCAGCAGACATGGCATTGAAATATGTACTGTTTAGGAACCTTGTGAGTTTTATCTTTACTGGGTTTCATTGAAGGGTAATATGTCTTGAAGTGTGTGTAAAATGTAATTTAAGGTCATATTGATGGAAGATAAAATGAACTATACCACCTCCTCCTTCTCTTCCATTGCATGACTGGATATCAACCATATCACCCTTAGACACAAGAACTTTGTCAGTTAGTGTACCAGTCATTTCAGCATCTTGCATTCATCATACGCATTATCCATTCCACTAGCCTGTCACCACCATGAGGCAGATGCCACTCCCCTCAGCTCCTTCTGCAGCCAATCAGAAGCTTCCCATGCCACCACGCCCACCCAGCCCAGCCCTGGTGCCAACCAATCACCATCCCCCATCCCACCACCCTCCATCACCATCAGCTCCACCCATCTCACAGGTCGGTAGCTATGGACATCCTCTCTTTCCTCCTGTTGAATGTTTGTTGTGGCTATCATTTTCTTTTCCAGTCAGCAGTACCACTCAAGTTATGTATCTCTCATGACAACGGTATTGTTTCTTATTGATGACTGCGCGAAAGCGTAAATCTGGACTAGCAATTATGAGAAACCACAAGTTTATTTTCCCTTCTTTTTTCAGGAGTCATTAATGAAAATTAGATAAGTTAGACATGCTTAAACGACATAAAATGTTATCAATAGCAGATCAAGAATATCACTTCTCTTGAGGCCCTCACATCCAGTATGATGAGGGTCAAACATTCTATGCATCTGATATGTAATTTATAGTTTTGTTTTCCAGAATGACACATTACAAAGTTTAAAGTGCTAAATGTTGTTATGCCATTGTCCCGGAGGATATTCTTGAAACCATCAGAAAGTCAAATTGTGGAAAAATTTTTGCGACGAGAAAGTGTTACCTTTATTATGTTACATCAGTTTAAAGGGAAGCAGTCCTGAGATTTTCACTGTACTGATAATTAAGAAGAGTAAAAAATATAACCTTTCACCAATTTATACGCGTGAACATCAAAAATTGTCTTCGTACGCGATTTTTAAAAAATAATTCCTGCAAGCGATCATGTAAGAGCCTGCCAAAAGGTGCAACGTCATTGATGCCCTACTCTCAAGTTGACAGCCGTGCCTCAGAAAACCAATTTAAGTGTTCAAAATGACCATATCTGATTTTTTCATAAAATGTGACAATATGTGGTTTTATTATTTCAAACAAAATATTTCAAGCTTATTTATATATACAATTAATATAAAAATAAATAGTAAACATGTATTTATAAATAACTAGGGATGACGAGCAGAACACCGCTGGAAAGAGTTGTGCATCGATGACGTATGACTCTCCGCCAAGACTTGCTCATTTGCAGAGTCACACTTTTTTAACCGAAATGTACGAGCTTATTTGGTGATTTGAAAGTTTGTTTTTGATGAAAGTAGTTCATTGGAGGTACCAACAACAACATATTTTTTTAAATTTCGTGAGGACTGCGTCCCTTTAAGGCTCGGTCACAAATACCATTAAGAACTGCTACGAACGCCATACGAACGAGTTGTAGACAATTTCGTAAGATCTTCTTAAGAAGGCCGTACGAAACCAGCATTCGTAGACCGTTCATAGACCGTTCGTAAGTTCGTAGCCTGGTCGATGGTCTTGTCCAAGATTTTTTTTAAATTTCGTATGAAACCCTCTCTTCGTAAGGTGTGGTACAAACATCGTAACAACTATGCAAGATTTTGCAGGGTCGAGAGACAATTCTTGAAGCCTTAAATTCTTACGATGATTGTAAGAACGCCTTAAGTTGTTCATAGAGGACTCTTGCGTCTTTCGTAAGAATGCCTTACGAACAGAGATTCATACGGTGTTCTTATGAACAACTCTTCGAGTTTGTAAGGCGTTCGTAAGGGACTCGTAAGGCGTAGGTACACAATTTGTTCTTGCGAATTAAACAGCGTTCGTACGAAATTTGTAAGAAGGCCGTAAGAATCTGTGCCCCATCTACGAATCCGTACGAACTCCAGAATTTGTACGAACAGTGACATTCGTACGAACACATCGTTTGCACGAACCTTTGTGACCGTAACTTTAGTGGGACTTGTAAATGCCTTGTGAGATATACAGAGATGTACTTCCCACCCAGCAAAATAGGTGTAAGCTCAGTGCAGATCCTGTCACAGAGTTTTGTACACATGTATGCATGTCACCATTATTGTTCAGATGCATTCAAAAGAACTCTTTCACTTTGACCTTGATGTCTTTAATACCCGTGATAATACTTTATTATATGAGATATCATTCTTCATTGACCAGAAAGGAAGCCATAGAATTATTATCTTGTGATTAGAGTTTGTTGTGTTAGTTTCCTTTGTCTTATAAACTCTCTTCCAAGAACACACATCCACTGTGTTTGACCACACCCCTTCCCTGCCCCACAGATATCACCATTCACCAAAGGACCTATTCAGTCCCCACCATCCCAGCAGCCACAGCCGACTCCCATCAATCATCCGCCACCTCCGCCCCCAACGGCGGGAGCGCAACCAGCAACCCAGCAGTCCTTGCCGGCAGCATCGCCTCGGCGACTGATGCCACTGGGAGATTCCCCCTTTGGCGGGCAGGCACTGCCCCGCCCACTGCCTGAAGGGGCGGGACTGGGGAAGGGGAAGAAGAAGAAGAAGAGGAAAGGGAGTAGCGGTAGTGTTGGTAGTGTTGAGACGTCCCTGAATGCAGTCCAACCCGTCCAACCGATAGCCAGGTCTCCCATTGGCCCTCCAGAGCCTGATTTTGGTAAGTCTCGGCAAAAAGTATAGTAATTACCTCCGCCAAGGGGGGAGGTTATGTTTTCGTTACCGTTGGTTTGTTTGTTAGTTGGTTGGTTCATTCATTCGTTCGTTCGTTTGTCTGTGTGCAAAATAACTCAAAAAGTGGTCAACGGATTGAGATGAAACTTGCAGGAAAGGTTTAGAATGACACAAGTAACAAACGATTAACTTTTGGTAGTGATCCGAGAATTTTTGGGGAATTTATGACGGATTTGTGATATTTTTGCAGGTAGGGTCAATGAACTTGGGAGTTCAGGCTGCGCGTATTTGAGGTTTGCATGCGCGCACTGAAGTGCGTGCTCTAGTTTCTGCTAGGGCGAAGTGCGCGGTGCAGCTGAGGGTTTATGACATAACAAAGGCTTCTATATTGGGAAATCAGGCGGCTTTCAGCACACAATGCAGTACGTATGGGTGGAAATCACTGATCTCTGTGGAAGAACAAGATCAGTGCGGGTGGAAATGGGCTGCATGCTTGGCGGAGGTCTGCGCTCTCAGAGTGCTTCTCTAGTTTATTAATGGATTATTTAGACAAGGGTCAGCCTGGAGGCTCTAGCTCCTATACAGTGGGAAATACTGCCCATTGCCCACTGGATATAAATAGGTGACTACTTGCCTTATTAGACAGATAGGTGTCGTGTGCAAGGCCTTTCACTCATGTTGCACCATGTGGTACCCCGCACTACTGTGTTGTATGGTGCCATCTCGTGTTCATAAAATGTACATTTACCACTGATCTCTATAGGAAGTGTATAGATCAGTGATATTTGCACACATGCGATAATGATCCCAATCAGTTCAGCTGTCTTATAAAGTTTGTTCTTTTACTGTATTTGCCATAATGATAAGAATAATGATGATTTTTTTGTGTGTGATTTTTTCAAACGTGTTTTACTATTAAATAGTATTTCAGAATGAGATCATTTTAATCCAGTAATTTTTCCTGTGATTACTGGTTTTATGTCTCGCGTGGACTGGTAATGTAAAAGTGGAAATTTTCGTGGTGTCGAAAGTTTCGCGCATTTTGCGCAACCAGAAACTAGCGGGAAAATAAAAGCACGCAAATATTTGTGCTTGCCATATTCTTCCAGTAGTTGATGTCTTGATTCCGTTGAATTAATAACACGTGAAGCTCTTCTTACCCAGCCAAGTGTGTAAATTAGTCGCACGAAAATATCCACTCTTACAGTAATGCATAGTGGCGGTACTGCCATTGAGATCAGTGTTGTAGTGTGTGGCATGAGTGCTGATTTGATGATGATGCCGTGCTGCTGAGTTCATTGCTGCAACAAATTTTTATGCCTCCGCCAACGAAGTGGCAAGAGGCATTATGTTTTCGGGTCGTCCGTCCGTCCGTACGTCCGTCCCGTTTTGTTTTTGTCGATATCTCAAGAAACGTGAGGTGGTTTTGCATCAAACTTGGTATGAGGGTATATCCTGGGGGGATAATACTTTGTTTGGATTTTAGGGTCACGGGGTCAAAGGTCACAGGTTATTTTGTGAAGAAAAGGTTGAAATTTCATGTTTTTCTCCATATCTCGCAAATGGTTCAAGGTATCTTCATGGAACTTAGTATATATGCATGTACCGATGGGCAGTGAGTATCTAGGGAAGTTGGGGGTCATGTGTCAAAGGTCAGGGGTCAAAGGTCAAGGTCAACTCCTCAAAATATCACTACTTTCCTTATATTTATGCAATGCCTGAAGGATTTTTTTTAACTTGATGTATGCATGTATAACCCAATATATATTCTGTAGGAAGTTTCTTGCCAAAAGGTAATAGGTCAAAGGTTAAGTGAAAGTGCTAAATTGCACTTCTTCCTCCATATCTCAAAAGTAACTCAAGGTATTATCATGAAACTTACATATTTATGCATGTTCTACCTAACAGTGATTCTCTTT
Organism: Diadema antillarum; assembly: GCF_040938485.1. Taxonomy (NCBI): domain Eukaryota; kingdom Metazoa; phylum Echinodermata; class Echinoidea; order Diadematoida; family Diadematidae; genus Diadema; species Diadema antillarum. The sequence continues at coordinate 1,367,780 of NW_027271238.1, read as the reverse complement.
GGAACTGTGAGGTCAAAAGTCAAAGGCCAGGTTTAGATAATACTATTTTACCATATGATACTGAAATTATACTTTTTCTCAATACCTTGAAAATTACTCAATGCATAAACTTATAAAAGGGTCAAAAGTCAAGTAAAAGTCATCAGTTCCACCAAATACCTGCACTCTGATGTTTTAATCATTCATCCAATTGAACCTAGTTCTAGGAAAGTGAACATTCAGCACATTTGTGGCAAACCTGTCATTTTAATATTTTGCCAATTGTGTGACACTGTCATCACACATTGTCAAGACATTGTACTGAAGACCTATTAGGAGAACCATGCATTATGGCGGAGGCATACACCAGTCACCGTAGCGACATTTCTAGTCTTTAATGAAGCGCTTTTGCCAATTCATTTTTAACTCAGGATACAGTTCTTAAATAACTATCTAAACAAAATGGCATTAAATGATAATCAAACAAAATGGCAGAAGTCTATTTGGTACCACACGGTACCAAAAACCACATCACATAAGGCCTCTTTAGTTAATAGTGGACTATTCATTCAAATGACTATTTGATTTGTTATTCACAGCTCTAAGGCCACCGAGTCCTGGCTTCCTACCACCATCAGGCCTGCACCCAAACCACAACCACCTGCCTGCCCCTAACAGTGCCCATCCAACGCCACCAACACCTACCCCTCGCAGTCTCAGCAGATCTCCTCAACCCCCACCCCTCCACATCCACCATCCCCAGGAAATTGCCCAAGTGGCCCCTCTCCATGGAGGGGGTGGACCGGGGCCCAAGGCTCACCAACACCAACACCAACAACAGCAGCAGCAGCAGCAGAATCGGAATGGGGCGTGGGAGGTGTCATGGGAACCCAAGCGCCCCGGTATGCCGGCCCCGCCCATCACCCCTCGGGATGGTCGAGGCGGCACCTCCCCCTCCCCCTCGCCCCTTCTCCCTCAGGCCAACACTCAGGGAGGTTTGTTGCTGGATAGAGGGAATACTGGAGGTGGTAAGCAGCTGTCTCCAAGGGGCTCATCGCCACAGCCGGGCCCCAGTCCCAGAGGGGGCCACAGTCCAGGCCCTCTGCATAGTCAGGTAGGAGATGATGTGGTCGTTCTCTCGGCTTATGTTAATCTCATATTAATATCACAAGCTATGCAATAGAACGGAGGAGTGTCCTGCAAAAACTACTTAATGCAAAAGTTGGTCATACCAAAAATGACTTCTCAGTCAGCACAGAAAGTGCTGGCTGTCGAGTAGTTTTGTACAATGGAGGGATTTAACTTTTTATATGGTCAGGCAAGTAACTAAACTTGCCATTCTTTTTGATCAGCATTTCAATCAGTAATTCAAACCTACCCTACTTAAATTAGCAAGCCCACTATTATGACATGGCAGCGTGCCTCTGCCCAGTGGGAAGGCCATGGTGACACAATAGGGAATAGGGGAATTAAGTAATCTCTGTTCATGAACAATTGGTTTCCAGACGTCTGCGCCAATTCTCAAAGAAAGCTTTCTAGTGGCCATGCCATTTGGTGAACAAAGAAGAGTAAAGGTTGATATTGCTTGAATATTATATGATACATGGATTTGTAATGACACTTGTTGACAGTTAGTCAGCAATTACATGAAAATGGCATGAACTTGGCAGGTGATAAATTAGAGGGGTTCTAAATCATTCATTGCATGATGTGATGAAATCATTGCTTCATATAAATGTCCCTCAAAAAAATAGGATAAAGGCACTTCTGAAACTAAGCTTTTGATGTCATATATCAGGGGCGGATCCAGGAATTCTGTAAATGGGGGGGGGGGGGCGCAACTAATATTTCTGGTGCCACTTCTGGGTTTGATTTCATTTTTTTCTTTTTATTTCTTTTGTTTTTAATGAAAAATAAAGGGGGATGTGCGCCGGTTGCGCCCCCCTCTGGATCCACCACTGTATATGTGACCGTGCATCACAAAATGAACAAAAAGTCGCACCCCTTGATTACATGTGAGGACTCAAAGAAGGTGAAATGGGTCAACCAAGTCAATATTCAGTTTTTCATACCTTCTTAAAGAGCTACCCTTCTTCTACATAATTCTTAAGTTTGGGATCATAAAATGAATGGGAAAGTACATTTTCAGTAGTTTTTCTACAACCCTTTTTTGTAGAGTAGTGAGATCAGGTATGTCTTAGAGGCCCCTTTTCATTTCTTGATGACCCTTTGCACACTCTTCACTTTCAAGTCTGATAACTTTTGAAGGTATAGCACTACTGCTCTGAAAGTTGGCATTAATCATGGAAAGAAGGTGTTAATAGAGCATGCTCAATTTCAATTTAATCTGATAATCCCTTCATTGTTGTTGCTCCAGTGGTTTACATGCTGTTTTTGTCCCATTCATCACACAGCCAGCAAGGTTTGGTAAAGATTAAGCGCTTCAATAGACAGATAGACCATGTACTTCAGACCCTCTTTTCTCGGTTCACACTTTTCCAGAGTGTGCGCTTTCTTTCCAATATTTAGATAAGTTAAGAGAGTCCATTTGAGTTGAGTTATACATCTTTTTAAAGCTTAGAGTCTGCTCTTTCAGAACCTGTCCTTAACTAAAAATCCATGTCTGGCGACTTTTTGTGTGTTTTGTGGTGCAGGGTCACATATATAGTTGGTGAAAATTTGCTAGAGCAGGACAAGGTGTTTAACTCTGTATGAGCCATGTTCACACACTCTACTCAGTTGACATCATGCCAAGTTTGCACAATTTGCGCATACGCACAAACCTACTCAAGCCGATCGATAAATCGCCAAATGCGCCATTAGGATGAAAGCTTCACTCGCGATCCCATTCCTTTCATGTGTATCTTGCATTGTGTGGTGATTTTATATTGATCGGTGTTCCTTGTTGGCTTTTCAAATTAATTTGACAAGTTTCTGTCACTGTTTTGTGTGCAAAAATCATGCCTTGACAATGATGTAGCTACTGGTCATTTAAATAAAAAATAATCATAGATTTATCATAAAAATTAAAATCAAATCAATGCTTGTGATTTTCTCTACAACTTTGCTCATTGCCTGTCCAGCAAAACAAAAAAGCTATGATCAGTTACAATTACTCAATCCATTTGACGCCAGTGGTGATTTGCAAAAGTTTCTGCCACAAAAAAAAAGAAAAGTAAATGACAAAAAAGGGTGTCGGCTCCAACTTGCATAAGTTTCACACTGTGAATGTTTCTGTTTTTTACAGTACTTTGTGACCACTGGAGTACGAGCTTACTGGTAGTGTTAATGCAAGGGACTTTGGTGGATATGTTTGGTTCGATTCCTCCTCAGAAATTTGCAGTTGCCGTGCTGCAATACCAACCATCATCTATGTCCTAGTTCTTTTCTGTTTCCCATCCTTTTCCACATGTGCAGAACAAACAGGGAGGGCTGACAGACCTCCAGAGACCACGAACACCCCAGATGCCTGTGACCTCAAGGTTTCCCGACACTAGAGGGCGACAGCCCGGCTCTTTGCCCGCTCATCCTCCTCCGGGAAGGCCATAAAGAGAGAGTGAGCCCAAAAAAAAAAAAAAAAAATTGAGAGCAAACAGGGTATGAATCTCTTTCCACATGTCATTCAATGGACTTACACCCCACTGCTTTCAAGAAAGACTCTGATGAGAACAAATATACATTCATTCAGATGACATGATTCTGTGATGCTACAATTTTAGCACCGACATTCATGGAAGACAACAGTATAGAAGATTGAGTTCACGTCCTTAATGTGGATGTCTTAGGTTTGTCCACTATCATATTCACTGTCAGTCCTACAAGTGAGCAAAGTGAGTTGTGAAAAAGGACAACAATTGGATCTCTTACATAACTTAACTTAGGGGCCTGGATGTGAAGTAGGTTTCACAACGTGCAGTGAAATAGGATAAGGTACTTGTTGGTGTTACGGTTTAGTGCTTACCTCGAAAGTCCCATCAGGTTCAAACAGTCAAATGCACTGGAGAGTGACTATAGGCCTGGCTTAACCATTTCCGTACCTGGAATTTTGGACAGTGTGTACAGTGCTGCAGAGTTTTCTCTACCAATGATCCCTCAAAGCACACAAAGGTGTGAATGTTAAGATATGAAGAATGTAATACTGCAGCAAGGATGACATATACTTGTGAGATATCAGTTAAATAAAAAATGAAAAAATGCAGAGAGAGAGAGAGAGAGAATGTGCATGTTTGTATACATTTGTCATATGTGAAGATAAATACAAGACATTCATTTCAGTACTCAAAGTTTCGTAAGTTCTGATATCCTTGAAAATCTTTTCAGATCAGTCTCAGTGAAGCTGCTATTATACGGTTGAAAGCTCATGCAAAATGAGAGAGGGTATTTTTTGATATAATGAAGAATCTATTTTCAGATACTGCCACAATTACATCAGTTTTCACATATCCACTGTATCGTTGTTGACATTATTGCATTTTTTTGAAACAAAGATGAGTAGACACATAACCAAACCGACTTTCTCTTGCTTGCGTGCTTGCTTGTTTTTGCCAAACAGCGGTTAAGGAATGGTTGTAGAAAATAGAAAAATCAACTCAACAAGACTTGTGTGTCAAAGAGAGAAGTACATCCTATGTTACAATCAAATTTCAAAAGGTTCTCCACAGTGGATGTAAGTGTCTTTCAGTTTAAGCATAGAAATCCGTGAGAGGTTTTTTTTTTTTCAGCTTGTGAATGTAAAATGTGTAACATACTGATTGGAGGTCTGTACAGTTGATCAAGTTGTGCATGGATGTCTTTCAAGCAGGGACAAGTTGGCCTTGTTATAAGAATCAGTGTTCTGTATCTACAAACAACTTGTGCCAATTTTTGTTTGTTTGTTTGAGTGGTACACATAAAGTCAATGCAGGTCCCTACCTAGATGCAGTTCATAGCGACTTAGCTTCATTATTTTCAGTTTATGTCACTTGTTTTTCGATTTAAAGATTGCCTTGCAGAATGTAATGTTCTAGATTTAATGAACTGTGTTGGGATTACCTGTTTACTAAAGATTGCCTTGCAAAATGTAATGTCCTAGATTTAATGAATTGTGTTGGGATTACCTATACCATATGTCCCCCCCCCCCCCCCCAAAAAAAAAAGAAAAAAAAAAGAATAAAAGAAATAGAGCTAAGATGTTATGTTTTAAGACTGTGAAGTAGCATTTTGACAGTTTTATCATATTGGTTGTAAGTAATGTGAAAATCCGATCGTAATTTTTCTTTTTTTTTTAACATACTGTACTAGGGATTACCTTTAAAAATGTAATGTCCTGGATTTAATGGACTGTGTTCCTTAGTTTGTGCAAAGTCTCATTCTGTACCCAATTCATTGGTAGGTATCCGTAAGAAATAGATGTATACATTTAAAGGGGATGGCTAGTAACCGATCAGTGGGAATCAGTGGGAATGCTGAGGGATGATTGTTCCAATCCTTGTGGGATTCATTTAAGAGTACATTATATATCTATTGTGTGAAAATTATTTGCCTCAGAACGGTCTCATATTCAAGTAATGTGCAGATTAATGCCCCGTCACTGACCAGGCACGCTAACCTGGAAACATTAAACTGCACATTACTTGAATATGAGACCATTCTGAAGCAAATAATTTTCACACAACAACAGATATATAATGTACTCTTAAATAAATCCCACAAGGATTGGAACAATTATCCTCCAGCATTCCCACTGATTCCCACTGATCAGTTTACTAGCCATCCCCTTTAAGATGTATTTAGTGTAAAAGGCAGCAGGGATTAAAAGGCGAGGGTTGGGAGGAGACATAGTTACATTTGCAGAACTTTTTTTTTTCAGAAATTCCTTTAAAAAGAACACACACACACAAAAAGAAGAAGAAAAAAAAATCCTCAGACTATGTGATACATTCTTGCTCAAAGAAAGTCATTTATGGAAATATTTCAAACACTGGTAATGGCTTTGCAACAATTACAAGCTTCTTGGCCTGGCTGTCCCCTCCTCCCGTTCGTGAAAACTTCCACCTTTCATGCAATTTTATGAGTGTGATTTATTGATCTGTTTCCTCAGGATTCTCAAATTTCCAATGACATTGTACAGGAACCACCTCATGACTATGGCCAATGGGTTTATGATAGAGGCTGAAGAAAATGTCTGATTATCATCTATTCATATTTTGTTGATTCCTGTATATGTTTTGTTATTTTCATTTGTGCTCATTAATCATTATTTATTCAAAACAGTGATCAACCATATTTCCCCCAGTAAGTGTTACCTGAAGTAATTTGAAGTTTTAAAAGTGTGTACATCTTCAGTAGGTCAGTTTGCTAATATACTGTAAAAGTGAATATTTTAGCGCGAGTAACTTTTCGAGCTCGGTCAGGTAAGGCAAGTTTTGCATGTTTTTATTTCCGCGAATTCAAGACACGCACTACTGGAACATAAAGCAAGCAAAAATATTTGCCTGCTTTTATTTTCGTGCTATTTTCTGGTTGGGCAAAATGCGTGAAAATTTCAACACCGCGAAAATTTCCACTTTTACAGTACTCAAATTTTTGCACACTATTCGCTCTGCTTACTTTTTAGCAAGTTATTCCATCGACCTTAACATACCCATTGCATTTCAGTTCTTGGAAAAGTTGGAATCAGTGTGCAGGCATTCTATGATGCTATGTTTGGCAAGGCTGTAGCGATCTTTCTGGTTGTTGGGCACAATGCTATTCCCCCCCCCTCCCAATAAAAAAATGAAAAATTGAAAATAAAAATATATATGTATATAGCTAGATATACATATATGCCTAAAAAGAAGAAAATGTCTGTAAACCAATGTACTTAAAAACTCACAAATATGTTGTTTAGTATCAGAATGAAGTTTTGACAGCCTGGTATATCGAATGTGATGCTGCAAGACTCTCCATCTATTTCTTTGATGCAGTTGTGACACTTGCATCACGCATGTGAGATATGGTGATAAAATGCTAATTGTATGAAATGCTAATTTTTCATGTGCTTGTACCCTCTGTGATGCTTGTCAACTAGAGATTTTAAACTTCATGGAAAAGCCGCTGAAATATTTGAGGACTCATCATTAATGAATGCATGATATACATGTATGTGTAGCCTGCATGCAGGTAATGTAGTGTGTTTTGAGGCTGCTATATGGTTTAGAGTTCAGGCAACAACATAATGCCTACTATAGCCTCACAAATTGAATCAAATTAAATCAAATCAAATTAAACTTGACTCAGGTGATAGTCTTGAAAGAAATCATAATTGCATAATCAATTGTTGATAGCCAGCTTGCATGGAAGTTTAGATTCTCTTTGGTTAGGAAAAAGTTCTTTAATTCATCCAAATTTGTGCACCTTGCACCAGTTTGTTTGTACCTATTTAGAAACGATGATAAGTCAAACCTTTTCTTTTTTATTCTTCTTCTTTTCCTGACATGAAACATAAAGATAATCAGGGTGACTATGAACAATTAAACTGTGTATGTGGAAAATATTTTATTCAAAATGATTTAATGTGCAGATATTAGACTGAGTTATTTCCAAGTATTGTTGTATCTTTGATTTCATTCAGCTCTGTAAAGAAATGTCAATTGTATTCTGTGTATTTACCACATTGAGCCTTAAACGTTATCACCTTGACTATTATTTATGTATACGAGAATTTAAAGTGCAATTGAGAACAAGACAGTTTTTAGAATGATACAGTGTTCACATGTATGTAAAATCATCATGAAAACTGTGGAGTGATGTAAATATGATGCAGATCTATGTACATAATATCTTGATACTTTTCTTCTACTTGTAAACATATTCTGAAAATTTTGTTGTGTGTGCATGTAAATTCAGCTGAAGTTTTATAGTCTTTCTTCAACACCCTGTTGAACTCTATAAATGTTTATCATAAGTTGTACTTGTGAGGTAATCAGTGGATACTTGCATTTCTTAAAACCTACCCAATGCTTAGATGAAGTTCTGTGGTATTGTGCTATTTTTAGAGACTTTTGGGAAATGTGTATTAAATGGGGGATTTTCAAATCAGTGGGGGAAAAAAACCCACTATGGTAGCACAGTGAATTTTCCCCAAAAGCTTAAGTGGTATAAACTTTGAAACAAGCATACACTTTGAAATAAGAAACATATTATTAATACATCAATGTCACTCTCCCATGCTGGATTATCCTGTCATGGAGATACACCATTATAAGTTTTTGACTCTTTTTTAATGCATTCAATTTAGGAATAAATCATGATCATGAATCTATTTCTCCTGTTGTCATTTCTATATAGATGCCAACAAGAGCTCGACCTGAATTACCTTTGCTTGCTTTCACTTATTGTTGAGAGAACCAGGAAAAAAAAATCCAATATTGGTGAATATGCAAAGTTGTGCATATTTGCAATCATGTTAACTTGTGCAATTTGCACAAAAATATTTATTTGGCATGGAACTATTGGAAGTGAATTATGGACCAGTTAAGACTTACATATAAAATCTGATATGAAATAATATTATTTTATAAGGACAATATTAAAGATTTGATCAAAATCAGACATAAATTAAGGAAGTTATGTAATTGTAAAGTTTTGCTAATTTTCACAAAATGCTTCCTGAACAATCAATATGAATTTCCAAATGATTATGTTGATGATGTTGTCACCTCACAACTCACCATATAGTTTTTACATAAAATTTTGAAATATCCAGCTTTTTTTTTTTCTTTTTTTTTTCTTTTTTTTTTTGGGGGGGAGGGGTCAAATGCAATTGCATCCCAATTTTGAATCACAATATACTGGATTTTAATTTAAAGTCATTCACCTAGGAACAACCTTGTAAGATACACTTTTACAGCAGAAAATTTGAATTTTTTACTTTTTTAAAAATACACAATCAATGGAAGATGGTGAGGTGATGGTATCGTGTACTTGCTAATTTGCCTATTCGTATTGACTGTTTGAGAACTGTTTTCCAATAAACTAGTGAAACTTTACAATTTCATAGATGCCCTAATTCTAATTTAATTTTGGATCAAATTTACTCTGTTATGCTTATGAAGTTATGCTTTCCTTTCTGGCTAACTTTTATTTTGTCTGGAATTTCCCTTTAAGCTTTGAAGATACAGATGTATTTGATGTCTGGTCAAACAGAGATTTGCTTGCAAATTTCTTGTATAAGACAAACAATTGTAATTTTATGTGTCCTATCTTCAAATCAAATACTCGTAAGAAACATGAAACCTGTTTGTAATCTATCAAAGTATGAGCATAGAAGTAACATGATGAAAATCAGTCATCGTTTTTGATTAGCATCGCCAAGAACCTGTGACATTCCTTTCATGTTAGTCATCGTTCGTGTTGGTACTACACCACGATATTATGGTGATGTGACTTATTGAAATATTTTTTCTATCAATGTAGAATTTTGTACAGTGATTTGATATGTCGGGTACTTACACACACAAAAACTAACATTCCTTTAAATTGCATGAATCATTCCATGAAATATGTTGCTTATGTATACATGGTGACTCAGATATCATTGCCAAGTAAACTGTACAACAGCTTTGAAAGAATCCTTTGGCAGAGGTTATGCAAAAGGAGATATCTAGGCCATTATTACATTGTAATGTGCAAAATCTTGTGATGTTAGAAAGTCATCCGATTTCAAACCATTAGCGTCACATTTTTCAATTATCATTAGAAGTGGTAATTTACTTTCACTGATTTGTGTATACATGTAAATTCAATGTAAATGCACTTTGGCATCAAGGTCATCATAGATACCTGCCTAGCACAACAATCCTGGTGCTTTGAAAATGGGGAAAAATCAAATAAAGCGAAAGAATTCAATCACAGTTTATCGAATGAAGTTAATGAATCATATTTTAAATGTACATGTATTTCAGAAAATTTCTCAGCACTGATAAGGCTTTCAATGACTTGAGACTTCTGTTTACAAAAAGATATGTTACAGTGATTTTCATGTTGAAGACAAAATTTCGTCGGGTGAGAATGAGAAGGGCGTTAAGTTGCCACTAAACCCTATGGCCCGAATTCAGGAAGGTGGTACAAATGAAACCATGGTTTAAACCATGGACAAAAGCCATGGAGCGCCAAGTGTCGCATGGAATATTTGGTTATGAAATCAGTCATTTCGTCGATGAAATGATTATTTTGTAACGAAATGACAACATTTTGTAACTTAAAGGGATGGTACAGTATTGGTGGAGATGAGAATTGGGCTTTTAACATTTTGCGAGATACCAAGAAAACACGTATGATATAGTATAGAGCATACCATTTTAAGAGGAATTCAAAGTTTATTTGATGAAAATCGAGTTTGGAATGACTGAAACATCCAAAAACAAGGTAAAACAAAGTGATCGTAATAAAGTGTGGGTCCCACACTTTATTAGAATCGCTCTCTTTTGGATATCTCGGCCATTTCAAAACCAATTTTCATCAAATAAACGTTGAATTCCTCATAGAATTACATGCACTTTCATATTTCATAAGAGGTTTCTCATTATTTCACCAAAAAATGTTAGAAACCTGAAATTAGGACTCAACCAAAACTGTACGATCCCTTTAAATGTACATTTTGTCAACGAAATGGTCATTTTGTCGCCGAAATGACCAATTTTGTAATTAAATATTCCGTGCGACACTTGGCGCTCAATGGTTTTTGTCCATGGTTCAAACCATGGTTTCATTTGTACCACCTTCGTCAGTTCGGCCATAGTGTTCTTGACAACTTAATGCCCTTCTGATTCTCACCTGGTGCTTTGGTCTTAGGAAACCTCAGCACTCTGATTGTTATGACCCTGCTGTCCTGCAGATGAAAAATACATACTTCATTCATTAGTGTGTGTACATGAAAGTGATACACATGGATTTTGAATTTGTATTTGCACATCTTATTTGTTTATTGACATTCTTTTTTTTTATGGCAGAGATGAGCTAATGCTTTACCATGTGATCATCATCGTACAAATGACGTGCTCTACAATATCAGGGTTTCCCCCTAAACCACAGCATCGGACATTTTGGAACAAATATAATTTTTCCCCTGGGTAACAGCGACATTGATTAACAGCATCAGTCAGTCAGCTGTTGTTTGACTTCAATGTCAATGGAATGTTACTGAGGCATTGTTGGTGAAAATATCAATTCTTGTAAAGTAATATCAAAGTTCCTCCTACACCATGTACTGCTCTATGACTGTCTCCATTGCATTTGCCTTATAGCCTTCATTATGAGGGTGCAGAAATATATGAACAGAAAAAGAAATGCAAGTAAGACCAGAGTTACGGGACTATTCTGTCATAATAGGAGTGTGATGTTATAATATCTGTGTTGCTGTCCACTACGACTGTGCGTTATTTAAGTCTTAACTGCTGGTCTCACAATGGATTAGCTTTGTGAACGATGTAATTAAGGCAGGCATAGTCTTACCTTACTGAAGGAATGGATTGGGAACATCTGAAATGGTTGTTAATAGTAATCTAAGATGTGTACAACGAGTACTATTTTGTAAATTGACAAATGTCTGAGGGGTGTGTTAGAACCATGGAATCATTGAATTGCAGCAAAATGCAAGAATGTACAGAATACATGTAGTGAAATAAAGTATAGTGAACTATGAACTGGAGTTTCATCCTGTGCTTTTGATATGAGGGAATGAGAAAGTTACCTTTGATATGTGTAAAAATATTGTCAATGCACAGTCTGTACATGTGTGTGTGTATATATATGTATACATGTATATTTAAACCCCTTGAAATAAGTTCAAAAAGTTTGATATCATAGTTATACAGACATTATCTAATATGACATCAAAAGAAAGCCTGATTAATTATCTTGAAAATGACATCTCACTTGGTACATGTGTATAATTGGGTGTTCTTGAAATGCGCAAAACAGTTAAGTATGGAGACAGATAATAGTGAAAAGTCGAAACAATTCTGCTATTGATAATGTACTGTTCACAACAACAAGAACAACTAAAAAAGCCACGGGAACAAGCAATGCTGAAATGTGAGCGCTTTCAAAAACTCCCATTCCCTAAACATTACCCGATTTTGTGGTCAACCTTATGTTTGATATTAATCTACAGATACTTGTACCACTGCGTTCTTTAATTTATGGATGAAGCAGGGAATCTACTGATATCTCACAATTATTCTTTTCAAGCACAGGCCTTCCATGAAAAGACGAAACAAAACGGGAATAATAATGTTTGACATGATATGTTTACTCCTTTTTGCAACATTTCACATTTTAATTTTTTTTAAACTTTCCTCATAGTCATACTGTGCATTCAAAGAATGCATAATATAAGCAAGTGAGTTGTCATTATAAAGATTATTAATGAGGCTTTCTTATGATGTCACATTTGAATGAAACCATGTAGTTTTGAGAGAAATATGATACGCCAAACTAGAATTACAAGCCCTTTTTTTAAGGAGTTTACATAGTCATTATGATATAAGTGTATTCAATTGTAGATCCAGCGTAAGGGAGACATTGTGTAGATAAGTAATGTCAGCATTAAAGTGTGGGATTGAATGTGATATAACATAGTTGAAAATGTTAACCTTATGAAGCCTAAGCTATTTTTACGCTTCCAGGCTCAAATAATAACGAAGATATATAGAGGCGCACAACATGCCTCCATATAACTTCTTTATTTTTTTTATGTATCATCGTCATATTTGGCACATAGGTAGAACAACTCAAACTGTACATGCTCCTAAATCTAAACTTTCCCAACGTATCCACCAAAATGAAAAATGTATCGGAAATGATTATGCGTAAATCATAGTTTTCTCTATAATTTCTTTATTCCCAGCATTATGTCGTTATTTTGGACATATCATTTTCATATTAGCCACAAACGGAAAGCAAGTCAAACTTCATTATTGTTCATTATGGTTTAGATTTCTCAAGGTCATCACCAAGGGCATTATCTATTACAATATAAAGAAATTTATTATGAGGCCTATGATGTATTGTTTGGGATAGGTACATGTATATAGTTATCATATATTTCATGTTTCTTTTGTATTGGAATTTTGAGTTTGCAGATTGATAATGATAAACGAATGATACAGGCAAAACTTGTGTGAAAGATTCATAATGACACAAAATAAAAGGGAAAATACTGTTTTTCAAATATCTCTATTAATATATTGCTTGTTGCCTATGTCACATGAAAAGTAAAGGAGATACAGTGTAATAAGAAGACCAATTCAGAGCTATTCACAACCATAATTCATATGTTGCTCCTTCAGCAAATTACAACCAAGAAAACCCCAATTTCATTCATTATTATAGTTAACTGAAATTGGAACAGAAAGACACGCAAAATCTTTTGGATATGGTCGTCAGTTTGTGGTTGCCAACCAGCAATATTTGACTCGGCTAGATTACAGATATCAAAATGTTTGCAATATCAATTATTAGAGAAGTCACCAAATTTAGTTGAAATTCGATGAAGGCGTTGGAGTGGTAAATGAAAATATGGTACAGTAGAAGACACAAATTATCTCCTTAGGGTAGTGTGTCTCTTTAATAACGTAATTATGTAGCAACCTAAACTGAAGGGCAATGTAAACTGAAGGTACATGTATATAGTTATCATATATTTCATGTTTCTTTTGTATTGGAATTTTGAGTTTGCAGATTGATAATGATAAACGAATGATACAGGCAAAACTTGTGTGAAAGATTCATAATGACACAAAATAAAAGGGAAAATACTGTTTTTCAAATATCTCTATTAATATATTGCTTGTTGCCTATGTCACATGAAAAGTAAAGGAGATACAGTGTAATAAGAAGACCAATTCAGAGCTATTCACAACCATAATTCATATGTTGCTCCTTCAGCAAATTACAACCAAGAAAACCCCAATTTCATTCATTATTATAGTTAACTGAAATTGGAACAGAAAGACACGCAAAATCTTTTGGATATGGTCGTCAGTTTGTGGTTGCCAACCAGCAATATTTGACTCGGCTAGATTACAGATATCAAAATGTTTGCAATATCAATTATTAGAGAAGTCACCAAATTTAGTTGAAATTCGATGAAGGCGTTGGAGTGGTAAATGAAAATATGGTACAGTAGAAGACACAAATTATCTCCTTAGGGTAGTGTGTCTCTTTAATAACGTAATTATGTAGCAACCTAAACTGAAGGGCAATGTAAATAGACAGACTGCTATTTAGGAGATGCGCTTTCCTGCACACACCTGTCTGCTTGTTTGGGGCTGAATAGGAACAGAATCTTAAAGGCCGTATCTCACCAACGGAGACGTCTCCACGACGTCTCCAACTTATCAGTCGCAGCAGTCGCGGAGACGTCTCCAACATAACAAGGAAAAGTAGAAATTACGCGGTGCGTAATATATGTCGCCGCCGGAAGTAGCATTTCGTAGCAAAATGTACAATATAGGTCAAAAATCAAGGTCAAAGGTCAAAGAAGTCAAAGGTTAAAATTCTGTGTAGAAGTTTTGAAGCCCTCACCTAGTGCCATCACGTAAAGCAAACGGAATCGAAATCGGGTTAGATATGGTGAAGGAGTAGCATTTTGTAGCAAAATGTACAATACAGGTCAAAAATCAAGGTCAAAGGTCAAAGAAGTCAAAGGTCAAAATTCAGTGTAGAAGTTTTGAAGCCCTCACCTAGTGGCATCACATAAAGCAAACGGAATCAAAATCGGGTTAGAAATGGCGAAGGAGTAACATTTTGTAGCCAATGTACAATATAGGTCAAAAATCAAGGTCAAAGGTCAAAGAAGTCAAAGGTCAAAATTCTGTGTAGAAGTTTTGAAGCCCTCACCTAGTGCCATCACATAAAGCAAACGGAATCAAAATCGGGTTAGAAATGGCGAAGGAGTAGCATTTTGTAGCCATTGGACGATATAGGTCAAAAATCAAGGTCAAAGAAGTCAAAGGTCAAAATTCTGTGTAGAAGTTTTGAAGCCCTCACCTAGTGCCATCACATAAAGCAAACGGAATCGAAATCGGGTTAGAAATGGCGAAGGAGTAGCATTTTGTAGCAAAATGTACAATACAGGTCAAAAATCAAGGTCAAAGGTCAAAGAAGTCAAAGATCAAAATTCTGTGTAGAAGTTTTGAAGCCCTCACCTAGTGCCATCACATATAGCAAACGGAATCGAAATCGGGTTAGAAATGGCGAAGGAGTAGCATTTTGTAGCAAAATGTGCAATAAAGGTAAAAAATCAAGGTCAAAGATCAAAGAAGTCAAAGGTCACAATTCTGTGTAGAAGTTTTGAAGCCCTCACCTAGTGGCATCACATAAAGCAAACGGAATCAAAATCGGGTTAGAAATGGCGAAGGAGTAACATTTTGTAGCCAATGTACAATATAGGTCAAAAATCAAGGTCAAAGGTCAAAGAAGTCAAAGGTCAAAATTCTGTGTAGAAGTTTTGAAGCCCTCACCTAGTGCCATCACATAAAGCAAACGGAATCAAAATCGGGTTAGAAATGGCGAAGGAGTAGCATTTTGTAGCCATTGGACAATATAGGTCAAAAATCAAGGTCAAAGAAGTCAAAGGTCAAAATTCTGTGTAGAAGTTTTGAAGCCCTCACCTAGTGCCATCACATAAAGCAAACGGAATCGAAATCGGGTTAGAAATGGCGAAGGAGTAGCATTTTGTAGCAAAATGTACAATACAGGTCAAAAATCAAGGTCAAAGGTCAAAGAAGTCAAAGATCAAAATTCTGTGTAGAAGTTTTGAAGCCCTCACCTAGTGCCATCACATATAGCAAACGGAATCGAAATCGGGTTAGAAATGGCGAAGGAGTAGCATTTTGTAGCAAAATGTACAATAAAGGTCAAAAATCAAGGTCAAAGATCAAAGAAGTCAAAGGTCACAATTCTGTGTAGAAGTTTTGAAGCCCTCACCTAGTGCCATCACATAAAGCAAACGGAATCGAAATCGGGTCAGAAATGGCGAAGGAGTAGCATTTTGTAGCAAAATGTACAATATAGGTCAAAGGTCAAGGTCAAAGGTCACAACTGAAATTCTGTGTAGAAGTTTCAAAGCTCCCATGTAGTGCTATCATATAAAGCAAACAGAATCAAAATTGGCTCATAAATGACAGAGAAGTTGCAAATTGAACATTTTAAGCCCGTTTCATAGTCCCCTGCTCGAACTCGTTCGGCGGGGACAAAAATGGCTTGCAGTCTCACCAAGGAGACGTCTCTGAGACGTATCAAGCAGTAGGTTCTTTGAACGAATGGAAAGTTTTCGCAGAACCTAATCATTTTAAAGCTAAACATCTCCTTGTAGAATTTGATATTAACTAAAAAAAATCATGTCTGGCGCTTTTGGGTTGGTTTTGAGATGCACGCTCACATTTATTGGCCTTATTACATAATATGCATTTTGTTGAATTTACATTTTATTGAAATGCATACAGTAACACACACATCACAATTGAATGCATATAACTATACTTTTATTTAAAGAATGCTATATTTCAAACAAATTATTCATTGTAACGCAAATTAATGTATATGGAATTTAATCATAAACTCACGTGTAGGTAGGAGCTGCCCTTCAAACATATTTTCTTATCGAGAAGGAAGGATTCAACAGCTGCTGTAGGCGTTATCTTTGAATTTCTCGTGGGATTTGTCATAAAATTTAGATGCATAATCCTCCCAGAAGTCCGCCAACATTTGCTGATGCTCCTCTTTCCACTAATTCCAGAGATATTGTTTGGCCTCTTTGGCCATGTTGGCATCGCATGCGTCCTCAGCAGCCACAGTTTCTACAACAACTTGATCAGCCTTCTTCTTGCGGCCCCCACTGGCCTTGGGTGGCATGTTGGTAGAAGTAATGACAGGTGTCAAAAAGTTTCAAAGTTGATGGAGCCGTTGCAGGATCACCTGACTTGACCTAGGCAGGATGTCAGCACGCAGATGGGTCACGTGGTTTCTAAAGTAGGTCAAACGGCGTCAAATAGAGCCGTGGAGACGTCTTCGCGACCTCTCACCAGTTTTTCTGGTTGCCGACAGGTCTCGGCGACGTCTCTGAGACGTCTCTGAGACATCGCGGAGACGTCTCAGCAGTCGCGGATATTGGTCTCTGCGACGTCTCCGCAACTGATGGAGACGCACTGGCATACCGTGGGTCAAGACATTGGGGGGGGGGGGGGGGAGCACCTCGTGGAAAAGTAATTTTGAGGGTGTGTATGCTTGTGGGTGCGTGCGTGTGTATGTGGGTGTGCGCGTGTGTGCGTGCGCTGTCAGTCTGCAAACTTTAAATAATGGGGATTACAATACATAACGGAATGTGATACATTCCACAGCGCAGTCATTGAGCAACATTGTAAGTTTTCCTTACATTGATTATGGAATGACGGTGTGAAACGACAAATTACTGACAGCAACATCAGGAGAATTGCATAACAATTAAATGCGAGCGAGCGGAGCAAACGAGTTCAAAAACTGCTGTTTGTAGCTGTACTTTTTCGCTTTGGAAATTAAGGGGGGGGGGTGCACCGGGCGCAAGTGCTGGCAATTACTGGCAGCAACATCAGGAGAAGGCACAGCGATTAAATACGAGCGAGCGGAGCGAGCGAGCTTGAAAATTTTGACATTTTACAGTCCCAAAACTGCAATTTGTAGCTATGTTGTTTTTTTTTTAGCTTTGGAAATTAAGAAGGGGGGAGGGCGCCCGGTGTGCTCCCCCCCCCCCCCACCCGATCCGCCACTGGTAGTCAAGGGTGTCGGTTTATGTTCATGATTGGGGGAGGTATGAACAACGAGGGGGCGTCGAAGTGACCAAGCGTGGGAAGGATGTTAAAAATCTGCACTTTAGAGCATTGTTTGTGTTTGTGTGTGTGTTTTTTTATACACATGGAAAGTTAGGAAATAGCCCTGGTCAAGTCTTATTATTGGCAATGCAAGGCATTTTAATATAGACTAGTATGTAAAGCAATCCTGCAAAATCAATGATCTAGCTATGATATAACGAAGCGTAAGGTACAAAGGTGTTCATTCTACATCACATTGCGCAACATTGCAGCGATTCTTTTTGCCGTTCGGAAGTTCTGAGTACACTGCGCCATCCTGCTTATATTATTAAACAGTGTTTCACACTATATACCTCTTTAATTATGGTTAAAAGAAATCTTAGAAAAATTATTTCTTGATCACCCTTTCATGTCGATTTCAAAAGCTGTTTACTAACCCTTGAATTACCATTTTTGTAAGGTTTTTTTTTTGTCCTTTTTTTTTCAACCAGCGGATGGGGGGGGGGGGGCACGTGCCCCCCCCCCCCCCGTAGTTACGCCACTTGTAATAGAAATCAATCACAAGTCTTTATAAGATGGGGCCCTGGAGGAAGCACACAATTTTTTTAACATTACTTGTACACTTGTACTTGTACTTCTACTCTAGTTCTTCTCTACTGTTCTACTTTTGGTTGTGAAGGTTGGTTCGTATCTTATTTCGATGTGGTGAGAAAGTCACGCAGTGTCATTTGGTGATGGAAATGATTCAAATATTGAAGACGTCCTTGGCAATTGTCGTTGCATCGGAATAAAAAAAAAAAGGTCATCAATGTAGATGGACAGTAGTGATTTTCTACGCAGTGTGTGAATGAGTGAGCAGGGGAGATCCAGGAGAGTTGAGCCACTTTTTACATACTGAACTATACTTCCCAAAACCTGCATCGTTGTTTGGAGAACTATACCCCTTGTCATTTGAAGCTTAAATGCCATTGCTATGAAACAGGCTGGGTTATGATATATACGGTTATTACATTTTCAGGCAGTACTCCTAAAAAAAAAGTCAAGTGGAACAAGTTTCCCGCAGAGTTGAGCATACTCATAATGAGAGTCGAGCATATTGAGAGATGTGCTACCTGGCAAAAGTGAGTAGGAAAAGCCATGTTTCACTTGCGAAGTTGCTTGCGTTAACTAGCCACAAATGTTCGGATTAACGAACCCTTTTTCATTTTCGGATTAACGAACCTCTAGGTATAGAGAATTTGTGTGTTTCGGATTAACGACCCTTCGGAATAACGAACCTTCGGAATAGCGAACCTTCGGAATAACGAACAGCTAGTTGCTATAGCATTCAGCACTGCCTTTCAAGCCCGACCAGACGTGTACCAGACTTGTGTACAGAGACATCTTTCACTCTGCTTTCACGCTTCAGTTTCTTTCACCCCAACTCAGTCATCTTTGCCCTCTTATTCTTACGTAAGCATTATCTCTATAAATCAAGGTGGCTGGGGTTATCTTATCAATCTTGAGTGTTGGATAGATGAACCACGCACCGTATTAAACGGTACTGGCGGTTTCTCTCGCAGTATTTTTATTTTCTAAAGCATATCAGCGTAAAACAAATGCATTGTTTAGCATATGGCCATAGCGACGTGGGATATCATTGCTTCTTCACTTGAAGAATTTTCATACATTTGTTTGTTTGTTTGTGTGTTTTATTCCGTAACTTTTTTTTTTGGTATGAAGGTATGAAAGGGGCTATTCAACATATTCAAGGCCTATAATCTCACCGAGCCGTGCTTTGTACAATGAATAGGACGAAAACAGAAGTGAAGTTCCACGGCAACCACAATGAAAGAATTATCGGATTTAGTTGAAACTGTGCACACACTATAGAACGCATGAACAGTTACTGTCAAACAGCAGCACCATCCTATCAAAGGGGATTACAGTTAAAGCGAAGAGAATGTAAGGAATTCGTAAAGAATGCAAAGGAGCCTTCAACGTAAGACAGACCAATCAGATTGTTTTAACAAAAGTGTGTTCATATAGAAACTCTGAAAAAAATTCCCACCCTCATGCCATGATCTTAAATTCTAGAATTATCTAGGAGAAGCATTTCACTTTCAGAAAATGATTAAAAAGTGACCTGGTTGACCAATTTAACTTATTTTGCGTCCTTAGTTATGATCGAGGTGTGGAACTTTTTGTTGGTTTTGTGATGTATGGTCACATATTCACCTATACCATTACAGAAAGAATGAATGCAATTATCTGAAACATTTGTCAGAATTATATAGAGGAGATTACACCAGATGTGACTTACATAACACAAAAATAATAATGATGATGGTAATAAAAGTTTAAATGATGAAGTTTGAATGAAGAATATCAATAAATATGTAACGTAATAGTACGTGTGTGCTTTTGTTATTCAGGGTACATGTTACGGCACATTTTGGTAAATTGCACATTTTGGTAAATTTACCAAAATGTGCAGGACATTGACGGCACATTTTGGTAACTTTCTGCTCCTCCACAATCATCACAAAAATAAATTAAAACTGTATCGCCACTCATGACCATGTATTATGAAAGTGCCATGGCAGCGCAGGGGCTCAATACATAGACATATCTATGCCAGAAAAATGCCTCCCCCCCTTCACAAAATTACTAGCACTGAACACTAGTCCTGCGTGGAACAATAATTGATCACCTTAATTGAATTCTTACTCCTGGAGTGCTAAATCCCCTACCAATGCACTTGACCCACACTTACTGACAAATTTGGGACCCTACCCCTAAGTATGATCCTAACCAATTAAGTTTGATGAAATGTGTTTTCCCCATTTACCCCCTCCCCCCCCCCCCCGTCTCCAAGGGGGATATCCTAGGTATTCCAATAAACAAATTATAATTCTTCAGCTGTAAAGATATCCACGTACAACATGTCTTGCGTGTAATACTTTTTGCACTATGGAGCAAAAATTTCTACCTATTTCCCCATGTGAGGGGGGGGGGGGGGGGGGGCTCCCCATGGGGGCCATATGCCCAACAGGAAAAACCTTCTTACCCAACCCCCTAAGGATGACCCCCACCAAGTTTGATTGAAATTCGCCCACTGGTTCTGAAGAAGAAGATGAAAATGTGTTTTCCCCCCTTGGCCAGCACCCCTCAAACTTTCACCCCCCATCTAGGGGCCCAAGGGGGCCCCTAAAACGAAAAGCGATCGCAATGTACTGTGAGCTAAAAAAGTGTCTTGCCTGTCTTTACTACAGGACCATATCACCTTAACTCCTTGACCGTATCAACTCTCAAGCCCATCCATGGATTTTCAGTTCAGTTACCAAAATGTGCAGATTCTCCAAAATGTGCAGGCAAGTCCACTTTTAACTGCACATTTTGGTAACAGTTGATCCCGTCATGTATAGGTGCACTATCGGAACATTTTGGTAACAAATTTCTTTTACCAAAATGTGCAGTTACCAAAATGTGCCGTAACAGTACAGCCTCTCCAGTGTTGCCATTGCTCTACCAAAAGGCCCTGCCATTATTATTTACCCTATATCAAACGTTGACAGGTGCCCATGATATACACCTATCGAGAGGGACATGGTGGGTAAAAATATCATGTCCAAGGACTATACTCGCAAGACTCGAACTCGGACCACGAATTCACAATCAGTCTTAAACACAGTGTCCCTAATATTCATATAATATTGACTGGCCTTGAGGGAGATACCAGAAAATATTACCCAAACTGAAAGAATATTGCCCGAGTCGAAGACGAGGGCAATATTCTTTCAGTGCGGGCAATTGTATATGTATATATATATATATATATATATATATATATATATACATACATATATATATGATATCAACGATTTTTCTTCTGTATGTGAAGTGTTATCCTTCATACATTTTGCCAATGATATCAGTGTATTTCTTGCCCCTAACGATATCGATGTACTTGTTCAAAAAGTTCATATAGAATTAAAAAAGTGACTGATTGGGTGAGAGTCAGTAAGTAATCACTCAACCAAATGTCAACGTTCAAAAACGAGATTTATGCTTTCCAGTAATTACTGCTGACTTTTTGAGTTCAGTGATGTACCATATTTTGCATTTCTCTTGGAAAATACATAATGATCATAATTTGTAAAAGAAAAACAATCGGGTAATATAATCGTCATGAACAGACTAAAATTTCATATTCCTCAAAAGTCATTACTCATGTATACTCTTTGATATTGCTTTACCTTAATTTCGGGATCTTAGCCTGGGCAATACTCATGAAGCGCTCCCGAATAGTATGCGGTCACTGCAAAAGACACTCCCATACGTTCACATGCATAATAATGGTTGCTTCTATTAATTACGTTGAAATTCAATGAGTTGTTTTTATTTGAGTTTTCTTGTCTATTTTTTTTTACCTCGTTCTAATACTAGTCTTGTTCCCTATCGTATCGTCAATTCAGTATTTCCATTCAATTAGTCTTGTTGCCGTCGCAGTCTCGTTTCAAGTTTGTTCGTTTGTTGTTTGTTTTGTTTGTTTGTTTGTTTGTTTGTTTGTTTGCTTGTTTGTTTTATTTCCGTACCATAAAATCAACATATTCCATACATAAAGGTCAAGAAAAGAAAAACATACGGAGGGTAGCCCATTTTCAGTAGTGACAATGATAGTCACTTCTGGTCTTCCATGGGACCCTGTTCACAAAAATTTAACACAATCGAATAAAACATAACACAAACACAAATAGAACGGTACATACATTACTACATTGTGAATACATATATACCATATTATTACATATTGTTCATAGGTTCGGAGCATAAAAAATATCAAGTGGAAAGAACTTCGATTCTGTCTAAATTGAACTTAAAAACAGGTAAAGAGGAAAGTTGACGTAAATCATTAGGTATGTTATTATACGCTGCTGCAGCTCTGTATGAGAATGATCTCTTTCAGTAATTAGTTTTAGGCTGTGGTAACTGTAAATCGTTTTGATTACGGAGAGAGTATGGTGATGTTTTATACTTTAACAAATCTTTCATGTATTCGGGAGCCATGTCATTCATAATCTTATACATGAATGAAAGTAGATGAATTTTTTGTCTTTTGGTTGCTGTATTCAACCCTGAGCTAAAATGAACATCGCTGGTAGTAATATGGGAATAAGGGTTAACTTTCAAAATTAATCTCCCGGCTCTATTGCATCTTCTGAAATTGGGAAAGAGAGTTACTGTTGGCGGATTGCCATACTACATCACCGTAACCAAAATGAGGTAACACAATAGAATTATATATCAATTTCAATTCAATCATATTAACAAAATTGCCTCAAACGGCACATATAACTAATCATTTCACTGAACTTGTTACGTAGTTGTTCGATGTGAACATCCCACAGTAACTTATCTTCTACAATAATCCCCAGATATTTAAAACTTTTCACCTGAACTAATTTATTGTTTACCCCTAAGTTTAACTGTCAAATATTCTTGCTTTTTTAACATGTTGTTTGTACCAAGTAACATGCAAACAGTTTTATCAAAAATTTATTTTGAAATCGTTGTCAGCCATCCATGTCTCTTTTTTGCAAAACATTGCCAAACCTTCGGGTTTTTATGTGAGTAATAGATGACCATGTCATCGGCATATAAATGGGCCCTGCAGTCAGAAAAAACAACAACCCCGAATTGATATCATTAATAAATATACTAACTAACAACGGTCCTAACAAGGATCCTTGTGGCACTCCTCTGATTAACAATCTTTCATCCGAAAGGGTATTATCGATTGAGGTCCTTAATTCTCCGGTTCGAGAGATAACACTCGAACCACTCCAGTTCTGTGCCGTCAGTAACCCCCATATTTTCAAGTTTAGATAGAAGGATCAAGTGATCAACCATGCCTGTGCCAGTAACCCCCATATTTTCAAGTTTAGATAGAAGGATCAGGTGCTCAACAATGTCGAAAGCTTTTTGCAGATCAACAAAGATGGCGCCTACGTATTCACCTTTATCAATAGAGCGGTACCAGTCGTCCGTGACGGTAGCAAGTGCAGTAATAGTGAAATGCTTGGACGGAAAAATGACTGGTTTCTGCTAAGCAAAGAGTGCAATTTTAGATAATCGAGTAACTGCTTTTGAACAACTCTCTCCATATTTTAGAAGCACAGGACAATAAAGAAATGGGTCTATAATTATTACAATCCAACTTATCTCCTTTTTTATATATCGGTACAATTTTAGCTACTTTGCATTTATCGGGCACTACCTTTTCAGCTAAGGATTTGTTTATGATATAAGTGAAAGGCTCTAATATTTCTGAAATTGACTCTTTCAATATATACATAGAAATCTCATCTAATCCAAACGACTTCTTTGCTTCCATCAGCTTGTCCATGGACTTACCATACTTCAGAACATCGAACTGAGATATAAAACAAAAATTGAATTGTTTATCAGGCATTTCCCTGCTATGCGATTTGTGAAAAGAATTTTTTCTTTTTCCTATGCATGTCTCCACTACTTACCACATTTGCAAAATGATTATCAAATGTATTTGCTATAACCTGTGAATTTTCTTGAGGAAATGTACAATCAATAACTTTACTGCAGTAATGATCGCAGTGTTTTCCGGGATTCATTTCTACTTGTTGCATTTGACAATTGTTGACTTATATATTTGCGTTTTGATTTTCTTATTTCATTTGTTACTCTATTTTTCAGACGTTTATAAAGTTGCCATAAATCATTTGCCTTTGATTTAACTTTATCTCTCTGTTTCATTAATGACATAATTGTACTATTCATCCATGGCGAGGGAGTTGTTCGTACTCGTCTTGTCTTAACAGGCATATGCTTATTAACAACCTTCATCAACACCCTTTCCATATTGTTTTAAAAGAGAAAGCGGTGTAGCCGATTTAACCCTATTCCCACGGGGGGGGGGGGGCAGAATGCCCCCCCCCCCCCCCCCCACGTTTCGCATGATTATTCGGCAACCAGTGATGCTCTGGCCGCGACATTTTATGACTTTTTTCTTTCAAGTATCGCGCAACTTTTGAGACCAAATTTGTCGCTCCCGGGCATACCGTTTTGAAGCCACGCCCCTTTGAAAGAAATTCGTCGACCCAAAAATTGCTCAAAAAACATGATTTTGTGTACAAATCCAATGTAAATTGTGTTTTTGCAATTAATTCATATAAAAATGAATATCTTTACTTTCAATGGCTGATAATGATTTATTTTAGCCTGATTATGCCTTGAAAAGTTTCTGCGACAAATTTTGACGAAAAAACAACAAAAACAAAAAGTAAAAAACAAAGAAATACATAAGAAATTCAATAAACAATAAAATATATAAGAAATAATTATAAAGCCGAATTTTTGCTTCAATATTATTATTGAGGATATTGAAAAGAATATGTTCACCAAAAATTTGAAGTCTTGGTGCTTCATTTTTTGATTTATAGGCAAAAAATATATTTTTGCTTAAATTAGCATAAGTAAATGTTGATTAATATAAAATACATTAATTAAAATTTGAAAAATCTCACTATACAGTCTTGTAGATTACATTTGCACTAATAGTGCAAATTTTCGCGAGGATCGCGCGATCCACGACTGAGATCTGAAGGGGGGGAGGGGCAAAAATGCCCCCCCCCCCCCCCGTAGTTTCAAGTCCCTCAAAAAACCCGGTGGGATTAGGGTTAAATGAGTTGTAGATTTAGCTTTTAGTGAGTGTGTGTGTGTGGGGGGGGGGAGGGCCTCTTTAATGTTTGGACATTTCAACTCTTTCGATTGACATTAGGACAGAAAAACACTCAAAATCCGACTGATATGACTGACAGTTTATGGTTGCCATGGGAACTAGCGATATCGTACAAACACGTAGCTAAGTTATTATAATAATGTTTACAATAAAATTTAAGGAAAAGACACCAAACCAAGTTAAGGATATGGGAGTGGAAATAGACGAGGGCACAATGTGTCCCCCAGTACTTGTACTATGTGCCCCCCCCCCCCCCCCCCCTGGCCTTTATAGGATTAGATGGAGTGTTTCGCATTAACCCGGAGTTCCTCTTTGCCCTGGGTTCCTCTTCATGTATCATAATGTAATGTGACCCTGCATCTCAAATCAACACAAAGTCACGAGACATGGATCTTTCAGTTAATGGCAGATTCTAAAGAGCAGACTCCACGCTTTAAAATGATGCTTAACTCAATACAACTGAACCTTCCTAATCTGTCACTTGATAGATTAGAGTCTTATACTGAGAAAAGAGGCTTTGAAATATCGGGCCTATTAAAGTCCTAAATCTCACCAAGTCGCATGCTGTGCAAAGAAGTATGTAAATATCTTTGATAACCACTACGTAGGGATTATCAGATTAGAGTGAAAGCTTTCACGTTCATTAAGCACGTTTTTTAATGACTTACACCAACATTTCATAGAGTAGGATTCATATCCTTTCAAAAGTTATCAGAGTTTAATTCAGTGAACAGTGTGTAAAGGGTTAATGAAAAGAAAAGGGGTCTCAAAGACATACCTAATATATCTTACAAATATATATAGGGAATGTCAAAATCAAGCAAGTCAATAGAGTAAAATTTCTTGGTGTTACAATTGATGATGGTTTAACATGGAAAGGTCATTTTGATGATATTTGTAGTAAAATAAGTAGAATTGTTGGTGTCATGAATGATTTAAAACATATATTTCCTTTAAAGATTCTTTTGACCATGTACCACAATTATTTCCCCACATTTAACGTATTGTGCAATAACATGGGGTCACAGTTTGTTATATTTATTGAATCGTGTTTTGATGTTACAAAAGCGTGCAATAAGAATACTCTGTAATGTAAATCCGTTTGCACACACTGCAGTTCTGTTTAAGAAATTGAAAATTTTGAAAATTGATCAAATTGTGCAATTACAAGTGGCTACATATATGTTTTCATACTTTAAAGGTGTCTTACCTGTCACGTTCCATAATTCGTTTACCCCAAATAGTGCAATCCATGCCTACAACACTAGACGTGCCAACGAGATATATTTACCTTTTTACAGATATAAGTTCTCAAAGACTACAATTAGATACACTGGAGCAAAATGCTGGAATTAGTTACCAACTTTTATTAAAGAGAGTCCAACACTGTCATCTTTTAAACGTAAATACAAAACGATTTTGATCCAAAGTGAAATTGAGTAATTATTGTAATGATTTTGCCACTTTTTCCCACTTTTTATTGTTGTGATATTTCTTTGTTGTTTTTGTTCGTTAATGTATACTGATGGAAATTGCGTCCTATTTACTGTTTGTAAGGGAATCGGCCTCGATAGGCTTCATACGGCCTTTACTGATCCCTCACGTGCTATGTCTGTATATACTTTTCTCTTTTGTTTTATTGTGAACGTGATGTTTTCTTTTTAGCGTGTGAAATAAATTTGAATTTGAATTTGAATTTTGAAAAAAAGGGGGGGGGGGTTCTGTAAAATTGCTAAAGACATCATGTCCAATTCGTTACAAAAAAAAAACTTTCAATTTCACAGAAGAAGAACGAATGTGCGTATACACACACACACACATAAGCTAATGTATATAATATAATATAATATATATATATATATATATACATATATATATATAACAATTAAGTCAAACTTAATATATATATAACAGTTAAGTCAAACTTAACTCTAAGAAGGAGTGGCATGTGCAACCTCTGCCTCGATGAGAAGGCCATCATCATCAGAAATAAAAAAGCACTCAACATAAGGTCCGAACTTATATCCAAATGCAGACACCGGAAAAGAAGAACCATCCATGCGTCAAACCGATCCACCGCGCTACATGAGCACAGAAACACACCACTTTGTCAGTCTGCCTGAAGATCGCGACAGCGTGAAACCGCCGGTAGCAGACAAGGCACCAAAACACAGGTACGCCTATGCTCTGCTTTACAGCATTGAGCACTTTTCGATCCTTAACAAACCATATATTCCCGACGGATATATACATATATATATATATATATATATATATATATATATATATATATATAAAACGTTGGCTCTGATGGTAGCACCAAATATTTCGCGTCATCAACGTTCGAAGCTCTGTCTGTATTAACACCCCACTACTCCCTCTTTCTCCACGCGAACCCCTTCCACTTCTCCCCTTTCACTTCTCAGACATCAAGTACACAAGTCAACTCTTCACCTTTCCAGAGCCTAAAGCAAGGTATTCAATTTGTCCGCTTATACTTCATTATTTTAATACATTTTAGATTTTTGAAATATAATTTGAATTATTCATGTAAGATTACCATATATTATGTTTCTGATGTGTATATCTATGCCATATCAGTGTTTTACTGGTCATACCGCCGTCTACATTGCTTTATGTCATACTGCTGTTTTTGCTTTACTATGATTTTATTCGAGTTTTGTTGCGAAATGGTTGCTTTACGTTATGTTAAAGAATGGTATAGATTTGGCTGAAATGAGGATTCAGCTTTTTACTTTTTGCGACATACTTAAAAACTAATGTATGAAGTGTTCAAGAGCATACAATTCTAAATTGAAAATTGGTTTTGAAATGGCTGAGATATCGAAAAACAAAGTCAAACAAAGCGATCCTTATAAAAGGTGGGTTCCACCTTTCATTAGGATTGATTCGTTTTGAATGTCTCGAGAGATTACGCGAGTTTAATACGGACTGTGTGCGTGCAGGCTGCGGCGCCAACATTCAGTTTATTCATCATCATTTCAGGAGTATACATTAAAGAGACACACAAAGATACATAATCATATACAAAGTAAACATAAACAAAGCAAAAACAATCAAACTTGATGGTGGAAATCCCAGGAGAAGCGATGCAATATAGATAGGGGCCCCAATAATGCTTAAAATTTAACATTGATATACACGTAAAACAAATAGACAAAATAATCACTATACATTTCAAGTTTTCCTGTACATAATGGTTTGGTGGGAAAGAAAAAACAAAAACAAAAACATACATAGATATTTTTGCCAAACAACAGCCGAAATCCGGGAGAGATGAGAAAAGAGTAGAAAACAAGGAGAGTAAAATAGGAAAGGCGAGAGTATACGCGAGAGTTGGACTTGAGTTTGGACTTGAGACATAGTTGCGGCTGCGTGCCAATGTAAATATGGAGGCATATGACAGAAGCTTTTATTTTCAAGATTTTGTGATCCAAAAACCAAGCATCGATATGTGTTTTTGTGGGTATTCTGAGGGTCTTCTTTTGCAACAAAAGAAGTTTATGTAGTAATGTCTCGTATAGGTATTGTCCCAAGCGAATATTCACTAATTCAGAGATGGTAATATTAAACTTAAATACAAAGTTTAAATGGAATGATTCAAGGTGACAATCAACATTACTCAAAAAAGGAAGGAAAAATAGAGTGGTTGGGACTACGATATCCATGCATACTCTGTAAGAAAAAGGTCAGAAATATTCAAGTTGACACGAAAAGCTGCACTGACCCACGAAAAAGATGACTGGAACCAATATAAAAAGGCAAGAAATTGTGTAACAGCCGAAATACGTAAAGCTAAGAGAGAATTCATTATCAATATTATAAAGACAAGTAACGGTCAATCCGGTGATATATGAAATCGTTAAGTTATGTAATGCCTAAGAAACAAAGCTATGAAAGAATAGATGAAATTGAACGAGATGGTGTCCGATACAATGGGAAAAAATACCTGACTGAAAGCTTCAATGATTACTTCGCAGAGATTGGGAAAACTCTTCAGAATAGTATCGTTAAGAATAGTGATGATAATGTTGATTTTGACAATGACCCGTCCGATCATTGTAATGAGTCATGTTTATCCTCATATAAAGACATAGAAGAGCATGAAACTCTTGAAGTAATTATGAAAATGTCTGTGAAAATAGTCTGTGGAAACGATGATGTTAAACCTCGTTAAACCTCTCACATATGTGTTGAATATGTCAATCAAACAAGCATCTGCTCCAGATGAACTGAAAATGTCTAAAATTACTCCTGTCTTTAAAGGTAGGAATGAAATGGTGATTGGAAATTATAGACCAAACAGCACCATTATACCTGCTTTTGCTATTAAAGATTTTTGAAAGACAATATTTACCTAACTATTATGATTATTTGACCAGTCATCATCTCTGCGACCAACAGTCTGGTTTCACCCTAACAACTCGACTACCACTGCCTTGTTAAAAGCAGAGGAATGGCTAAATAAGCTTGATGAAGGCTATCTAGTTGCATGGGCGTAAATCCCGGGGGATGGGGGGGATGTATCCTCCCCCCCCTGAAATTGAGGAGGGGGGGATGGCCTGTACAATCATCCCCCCTGACATTTGAGAAAAAATGGAGGAAGCAGACATGTGATTGTATCAATTTTGGCATATTGCATGACGTTCGTATACGCCCGCCTTCAGACAGGTAACAGAGCTGAACGGTATTCTATCTTGTACGATAATGTATACTTTCTCAAGCGCTCGCTCGCTTCGCTCGCTCGCGAAGAAAGTAATATCTACATAAGGGATGCTCCAGACGTTGGCAACGTTAAATAGTGTAGGCCTACATGTAAGCATGCTATGACATGAGCAACTCGGAACCATCTGCAAATTATACGAAAACAAACAAACAAACAAACAAACAAACAAATAAACAAACAAACAAACAAACAAACACACAAACAAACAAACAATAACAAAAACTATACCGCCATAATTGAACCTCCCTCCATTTCCTGAATCATTCCTGAAACAGTGATGACTCTGATGACTCAGTCAGGATACATCTATGGGCATACCAAGGGATAGAATCTATGGGGGGGGGGGGGGGGGTGGGGCAAAGGGGTATTTGCCCCGCCCCTACGGTGGTGTTGGGCTAGACAAATCATTTGTCCTACCAGCAATTCCCGAAATGAGGACAAATCTCGAACTGTCTTTATGGAAAATTGTCCAAATACCGCCAGAACTATGCACCAAATCGTTGAACTGCAATCATAAACATGCAAAAGCTCCGCTACTGGATCCCTTTCGATAGACTTTGTACACTTTTGAGATTGACGATTTTCCTTATATTTTATCCAGTGGCGTAACTACGGGGGGGGGGGGGGGGGATGGGGGATGGGGGGGGGGGGCACGGGGGAGCACGTGCCCCTCCCCATCCGCCGGTTAAAAAAAAAATACCAAAATGGTAATTCAAGGGTTAGTAAACTGCTTTTATAATCGACATGATAGGGTGATCAAGAAATAAGATATTTTCTAAGATTTCGTTTAACCATAATTGAAGAGGTATAGTGTGAAACATTGTTCAAAAAGCCCGGAGCTTACAAAAGATTGTGACTCAGCGTGATTCCTGGTTGGCATTCTGAATGTAAGCAGGATGTGCGCAGTATACTCAAAACATCTGAACGGCAAAAAGAGTCGCTGCAATGTTGCACAAAGTGATGTAGAATGTACACTTCCTTACGTTTCATTTATTAAAGCTAGATCATTAATGATTTTGCAGTGTTGCTTTACATACTAGTCTATATCAAAATGCCTTGCATTGCCAATAATAAGACTTTTCATGTATATAAAACACACACACACAAACAAACACAAACAATTAGGGGATACTCCAAAGTGCAGATTTTGGACATCCTTCCCCCGCTTCGCCGCGTGGTCACTTCGACGCCCCCACGCTGGTCCTCCCCCAATCATTAACATAAACGGACACCCTTGACTACCAATGGCAGATCCAGCCCCCTCTAAATTTCCAAAGCGAAAGAATATAGCTACAAACGGCAGTTTGGGGACTGTAAATGTCAAAATTTTCAAGCTCGCTCGCTCCGCTCGCTCGCATTTATGCGCTATATGCCATTCTCCTGATGTTGCTGCCAGTAATTGCCAGCAGTTGCGCCCGGTGCGCCCCCCTTAATTTCCAAAGTGAAAAAGTATAGCTATATAGCCTACAAACGGCAGTTTTGGGACTGCAGAAAATGTCAAAATTTTCAAGCTCGCTTGCATTTAATCGCTATATCATTCCCCTGATGTTGTTGCCAGTACTTGCCAGCAGTTGCGCCCGGTGTGCCCCCCCCTTAATTTCCAAAGCGAAAAAGTATAGCTACAAACGGAAGTTTCTGGCATGTTTGGACTGTAAAATGTCAAAATGTTCAAGCTCTCTCGCTCCGCTCGCTCGCATTTAATCGTTTTGCCAGTCTCCTGATGTTGCTGCAAATTGCCAGCAGTTGCCCCAGGTGCACCCCCCTCTTAATTACCAGAGTGAAAAAAATATAATTACAAACGGCAGTTTTTGGACTGTAAAATGTCAAAATTTCCAAGCTCGCTCGATTCGCTCGCTCGCATTTAATCGTTATGCCATTCCTCCTCATGTTGCTGCCAGTAATTGTCAGCAGTTGCGCCCGGTGCGCCCCCCCTTAATTTCCAAAGCGAAAAAATATAGCTACAATCGGCAATTTGGGGACTGTAAAATGTCCAAATTTTCAAGCTCGCTCGCATCTAATCGTTATGCCATTCTCCTCTTGTTGCTGCCAGTAATTGTCAGCAGTTGCGCCCGGTGCACCCCCCCCCTTAATTTCCAAAGCGAAAAAATATATAGCTACAATCGACAATTTTGGGACTGTAAAAAATGTCAAAATTTTCAAGCTCGCTCGCTTCGCTCGCTGGCATCTAATCGTTATGCCATTCTCCTCTTGTTGCTGCTAGATTGTCAGCAGTTGCGCCCGGTGCGCCCCCTTAATATCCAAAGCGAGAAAATATAGCTACAAACGGCAGTTTGGGGACTGTAAAATGTCAAAATTTATAAGCTCGCTCGCTTCGCTCGCTCGCATTTAATGGTTATGCCATTCCTCCTCATGTTGCTGCCAGTAATTGTCAGCAGTTGCGCCCGGTGCGCCCCCCTTAATTTCCAAAGCGAAAAAATATAGCTACAATCGGCAATTTGGGGACTGTAAAATGTCCAAATTTTCAAGCTCGCTCGCATCTAATCGTTATGCCATTCTCCTCTTGTTGCTGCCAGTAATTGTCAGCAGTTGCGCCCGGTGCACCCCCCCCCCCCCTTAATTTCCAAAGCGAAAAAATATATAGCTACAATCGACAATTTTTGGACTGTAAAATGTCAAAATTTTCAAGCTCGCTCGCTTCGCTCGCTGGCATCTAATCGTTATGCTATTCTCCTCTTGTTGCTGCTAGATTGTCAGCAGTTGCGCCCGGTGCGCCCCCTTAATATCCAAGGCGAGAAAATATAGCTACAAACGGCAGTTTGGGGACTGTAAAATGTCAAAATTTACAAGCTCGCTCGCTTCGCTCGCTCGCATCTAATCGTGATGCCATTCTCCTCATGTTGCTGCCAGTAATTGTCAGCAGTTGCGCCCGGTGCGCCCCCCCCCCCCCACCCCCTTAATTTCCCAAGCGAAAAATACACATGCTTGTAGCTACAACGGCAGTTTTTAGACTGTAACATGTCAAAGTTTTCAAGCTCGCTGGCATCTAATTGTTATGCCATTCTCCTAATGCTGCTGTCAGTTGCGCCTGGTGCGCCTCCCCCCCCCCCCCCCTGCACCTTAAATTCCAAAGCGAAAAGACATAGCTACAAACGGCAGTTTTTGGACTGTAAAATGTTTTAAACAAGTGGGACTGTTTCAAGTCGACAAAACGCGCAAAAACATGCACCGCTCCCTCGCACAGGTATATTCCCCCCCCCCCCCAAAAAAAAAAAGTCTTCGTACTTTAAGGTCTGATTTTCCGCCGAAAGTCAGCTGACTAAAAAAAAAAAAAGAAGAAAAGAAAAGAAAAGTGTGTGTGTGTGGGGGGGGGGGGGCACCAAGCTTCATCAAGCCCCCCCCCCCCCCCCCCCTACCAAGGCTGCGCCGGTCCGCTTATGGGCTTTAATCGTGATGATGGTGACTATCCAATCATCCCCCCCCCCCCCCCCCACTCCTCAGTACGGATTTACGCCGTTGTCTAGTTGGGGTAGTAACACTGGAACTGAAAAAAAAAGGCTTTCGACACTGTTGACCATAGTATGAGGTATTGTTGTCCACCAATGAAACGACTATGGGTGTCACCGGTAATGCACTGAAGTGGGTAGAGCACTATTGTGTAGTCGCGTTCAGTATGCTGTTGTAGATGGTGTACAATCACCAACGAGAGTTATTGAGTGTAATGGCGTTCCACAAGGGAGCACCTTTGGTCGGCTTTTATTTGTTATACAGTATATATACGCCAACAATCTAGCGGTATGCCTTAATGAACTAGTGCAACATGTCTCTGTATGCTGATGACACTTCATTGCACATAAGAATGCTGAATCTGCGGTAGATACTCTCAACAGGGATTTGAAAGCAGTAAATCACTTGCTTAAAGAGAATAAACTTGTACTTAATGTAAATAAATGTTAGTATTCATTACTCGGTACAAAAAAAAAGTGAAATATTTTATGTGCATATTGAATCATGTAAAATTAAACGAGTAATACATATTACAGGGTCATCCCACAACACCGACACCCACGAATCATACAGCCAACGAGTTCGACATTGAAAACAGGTTCATGAGTCATACAGCACATGAGTTTGCAAAGCGCGTGAGTTCGACATGCTATAGGAAAACACAGCCCTCGAGTTCGACAGATACAACACGGGGCTTCATGTGTCGTTCTCGTGAGTCTTGTTAGCTTATAGAGCCGAACTCATATCATGGGCTGTGTGACTCCTGAGCTGTATGACTCGTGGGCTGTATGACTCATGGGTGTCGGTTTCGTGACGTGCACCCCATATTACATATCTTGGCGTTGTTATTGATGAACACCTAAATTTGGATCAGCATATTGGAAAATATCCAAGGAAGTAAGGCAGTAAAATGTTAATTCATAAATTTCAAAGATTACAAAATCGGGCACTGCATACCGTTCTGAAAGTCAATCAGAGGTATCCAACACCAACACAATAGCATGATCAATTCAATGTTGAAATAAGACAGAGACACAGAATGTTACATGCCATGCATAAAATTGCTCACGGGGCTTATCCCCAAAGTCTTTGTGATTTGTTTTCATTTAAATTTACAAATCATTATTTTTAGGTGCAATATGTTGAAGTTTGAGTTTGAGTTTACAATAAAGGGGATGTAAAGTGTGGAATGATCTTCCAGATAATATCAAGATTATGAATTTTGATCATTTCAGGTTTCATTTAAAACAACAGCAGTTGTAGGTCAATATTTACTACATCATGATATCATATCAATTATATCATATCAGTATAATTATAAAGTTTGATATTATGTTAAGCGATGAGTATTATTGACGTTTGTTTCATGTCAATCTCTTGTCAATGTCTGTATTTTCTTCATGTGCTGTTATATCTAGCAGTTATGTCTAGATATATATTTTTTCTCTCTTTGTGATTTCTCTCTTTCTCTTTCTTTTTTAATCATTATTATACACTGAATCTACTGGATGTATATTTTGTTTTTCTGTTATGATATATACATGCACAGACTTGCAGAATGGCAGACGATGGCTGAACAAGTTCCTTTTTATTACCGTGTTGAAATAAAATAGAAAAGATAATAATTTGTGCAGATAAAGGAAATCAATATTTTAGCCTATTCATTACACCTTTATTGCGTGAAATAATCTTGCAAATTCTATCAATATGACATTTTCATGAAAGCTTATAATCAACACAAACACCTAAAACTTGAATGGAAGACACTACTTCTAGGGAAGTACTGTCATACAAATACATTGTTCCCTGGAGGATATCTGATGAGTTACTTACAAAAAAAAAAATCTCTTCTTTGTAATATTTACTGATAATGTATTTGCGTAAATCCATTGTGGTGCATTCTTAGATTCATTTTTCATTGTTCTTGTCAAAATACTGACGTCGGGCTGAGAATAAAAGAATTAGAGTCATCTGCAAATAACATAAATGAAAGTTTGGCCGAGGACCTATGGTAATCATTAATGTAAGTTATGAATGATAATGGGCCCAGCAAGCTTCCTGTGAGACACCACATTCGGTTGTTTTCATTTGGGAGTCAAAAACCACTGCCGTGTAGGCCCTATACGTGTTGGGATCTGTTAGTCAAGTAGCTCGTGAACCACTGCAAGGTTTGTTTTTTCGCGAATATAATGAGAAATTTGGTAAGACACATTGCGCGATTAATCGTGTCAAAGGCTTTTGAAAAGTCAATTAAAAAAAAAAATCCTATTTTGTGTGTTAACATGTATTAAGTATCTTTTCAAGGGCATTTAAAGCATCGGCGTAAATCTGTACCGACGAGTACGTGGGGGTGCGGTTGAACGGCTATAGTCATCACACGCAGCCGGCGCGACGGGAGGGGTGGGAGAAAGGGCCGGGGGTCCCCAACTTTTTTTTTTTTTTTTTGCAGAAGATAAAGGGAGTAACTGTATGCCCCCTTTTTGCATAAAATATAAGGTGAGAGGGAAGTGACAGCACAAAAATAGGAATACTTTTTTGTTTGTGTTGTTTGTTCGTTTGTTTGGGCTTGTCAGCCGATTTTCGGCTGAAAATGGCACTTCAAAAATGTGACGACTTCTTTCTTTTTTTTCGTTTTCAACATTTGGGCCATGCTTTGAGTCGATAAAATTACTAATTTTTCGAGCGAGCGAGCGAGCGCTTGAAAGATGTGGCCTTCTACAGGTAAGTCTCTTAGGGCTGTTATTGTTCATTATTTATATTAATGATTTTTGTCACGTATCTGACGACCTCTCCTTTATTCATTTCGCAGATGACACCAATGTATTTATTGCCCATAATGTCATTGATTTTCTTGTTCACAAAATCAATTCTGACTTGAAAAAAAAACCCCCAAACTTGGTCAGAGCTAATAAGCTATCGTTGAATGCTAAAAAAAATACCACCAAAATATATGATTTTTAGTAATTCAGTTGATAGTTTAAGCACAGATACTGTTTTAGACGATCCTTATTTACAAAGAAAAGGCCTATTATAAATCAAATTCCTGAGTTTTATTGTAGATAAGTTTTCTTGGAAATCACATATTGATAATGTTTGTAACACAATTTCGTGTAATATAGGCGTTATAAACAGTTCCGAAAAGTAAAATTGGGTTCGCTACTACGAAGGCTTGCTAATCCGAAAATGAAATAAGGTTCGTTATTCCTAAGGTTCTCTAATTCGAAAATGAAATAGGGTTCGTTATTCCGAAGGTTTAATTCGTTAATCCGAAAATGAAATGAAGCTTGCTTTTCCGAAATTTTGCTATTCCGAAGGTTCGTTAATCCGAAAATGAAATACATCTCGTATTTCGAAGTTTCGTTTATCCTAATTAAAGGTTCATATTCCGAAGGTTCGTTGATCCTAAGGTTCGTTAAACGAAAGGTTCGTTAATCCGAAAATAAAAAAAGGTTCGTAATTCCGAAGGTTCGTTAATCCGACAATGAAATAAGGCTCACTATTCCGAAGGTTTCTTCTTCCGAAGGTTCGTTAATCCGAAATGAAATAAGGCTTGTTATTCCAAAGTTTCGTTAATCCGAATATAAGATAAGGTTCTTCGTTATTCCGAAGGTTCGTTACTCTTAAGGTTCGTTTTTCCTAGGTTCGTCAAAATAAGAAATGAAATAAGACTCCCTATTCCGAAGCTTCGTTAATCTCATATATATAAGATAAGGTTCGTTATTCCGAAGATTCATTGATCCGAAAATAAGAGAGGATCCGTTATTCCGAAGGTTCGTTAATCCGAAAATGAAATAAGGTTCGTTATTCCGAAATCTGAGTTAGGTTCGTAATTCCGAAAATGAAATAAACTCATTGTAATGAGATAGTCGTCGTAATTTAAAAAAAAAAAAAAAAACTGCTTGGATATTACGCAGTGAAAATTCGATATTGTTTCTGGGAAGGATGATGCACGTGCACATTTTTAGGTAAAGCAGGTCGTGTTGCGCAAAGAAGTGGCGTAGATCAAGAATCTTATTGATTCTAATTTAATCTGAACAATTATTTACCTGAGCGATTGGATTTAGAGCGTAGGGGACTGTGTAATTTTTCTGTAGCCTACCTTCAGACCCTCACATTTTTAATGATAATAACAGTAACAACAATAAGGCTAATACAGAGAACGATTAATACGTATGGACAAGACAAAAAGTAACACTGATGGTAGTAATAGCAATAATCATCGATTGTAACAATGATGGTTACGCATAGCAAATACAATTAGTGTTAGATTCATAGTGAAAAGTGTCGTTACCGGCATCAGCATTTCATATTAATCCGATAATGAAACGACCTGCGGTAGAGCCAGAAGGAACTGGCAGGGGAAGGGGGGAGGGGTATTGGAAAGAAACGTGATCTTAACCAGGGGTAATGCATCATCCTCTTCAAAAGGCTGTATAGGACACTGAAAATTGTATTTGTCCACGATATTATTGTAACTGAGAAAGGTTGAATCTCAGGGTGATATTCGTTATCTCTGTAGATGGCCGTTTGAATGGAAGGTCATTCCATCAAGTAAGATGCACAGTTATTTTAACTGTCATGCAAGTGCATTACACCTAGGGGTTTTGGGCTACGACGGCGTTCCAGTTTACTCCCAGGCTTATGAAAATTATGTTCTGTCATACACAAATTATTGTTCTTATCTTAATCATAGTTACATTCATTGTTTGAACTCTCAGTGGATGTTAACGCACGCGTATGGAAAAATATCTGGAACTTCGTAATTGCTAGACATTCGTCATAGTTATCACTACCACTAGGTTTTAGTATTAGTGAGCCATAGTTGGAACTTTGTGTATTTAGTGATATGTGTTAGGGTTGATGCCAGTGCTCTTGTTCTTCCGATAGCAATTTCTGTAAAGTCGTTGCTATAACAACCACAATATGACTTTGTATAATCAAGATTCTAATGGCAAACAAAGCTTCAAACTGAAAGATATACTTTCAGACACTTATCTCACGTTTTTACATTATTTCATTATAAGTGCATGAAAGCTTCCGGAAATATACGTATTACCATGGCAACAGAGATTTTTTATCATTCCCATTTCGATTGCATTTGATCGGGTAGCTGTAAGTCTATAAATCTAGTAATTTTTGCCATTTTGATACTGTATAAAGAGTAAAGGTGTATATTTTCAAAAATAGTGTGTTACCATGGCAACATAAGAAGAAATCAACGAGTAATTAGGACTTTTGTTGCAATTGAACAAGTAATTCCAGTACTATAAATTGAGCCCCCTTTCTGTCACACTTTCTTCTTCCACTCTTTCACAAGAGATTCAATGTTTCTCTTGGTTGGAATAACACAAGAGGGTAGATAGCAATTAGTATCCTGGGCTTGAACCGAATGCAAACATGGCTATGTAACTTCTTCAGAATCCTGCGAACCGTAATACGACTAGCATGACTAGTGTCATGGCAAAGGCTGACATAATGAACTGCTAACGCAAGTTACTTTTTTATGAGAGTTAGAAATGATACATAACTCTGGCTTACATTTTGTCAGTTACCATAATGGTATGAATTCCATGTGTTACCATGTAATACAAAAAAGTGGAGAACTGCATTTAACTTCTCATTGAATTCATGCAAAAATAATTTTTTACCAAGTGTGTGATCCGTAGGACAATTTCGATTACATTCCACTCTTCGCAGTGAACCATTAAAAGATATGTTACATGTGAAATCTTTTTGAGCATATTCAATTGTTTATTTGTAAAATATCCTTTATTTCAAAGTCCTCGCATGTGTGAATTCTTTTTTTTTTCTGCTTGAGACATGTTAGAGTTGCCGAATATGGTAATTATTTCAAATAATGAATGCATTTATCCTGACAATGATGAAGAGGAGAAAAAGAAGAGGGAGGGGCGAGCTCATCCTCCGGAGGGGAAAATACCTCTGTATATCATCATCAATAGTATACATGTACGAATGAAATTGCAAATTACGACGGCATTCTATATGTCGCTGATAAAAGTTTGTAGGAAATCGCGTTTGTTCGTGTGTGCCTGTTTACATGTGTGTCTGTGTGTGCGTGTGCGTGTGTTCATGTGTCCAAAGAGAGTATGATGAGCATGCAGGCATCACCATTTCAAAGTGAACATGCCTCTCCTGATGATGATCATGAATTTTAGACTATACTGATAAACGTGAGCCCAAGGCACAGATACCGGGGATGAGGGCGGGTAAGATGGGCATTTACTGTAGTAAACAATAATTTCAAGGGTTCTATGTAGGACCTACTTGACCTCAACACACACTCACTCCCATATATGCCCACACGTATCAACCCATGCATATGACAGTATGATTATTAATTACAACAAGAATTTTGCGTTATTTTCGGAATTACGAGCATTATTTTTTTTTTCGAATTACATGAGCCTTATTTCATCTTCGAATTAACGATCCTTATTTCATTTACGGAGTAACGGACCTTCAGAATAACGAACCTTATTTCATTTTCGGATTAACGAACTTTCGGAATAGCGAGCCTTATTTCATTTTCAAATAAACGGACCTTCGGAATAACGAACCTTATACATTTTCGAATTAAGGAATGTTATTCCGTATTCGTACCAAAGAACCTTCGGAATAACCATCACCTTGTTTCATTTTCGGATTAACGAACCTTCGGAAAAAGAACTCTATTACATTTTAGGATTAACGAACCTTATTTCGTTTCTGGACTAACGAACCTTCGGATTAACGAACCTTCGGAATAACAAACTGTTTATGCAATGCTATTTTTTCTCTTGATCTACAGACGTTGCTTACAGACTTTGTGGACCTGAACTGTCAGACTTCATAAACAGGTAGAAAATTTCGATATTATATGCATGTATGTTCCTTTTTGCTGTAGAACATTGTATACAGCCAGACACGTGTCTGCAATTTTCAGTATGAACACTTTGATGATGATGATGATGATGATGATGTAACGATGATGATGGCGATGATCGTGGTGGTGGTGAAACAACATCTATATAGCACAATTTATATGCAGAAACATTCAAAGGCACCCGCCTCCCACAATATGTCACACATTATTCACAAAATTGCTGGAAAAGATAGTTCTTCAGTTCAGATTTGAATTTATTGAGGTTTGCCATTTAAACTATTTTTAAAAGGGACACCACGTGTCCGTGTTTAGCTATGACGTAGACGTCAAACAATAGAGTTTAAGCGAATAAAAAATGGGAGTATTAACAAATAAATGTATTCGACCATGTATGATAAGAAATGTTATTTTACAGTAACTTATAATTATGTTTGTATAGGAACAGTCAAACAAGATGACAATGTCATTCTACAATGTTTGAATTTCTCATATCGGCTTGTGCTCAAAACATTCGTTAACGTTCATGTCCACTTTAAAGAGTGGGTTAACTGACACTGAAATGAATGGAATGAAATCGGACTTAACGGAAAAAAAACGCAAACAGAAAAACTGACCAGAAATGAATATTATCTATTAGGGGAAAATTGCGCAAAGAAAATGGTTTGATTTCGCGATTTCTCACTGAAAAAGAAGACAATCAGGAATTTTAGTCTCACGTGTTGTTATCGAATATTGGCAGCAATTTCATCTATGCGACTTATAGTCTTAAGTTACGGGAACTTGCTTGCGTTTGCTACTGCTGAGATATGTGTGAGATGAATAAATATCAACATTGTGTTCATTTCAAACATCTTCCTACAACTACTGTCCTGCCAATTCATGTGTTCTCCTTTCTAATGTTTTACACAAGTTTTGCTGAACGTCATCAAGCTAACGATGGCATCAGGTTCCGCCAGGTTATGTACACTTGTCATCATGATGGTGATGACAACTCATTGTCATGGAAACGCTGAGAGGAACACCATCATCACAGGGAGGTACATTAGAGACCAAATCAATCCAAGGAGGCTGTCACTACAGCTTGACGCAAAGAGGCTAGATTCACTGGAAGTATCCCAAAACTGTACGCAGGACCTACTGGACCTTCTCGCCCGGGAAGACAGTTTGATACCAGGTAGGTTGTTCTTTTGGCGAATTGTACTCGGGTGAGTTCAGTAAAGCCTGCCGCACGCTATATTTTACCAATGAAAACAGGAGCGCATGCAGTGCGCATTATGTGAGCCTCTATAGGCCTACTCTTTGTATAATCACTGTACCTTGATTGGCTGAAAGTCCACGACTGGTCGTGAAAATTTGACATGTCAAAATATCTACGGTTGGCCTTAAGACCCAGTTGCACGACTGGAAACTGGCTAGGCTGATGACGTCACACTTCCGATATCACGATCGTGCGACTTTCTGTTCGTATAAAATGTGCGGCAGGCTTTGCGTGTCTTCACTCGTGTTCAGATTCACCTTTGCTTCATTGTCAGAGTACGGCAGATCTAGTTTACGTTGCTCATCATGTCATGCATATAGCGTTATTACAGTCATGTGATGCGCACGGAAGGTGTTTCGTCGGTACAGTTCGTACATTCCGAAGGCTCGTTCACTCGAGATTCGTGAATCCGTAGGCCTATGTAAGTTTGTTTATTTGGAAGGTTCGATGTTCCGAACATTCGTTTATCCAAAGATAAAAATTAATAAGGTTCGTTATTCCTTAGGTTCGTTTATCCGAAAATAAAAGATAAGATTCGTAATTCCGACAGTGAAATAAACCTCGTTATGACGCCTTTGGAAAGCCTACTCCTGATATACATTTTTCTGTTTTATTTCTCTGCCTTATTGTTCAGCTCTAGATGCCTTTGGAAAGCCTACTCCTGGTATGCTTGTTGGAAACACAGCATGGATTGGCCATTTTGATGAGTGCATGGGTATAACAAATTTCAAATACTGTCTTGTTGATCTTGGTGTCAACATAGCCATAGAATCCAACTCATCAAAGGTATGATTTCCCTAGTGCATTTTTCATTCCTTTCATTGTAATATTTGCCTATCTTTTTAACGCAGTGCGTAGCTTATAAAGTAGCACCATCGTGTAGTAAGATCTTATTATTTAGAAGATTTTTCTTAATAACATTAATTGTAGACTGATGTGAATTCTTCTCATTCATAAAGTCGAAGTACAAGATCAATAATAAGTTGAATAAAGAAACTGAAAAAAAGAGGAGAAACTCACTGTTTCGACGTTTCGCCAATTATCAATTGGCTTCTTCGGGCGAATGATGCTCCCGTTGATGGAATGACCCTTATTTTATAGTGTGAGATTGTGCAGAGCGCACTGGACCTTGTTCAGTGTGCGAAAGACGGCTTGGAATTTCGTGTCCATTAAAAAAAAAAGAACATTAATTGTATATTCTAAAATGATTAGATATTCGAAGGGATCTAACGCTCCTATTTATAGTTTACGCTCGGTCGGCCGTGATTTGGCAGAACTACGTATCTCGATTTTTTTGATTTTTTTTTTTTTTTTTTGCTTTTCGACTTGTTGATTTTTTCATAACATCATGCTTGATATGTTAGAATATGAACGTATAACTCTTTGTTATTCTTAAAATAAAATTCTTAAATATCAAGTTTTTGGGGTAAAATGACGCAATTTAGATGGCAAAACTACGTATCTGCTATAGTTAGGTAGTTTTGCTTGATCGTACTCCTTCATTGAGGCAGCTTGAGCGGCTGGCAGAACTACGTATCTCAAGTTCCGATCCGTACACAATTGTCGTATTTGTACACAATCTATGGGATTCTCATGATCAGGCAGAACTACGTATCTTTTTTAAAAAACTCAAAAAAAAAAAACAAATTTCTCCAAATATGTGTCAATGAGCATATATTTCGAGTATTAAGATAAAACATTAAAGGAATCGTATAGTTATTAGTTGAGACCCAATTTCAGGTTTCTAACTTTTTTGGTGAGATAATGAGAAACCCCTTATGAAATATGAAAGAGCATGTAATTCTATGAAGAAATCAACATTATTTGATGAAAATTGGTTTTGAAATGGCTGAGATATCAAAAAAAGAGCGATTCTAATAAAGTGTGGGACCCACACTTTTATAACGATCGCTTTGTTTTTACTTTGTTTTTTGATCTTTCAGTCATTCCAAACCGGATTTTCATCAAATAAACTTTGGATTCCTCTTAAAATGGTATGCTCTGCACTATATCATAAGTGTTTTCTGGGTATCTCGCAAAAAGTTAAATGCCCAATTCTCATCTCCACCAATACTGTACCATTCCTTTAAAGTTTCTCTTTTTGTGTGTGTGTGTGTGTTATAGAACGCAATTCCAAGTTATGAAAATCACTCTATGTAAAGGCCGTGTCACACCTTTTCGGACAAGCCTTTCGTGCGACTTGCGAAGAACAATTTTTACTTCTCGGAGGTCCCCGCAGATGACCCGCACGTGACAGTACCTATCACGTATCTCACCCGTAGTGGCTCGGAGGTGCGCACGCAAATCTTTTTACCCGCAACCATGTACGCTCTTTAAAAAATCCGGGTCAGAACTGACCCGGAACTGGGTCCGTTGGGGTCACACACCTTTCCGGATCAGAAATGACAAGGAATGGGGTCAGATATGACCCCACCCAGAGTCATGAATTGGATCTGGGTGACCTCATTCCGGGTCTTCATGACCAAATTCCAAGTCATTTTAGACCTGGAACGGTGTGTGGCCCAAACGGACCCAGTCCGGGTCAGTTCTGATCCGGATTTTTTTATTATTTTTTTTTTTAGAGTGTATAGGCCCTGAAACACCTTCCGGACTAG
Organism: Diadema antillarum; assembly: GCF_040938485.1. Lineage (NCBI taxonomy): Eukaryota > Metazoa > Echinodermata > Echinoidea > Diadematoida > Diadematidae > Diadema > Diadema antillarum. The sequence goes on along the minus strand of NW_027271238.1, from coordinate 1,323,264 downwards.
CTATACGCGAACTTGGTGCGTGTAGGGATTTTTCAGACTATACCGGACAATTTCTGAGGGCGGAGAAGGATTTAGTCAGTGAAGTCAATGCATACGTCTTATTTGCTGGACGCGTCTACTTCAATTTTATTTGCGGGTATACTTTGTGACCTGTGTACCAGTCGCGTGGGGGCTGACAACTCAGTGATGGAATTCCTCTGAAGGAATGGCAGAAGTCCCAGAGAATGTCATCATCTTGGCTGCATACGGGGACTGCGAAGTACCTGCGTCGGAGTTGCCTGCCAGGTGCTGCCGCTAAGGGCCTCCTATGGTGTTGTGCGTGGACCTCTCCGGGCATCCCCGCGACTCAACCGCAAAAATTTTTGTCATGCTCGAAACTTGGCTACGGTTAAATCGGAATTGCGTGCGCATCTCCGGGCAACTACAGGCGAGATACGCGCTAGGTACTGTCTGGTGCGGATCAACTGCGGAGAGCTCCGGGTAGCAAATTTGTTTCCCCGCAAGTCAAGCCGCGAAACTTCCCAAGATACGGTATGACAAGGCCCTGAGCATGCTCAAAACTTGTTCTGAGTGAGTCTTGGGGTTTCGCCCGCAGAGGTACATGCAGAACACTAGTAGGAGACCCTTACCGGCAGCACCTCGCCGTCAACTCCAACGCAGGTACTTCTCAGTAACCATAAGTCGTTCGTAACAGAAAACGGATCGGTTTCAAAGCTCTCACGCAGGTCACACGAGTGCACGCAAGTATATAGAAGGTAAATAGCACGCTTCTAGTAGGTAAGAAGCAAGTGCGAACTGGAAAACATTCTTGTCCGGCAGCAGAAAATTCTCCTGCGTGCTAGAAAACCCCTCCTCGGAACAAGCCCGCGTAGCTTGCCCGGAAAGGTGTGACACGGCCTTAAAACGGCAGGCGTTTGAACTTTAAAAGTGAATATCTCGAAATTACTTCAAGCGAGATACGTAGTTTTCCCAGATCACGGCCGCCATGGGTTATACTCAACTGAGCAGTGAAAAGTATAACATAATTTAATTTGCATGCTCGTCAAAGTAAGACGGAACCAAATTATTCTACCTCCGCACTCACATGAAACATTTTAGTTGATGAAAAATTTCCATCCTACAAGACGTTTACCCAGAAGTCATCATTTTCAAATAGTGGGCTTTGAACCAAGCTTTGATAACAATGAATTCATACAGTCATAAAGTCACCAATAAGACCAAAAACTTTCTTGAGAATCTCCCTTGATTTTTTCCATTATGGTTCGAAATGCACTACTCATGCAGGCATTGACTGTGAACTGGGGTGTATGTGTTCCCGTTAGCTGCAGCGAGGCGGATGTCCAAAACGAACTGGATATATTGCTGGGTAAGGGACATTTTTTGTTTCTCTTTAGTTGAGACTATGAGATGAACGATATGGGTTGTTAGCTCCTGACACTACTGGCACATCGTTCTATCTTTTTAGAAAGAACTGCATTTGACAAGACACTAAAAATGGTTAAACTATAGTAAATCTCAGTATAAGACCATGAAAAGTGTGCTTTCTACAGAAGTGAAATGCATTTATGAACAGAAAGTGCCCAAGGTAACAAGGTAACTCAGAGTTAAAATGTTTTATAGTTAGGAGCTGAAATTCTGTAGACAGTTTCACTACAACGAAAGATAGTCATATGGCATGCTATGTAAGAGAAAACTTGAGAAATCACATGATAATGCCAGGCCATTAGAAAGCCATTGAAATGTACATTGTTTTCCTACTTTTTAAAGGAATAGTTTCTAATGTTAAGTTCCAGTCTAGATTTTGATGTCACCAAAACGTTTTTGTTTAGAAAAACAAAACAACAACTATAACCCCGACCAATGTTTTGAAAGGTATGCCATCTTATGCATCACTATTTCCACTGACCATGACAGATTTCGACATTACGTAATTACTTGGGTGGGCTTTTTTTTTCCTTGACAGTTTACATGATCTGTCAGTTGTGTCCATGTTCACAGCTACAGATTTGTGCTCATCCGCAATCGTCTTTAATGAAAGGGCAATGTATAGTTATGTAATTATCCGTGTATCATTTCGAACGCACGGTTTCCAAATGTTTCACAATGTGTGATAGACTTCTTTGACTGGAGATGGATGACTGTTGATGACTTGAGTGGCTCCCCTGTCCACTGCACCGAGAAGAACGTTACTTTCAGCGCAGGCTTCATCGCCACCTGGTGAGCAAACACTTTATTTATGCAGCGGCTTCACACCATCCAGTGTCATAGGCTTTTTACTCAAAGGTCATCATAAAACGGTGACATCTCGCACGCCAAAAATATATTTCATTAGATATGCTAAAATGTGTATGTGCTTGCCTTGTGATTTGTATATATCAATTTGTTCATTAATGGAGTGTAGTTTCGTGACGCCTAAAGGAAGGTTGTAATGATGTTTTGTAGTTACCATTGGTGATGTTCTGTGTTTCCGGAGCATAATGTATTAAGTGAGTCTTGTTTTGTTTTGTTTTGTTTTGTTTTGTCTTTTTTAATGCCTCTGCCATGAAGTGTAGCCGGATGCATTATGTTTTCGGGTTGTACGTGTGGACAGACTTACTTGAGATATCCAAATGAATTTTGATGTATGTAGTTGTGCCTTTTGGTTGCACATGCCCAAGGTTAACAGTCAAAGTTCAAGGTCAAATTCTCAGAAATTCCTTACCTATGAAATGCCACAAGGCATTACTTGAAATATAGTGTGTGCGTGCTTTACCATGAAAGATTCCCTATGGGATCAAAAGTCAAAGGTCAAGTGGAAATGATAGAATTTGATTTTTTTTTCTCCACATCTTCTAAATGGTTCAATGCATCACCACGAAACTTATTACATAATACTTATGCAAGCCCTTCTTGCAAGTGATTGTCTTGGGAATTTAGGGGTCATGAGTTCAAAGACCAAGGGTGAAAAATCAAGTTTTGATGTTAAAAGTTTACTGTGTAATGCTGACATACACCTTTTTCTCTGTACCTTGGAGATTACTCAATGCAGAAACTTAAAACTAGGTATATAGGTGCAGTGGTAGATCCAGGGATAACCACACTGGGCGCACGCCCCCTCCCTTTCACCAAGTCCTGGATCCGCCCCTGTACGTGCATTACTTCACGATGATTCTGCATAGAAAGATTCTGGCCATGGCGTCAAAGGTCACATGAACCGTTGTGAAAATATAACAGTTCCCCCCCCCCCCCCCCGGATATTTTGAAAATACCTCAAAATATCATCATGGATATTGTTGGCCAGGGGATCAAAGGGCAAAGGTCAAGTTAAATGCTAAGTTGACTCCACCGAACTCGAACTCTCTTTTACAATTTAGCCATCCATCCAAATGAAACCTACTTCAATGAAAGTAAACACTGAACATATTGCTTTTGACAAACATGTCATTTCAGTTTTTGGCAATTTTGTAACACCATTATTGTGTCACTTTGCCAAAACGTACTCAATACCAAGTGGGAGAACCATGCATTATGGCGGGACACACCAGTCGCCATATAGCGACATTACCAGCTTTTCTTGCATCGTTTCATATTTCCATACGTAGGCCTACATGACTATTATATTTCAGCTTGAGTATTTCCGAGATTTTTGTTTCAAAATGCTATATTATGCAATTTCCAGTGGGATTTACTCGTATTAGATTATTTATTGAGAAAGTATCCCCGACGAGTCGGTCAGTTGTTGCCACATTAAATTCCATGTTCTTATGACGGTATTTTACAGGATCATTGGTATCTTGTTGTGGTATTGTTATTTCTTCGCAGGGTCCTAATTGGATTGCTCTTCGTGCTGTCATTAATTGGAACCATTGCAGACAAATATCTCAAGCACAAGGAAGCTTCTGAGGCGCATCTCCAATCTAAACCCACCTCAAACGATCTGACCCTTGATGAAAAGTCACGTGCCACACTGAACCACTATGGTAGCACAGATATGATGAATACTTCGGCTGAGGGAGATCAAGGCTCAAATATTGGAAATGGAACAAACGAAGGAGATGGCAAATCTGATCTGTGTGCCAATGTGGAAGATGGAAAGGAAGTGGCAACGGTAAGCTTCCACATATGTATTTCTTGTATATATTGAAAATATTGAAACAAAGAAAGGGAAAACTGACCAGAAACAAATGATAAATAGTGAAAACTTTGAGCAAAGAGAATTATGGACTATGGGACGAACACCGCCAATATAGGGCTTTCAATAGCTCAGTCTGTAGAGCACCGGTCTAGTAATCCGGGGGTCTCGGGTTCGAATGTCGATGAAAACCCATTTTCTTTGCTCATAGTTTTCACTATATGTATACATGTATACATACATAAATAAATATATATATATATATATATATATATATATCGATAGATAGTACGAGAATAAATCGTTCAACGGACGTAGCCAGTTCAGCGTGTGATTTTTTGCCAATCTTTCAGTCTTTTCTTAAGACCTTCATCAGGGCAGTGCAAAAGTAACACATAAGATGACTCACTGGTATACATTATAACAACATGGCTGCCCCCGTCAGCAGTATAAATCTAACTAGCATTAGTCAATGAGGGTCATTTTATCAATGGGTTCATAGTTGTTGTTTAACAAAATACAATAACAATATAAAATTTATCAGTTCATATTTTTGGTTACATTTTATCAGGGTACATGTCAGGCCAGGGAGGTGGGCTGAACATCCGCGTATTATTGGTTATAAAAAGTATGAGGGTATGAAACAATACATACAAATGGCCAATTTGATATCCTCGTGTTGTAGTATTTCATAAGACTATGATAATAATGTATAGGGCTGAACATTTACACACTGAATACCCCAACGTCCAGTCTTGCACTGCTGTCATATCACTTGTATCCTGTATCATTGTTAACGAAACGAAAATGTTTATAAGTCTATTCTTTTAACGAGATTAGACGCCGCAGCAGGATCTTTCCTGTAGAGAATGCACCTGGCAAGTCATATGGGCGTCTTGGCGAGTTACCATCGGAATTCGTTGTAAGACGATTTTATACAGAGAAGAGCTCCAAGAAGTCCCCTAATTTGGCAAATGTTTAATCTTCGGTAGATGTGACAAAATTCTTCCCTGGCATCTTACCCTTATAATGGTGCAGTGTTCTCCATGCCATGATAAGAGAGGAAGAAGAATAAGTATAGTTGTCGCTATTCTATCCCTCTTCCTCCTCCCGCTTGCACTATGCCCCTTGCAATAACTATTGCCTCAATAGAATTATATGTATAGGCAGAGCATATTATTGTTAGCTTATTTGTTTGTTTTTAAGTCAGCATGCTCTTTTCAATTTCCCAATGCTATCCCTTCGATTTTCAAGGTATTTGACTGTTTCAAGGTATTTGACTGTATTTGCCTGTTGTTGTTGTTGTCGTTAATATATTAGTTGGATATAGTGTCTACTAGTCAGCTACCGCCCGAGTCTGCAGCTGAAACAACTCCACTGATGGATGTCTCTGGCAGTGAAAACAGACGGAGATGGAAAGAGAAAGCTGCAGGTGTGTGTCAGAGCTCCTGTGTGTGTGTGTTTTTTTTTAAACGTCAAATTTATGATGATGCTTCGGAAGGTTTCACGCTAAAACCAGTGTTCATGTAAATAAGACATGTAACGAAGTCGAGACCCGTTGGTGTATGATATCTGGTTTATTTCATCAGTGTTATAATTCTTGTGATGGGGCAGTTGAGTCGTTCTGCAATGGTATGTAACTAGATGATAATCGGAACCGGATGCATCGTCCCCAAAACTCGGTGCAAATTTAAGGACGCGGGTTTGTATCCTTTATAATTTGATAGTTTTGGAAATGCTTGACACTTGCACAGTAATTTCAAAAGAAGTTAATCCTGGTTCAGCTTTTCCATATCAGTGACAGCATGTAGTACAGGTAAAATGCAATAACAGATGGCTTGCCAGTTGAGTTATGAAATTATTCTGTGTATAGGCCTACGTTATTCCCATGTGCGAACATTCGTTGTGTATCATATTTTTGTTTTGATCGCCGGGTGATCACCATGCTGAAAATATGAAATTTAGACTGATTCGATATTGTGTTAATCTGTCGAAGTGGACTCTGACGATCAAGTGGTGCAACTACGGAGAAACCATATAAAATCGCATTGCTTGCAAAGACTCACATGGTAAATATATTCATATTCAATTTTGGACAGGAATATTATTGAGCTTCCTACGCTGCTTCGCCATCTCCTACAACCTTCCAAAGATTCTAAGCACGAAGCAGGCAGAAGGGGAGATACCTTGTCTCAACGGGATCAGAGTCATTAGCATGTGTATGATCATTGTCTTTCATACCGCAGCAAGGATCTTACGAGTGGGCTTCGACGGTAAGGGCTATGTATTCGTGAAAATTGTATGATTTCTCGACCTGTCTATGTATTGTTTTGCAAAGAAAACGAATGGACAAGATGGCATTAAGATATAACACTAAAGGATACTTTAAAGACAAACGCCCAAATTCTCGAAGGCCGACTGCTTTAAAACATTTTTTTTTAACGTCTATGGTCTAAAACTGGGGCTTCATAGCATTCGGCCTTTGGTCAAAAGGCTATGTAAGGTGTAATGATTTTGGTAGTAAATGGCCATCAGACGACTTTACAAAGGGCTTAGTTAGATGTTCTGAAAGTAGTATGATAAATAAGATCTTCGACGGGAGGCTCGAACCCTGTTAGACTATACGCTGGTATCTGATGGTTGTGATTTGAATTGAACATCAAGCTACAAATTTTACTTGTGTAACGATTTGTAGGTTTGATAAGCGGCAGTAGAAAACAATCATGCTCCCTATGTTTCCCATGTTGGGAACGACTGCTGTTCATAGTTGCTATGTTTTTGACAATTAAAACAATTGGCCGTCTTCTTTGAACCAGATTTAAGATTTACAGTTGAAGCACACATATTTGTATTAATTTTGAATCACAAAAGCAGTTTCTAAAATTGTTTTAAGGCCATTTGCAAAAGTTCAGTGCGACTTAGACACAGCCTTAGAAAGTGATGAAATTAGGGTTGAAATTCTTTGACGTTAGAAGCACTCCATTAACCATCTCTTTTCATTTACTTGGTTGTCATTAACAGATATTTCTTCCAGTGAAGTATTTACCAGGCTGTTTGGGCCTTTCACATCCAAGGCGATAGCAGATGGAGACTTGTATGTAGATGTCTTCTTCCTACTAAGGTAACAGCAACTTCTACATTCAAAACGAGCTTGACGATTGAATGAAGGTCACATTGCTGTCATGTTTCGTAAGAAATTTCTCAATGTTGCTATAGAGTCGTGAAACTTTAAAACCATGTCCGGAACCTATAAATGCATTATTTGAAGTGTCTTATAACATGCATATTTTGAAGGGCAAGAATCACCAATATTTACGTGCTCTGTTTCTTTTTAACGTAAATGATAGAATGGCTTGGGAATTGAACATTAGTCCTACGCTTGTTCTCACGTGTTTATTGGACGTTTACCAAATCATCGTATTCACTTAGTAACAATCACCTGCGTTTTCATATCGGGGTCATCCAACGAGACCTACACCCACGAGTCATACGTACGGAAAACGAGCTCGACATTGAAAAAAGGTCCATGAGTCATACAGCCCAAAGCCATTCAGCCCATGAGCTAGACACTAGGCAAATAAAGCCCATGAATGCATCCAAGAATAGGGTAACATTGGTCTACGAGTTCGCACAAGGCAAAAAAAAAAAAAAGCCTATGAGTCCGTCACTAAAGGAGCACACGTGGCTTACGTAGAGTTGAATAGTGTTGTGTGCCGACTACGCCAAACTTACAATACCCTACGCCATGGCTATGCCGGCCTACGTAACGTAGATACGTTCAGACGAGGTTAAGCTCGTAGTTAGGGACCGTGTAGACGCACTCGTAGTTAGCTAACCTTGAAGTTAGCTCGATGTTAAGAGCCACGAGATATCTCAGGGTGAGCGCTCTAACCACGAGCCGCGGGGGTCCCCACTCGTAGTTAAAGGGAGGCAGTCCTGAGAATTTTCATTGTACTGATAATTGAGAAGAGTAAAAAATATTCCCTTTCACCAGTTTATACGCGTTGAAATCAAACACTGTCTCCGTACACGATTCTGGAAAAACAATTCCTGCAAGCGATCGTGTAAGAACCTGCAAAAAAGTGAAACGTCAGTGATGCCCAACTAACCAAGTTGACAGCCGTGCCTCAGAAAACCAATTTAAGTGTTCAAAATGATCCTATTATGTGAATTTTTCATATAGGCCTAATGTGACAATATGTGGTTTTATCATTTATTTTAAACATAATATTTCAAGCTTATTTACATATGATTAATGTAAAATAAACTTGTAAACTTGAATCTACGGATATTCTAAAATCAAATATACCATCAAATAGGCACGGTCCTTTTCGAGCTTCCAGGCCATCCGTGTTGCATACTACTTTGCGTATCGCGTACAAACCACTCTAGCGCGCATTCTTATCATACTCAGTCTGAGTTTGGCATTCAAACCGAAGATTACCTGGGCACAAGAGACTCGAATTCTTCAAAGAAAATGTTGTTTCTATCTCGATATTTCTGTAAGTACTAAGATATCAAACGAATATGACTTCTACCGGGAAGGGCAAAAACAGGGGGCCGCAGAAATCAATAGTGTCGAGTTCGCGAGCTGTACGACTCGTAAGTGTCGGTCTTAGGACGTGCACCCATGATATCATGATGCGTTGTCACAAGTTTTTATCTTCGTAGAAACAATAACGTGATCTAAGTATACACACACGGTTTGTTTGTTTTTCACGTCAGGCTTAAAATTATGTATCGAAACGTTTAACTACGACGTAAGATACGTGCGCCCATGACATCATGGGGTGTTGTCACAATTTTTTAACTTCCTAGAAGCAATTTTTCATTTTGGTTTGTTTGTCTTTCACTCTAGGCTATTAAGTACCGATACGTTTAACAACATCGTTAGATAAGTGTTTGTTTTTAGACCTTAGTAATAACACATGGGCATTTCATCAGAAAAAGGGTACTTTTCAAGAATGTCTCTATATTTTCTGTTTCCAATGTGCAGTACCCCTGAATACAATCTGATCCTCAAGAACACTTAAATGAGAGTTAACTTTGTCCAAAAATTGCTTCAAACAACCAATCAATTAAAATTTATGCCAAAATCAAAAAAAAAAATGGGTGAACGCGTGTAACGCAGGACAGAAATCTATGTTCTAACATATGAAGGTCAAATTATGAATACTCAGTGAAACTTTGTTGTTTTTCAGTTGAATGGCTCAATTTTGATGAGAGAAGATAAAGACAGCTGTAACAGTCTATTGACCACTGTGTTTGATACCATTTCTAGGCTTGCTTTTTTTTTGTAGTAGTGAACGCGTGTAACGTGGACAGACCAACTTGTCGCATTTTGGTCTGTCCATGTTACGCGCGTTCACCAATAAGTGTAGAAATGGTTTAAATCGCAATTTTCAATAGACATTTACAGCTGTCATTATCTTCTCACACCAAAATTAAGCCATTCAACTGAAAAACAACAAAAAAAGTTTCAGTGAGGATAATTTGACCTTCATAATTACTGTTAGTACATAGATTTCTTTCCTGCGTTACACGCGTTCAGCCAAAATTTTTCATTTTGGCATGAATTTTAATTGATTGCTTATTTGAAGCAATTTTGGGGCAAAGTTAACTCTCATTGAAGTGTTCTTGAAGATCAGATTGTATTCGGGGGGTACTGCACATTGGCAACAGAAAATAAAGAGACATCCTTGAAAAGTACCCTTTTACTGTGAAAATGCCCACATGCATTGACAATAGATCTTAATGTATTATTTCTTTTTATCACGCATAATGCTTCACAGATTCGGAATGGTGATTTCATGTAATTCGGTCTCTATCACAATTGTTACGATATTATGTCATGGTGTTTTTCGTACTTTTAGAGTTATTATTATTATTATTGTTTGTTTTTTTTTACTTTATGTAATTTTAAGCAGTGTTAGACCTGACAGCTAATCACACCCTATCCATAACTTCGTAATTACAAAAACGATTGGTGAATCTTTTGTATGTGTGCTAGAATATAGTAGGTAATAGGTTTACCAGTACTGTGATGTCGTATTGATCCTAAAAAGGACTGTAGAGATTGGATGGTTATAGTTAGTAGAAGGTTGAGAAAATGTCATTGGTTATCTTTCGCTGAAAGTTACTTCTAGTCAACACCAATGATAGTGAAGAATCTCGATGACGAGAGGAAGGGGGTTTGATTAAAGACGGATAATGTGAGAGAAGAGTTAAGAACGGGACTTTGTTTGATCAGAAAGGGAAAGATAGGAATTGAATACATAATTATATTTCAGTCGAAAGCTCTAAAGAGAGCGGAAGACCAAACGACAGGAGAAAGTGCTTTATCCCATGGCGTTTTGGTTTATCCCTTCTTCTCCAACATTATTGCGTGCCTGTTACTAAAGGTACGTGTCTGTAAAGACGGCTTTTGCATTCCCGTGTAGCCGGCCCCTTGGGGCCTGGTCCTCACAACGTTTTCGAGTAGGCTATACAAAAAAAAAAAAAAAAAAAAAAAATCTTGGCCTTTCCTGTACAGGAACTAGAACACGATTTTGTCATAATTATTACATGATCACACACAGTATATGTCAGTATACAGATATTCACTTAATTCATTGCTTCTTCTAACCATACTTATTCAGTTCAGATTAAATTCCCCACCTTGCCCCATTAAATACAGAGAAGGCGCCGTAAATGGGATGTAGGGAGCACTGGGATGCTTGTATTAAGTATATAAACTGTCATCACTCTGATAACGCGCTAGACTTAGTGACTTAATAGATAATTACCACTATCGTTATTATTTAATAAATTTTTAATCAAATACTAATTAGATAAGTTATTGGTTATATTACAACCTCAGCGTATCATTACGGCTTAAACGAGGATTTGAAATGGCTTCCCTCTCTGTTTCCCCTATGTATATCCCCTGAACAGTGATGCCCATTTATAGAACTTTATCACCTTCGCGATGATACCTGCCAAGTTTGGTGAAAGTTTGACCATGCATTCTCCAGAAGAGGATGAAAATGTATATCACAGTGTATGATGTAGGCCCTACCCCCAACTTGGACCCCAAGGCTGGGGGGGGGGGGGGGCACTCCCGGATCCGCCATGAACAAACTTGAAACTACTGTAATCAATGCATTTCAGTGGGCCTGCAAACTTAGTTCTATCACTTCCGGTTATAAAGAGGGAGATTTTTACAGATGCCGGGGGGGGGGGGGGGGGGGGGCATGGTGCCCACTTGAACAAGTTGAGAGCCTTTTATCCCCCTGTAGTCAGTTCGCTTAGTGAAATTACCGTTACACGGCGGATAAAAGCACCAAATTTGGAGAGATGACCCTTCAGGACCTACTCATTGATATTTGAGTAGGAGCCCGCTGTAAATTTTTTGTTTTCATGGTATAAATGCTGAATTTCATTTTGCAGAAAATATCGCGGGTATGAAACTTTCGCAAATTCGCGAGGAGCTAATACTCGCAAAAGCAAAATGCGCGCGATTCTAAACAATGCATTTGATGCCAGTGGTAATTCGCGGAATTTTCATGCTGCGAAAAAGACCGTCGGCTCTAAGTCACGAATGTTTCGTGTCGCGAAAACAACACCGTATTTATGTATCTGAGGTAGTAAAGTAAAAAGAGGTTCACATTTGTTGTACATTTTTCAAGTTTCATGGAACTGGAAAACAGGAACCCAATCTTGAATTCCTAGATCAACAAAGCATTTGAAACACGGAGGTGGTTGAATTAATGACCGATTTATGAAGAGGAAATGCTGTTAAGGTGTCACAGCCCCTAATATTCCCAGTTTGCTTACGTATACAATATCAAAGGGGCTAGGAACGTTTTCTTATGTCAAGGGGGTGGGACATCACTGACCCTTGAACATCCCCCCAACATTAGAAAACGTTCTGTAGTCCCTTTAATATCGGGTCTATATTCATGTACATGTATAGTACATAATATAAGTCTGAACCGCCAATAGTACATCACACTGTGACACCTCAACATCATTTTCTATTCATAAATCGTAATATATTCAATAACCTCCATGTTTCAAATGCTTTGTTAATCACGGAATTCAAGATTGGGTTCATGTTTTTCTAGTTCCATGAAAAATAAAAAAATACAACAAATTTAAACCTCTTTTTTGTTAGTTTACTTCCTCAGATACATAAATACAGTGTTATATTCGCGACATGAAATTTTCGCACATTGGAGCTGACGGTCTTTTTCGCAGCATGAAAATTCAGCGAATTGCCTCTGGCTTCTAATGCATTGTTTAGAATCGCGCGCATTTTGCTTTCGCGAATATTAGCTCCTCGCGAATTTGCGAAAGTTTCATACCCGCAAAATTTTCTGCAAATTGAAATTCAGCATTTATACCATGAACATGAAAAATTTACAGAGGGCTCCTACTCAAATATCAATGAGTAGGTCCTGAGGGGTCATCTCTCCAAATTTGGCGCTTTTATCCGCCGTGTAACGGTAATCTCAATATTTGACGTTAAGCGACCTGACTACTAGGGATGCTACCTGCCACGTTTGGTGATTGTTTCATCATGGAGTTTCTCAAGAAGATGCACTGTTTAGATCCCCATTTAGACCCCTATCCCTCCTCCACTGGGCTCGGAAACTAGTCGTCAATCTGCTCATTGTCATTAATTGTAGTATTATCTTAGCTCTATCACTTCTGATTCTAGAGAAGAAAGGGGAGGTATGGTGCCCATTTAGATAAATTGAGATCCAAAGTCCTTTGGGATGCCACCTGTACCAGTTTGGTGAAAATCCGTTTCGAGGTTTATATGAAGAAGATGGAAATATTTTTTTTTTAAAGTTTACGCACGACGACCGACGCACGACGGACGCAGGATAGTGAGTGATTGCAACAGCTCACTAATACTCTTGAGCCTTTGCACAGGTGAGTTTAAAAAAAATGAACAAAAGAAAATTGTCTCAGAGTTTTTATGTTTGGTTCAGTGTTTACAAATGCAGACTCATTTCCAACTTTCTCCCCCCCCCCCCTCTCTTGAACTTCACAGCGGATTTCTCCTAACATACCTGACGCTCAAAAAGATGAAGGCCAGTGATGGGAAGATAAGCTGGATAAGGTTCTACCTTCGCAGACACTTCAGGTACAAGGATTGCAGGCAAAATATTATACAACGCGTCTACTTCATAAACATCTCATAAAAAGTAATGGATGCAAAATTTTTTTCGCAAGTTACGCCATATGTGCATGTATGAAATGGCTAATTTTCGAAGAGAGAAATAAATGGATTGTGATATTACGGGAACAAGACAAATAATGCTTGCACACCTGTTTGAGCAACGTCGGGGCACAAAATCCCCCTTTGAACAGGTAATTTCATGTTTAATCTGTCTATAGCATTAATATTCGCTTAATGTTAGGTCAGGTGACAGTGGTGATACATTTTTCCATACAGCAAATAAATATATTTGGCATGATGATAACTAGGTACCAGTTGAACGAGTGACAGCCTGCGAAAAACTCAACTTTACATTGTTTTTTTTTTTTGGTTTTTTTTTGTTTTTGTTTTGTTTTATTTTGTTTTTGTTTTTTTTTTTTGGGGGGGGGGTTGGTTTGTAGTGGAAACGACGAAATGCGAATGTAGTGTTCTATAATTTGCCCGTCCAGCCTGCTCCAGTATAGCAGACATTGGTAGGTCACCTCTAGTGCTGTGTGCTTTGAACTTATCCGTATTAACATGATTAACACCAGCTGTTGTAAGTACCTCTTTTAGCCAACGTTTACTGAGGAAGTTGAGGACATGTACATCTTCAGAGTAGTTGTTGATGTAGTTCTCGAGACAAAACTGGTAATATTTCCTGATGTAGATACTGTATCGCGTCTTGGTAGAGTCCCTCCACGAGGTAGCCGTGATGTTTATGTTGTCCTTCGTAATTTCTCGGTGCTCGAGTGGTGTGCACAGAGAAGATCGAGAGTTGAGTGTACAGGATGTGGTGTGTTTGACTTAGGGAGCGTTAGAAGTGTGATGCTCCTATATGAAGCAATATGAGTCCCTCATATGAAGAAGCATGAGTCCCTCCTATGGCCATTTCTCATATGAAGAGTGGAAACCATGCTTGACTGGGTCATGTTCATACCATGATTATTCCATCGCCATAATTCTTCCCTACGTTACCTTTTTGCAGGATTTTTTTTTTTTTTTTTTTTTTTTTTTTTTGCTAAAACGAAATTTAGGAAATGCGTAGAATTTCAGTCCAACCCAATAGAGAGTGAATTTTACTACATCGACTTCAGGCAGTGTCAGGGTCATTTATAACTATGAAACATATTTCTGCACTGCTTATTCAGTCATGATGAGAGTAAGTCGATTTCAGGTTCTCGAAACTGGTATGGAAATTTACCCTGTCAAGAGTCCATTTTGTCCTTTCGTCAAACCTTTGAAACACCTCATCTGCTTCCTCGCTAAATTTGCCTGGCAAACCCAAACTTTGTGATTAATATGGGTTTTCCCATTCATTTTCAAACTTATTTCATTCAATTTCACAAATGTTTACTTCAATTTCTTCGCAGGATGTCGGGAATAGGCCAATCTTACTTTCAAATTCGTCTTTCGTCGTTCATTTTCAAATAATGTCCATTCAATTTAATCATTTGGCATACATTTTCGTCATTTACAGTTCAAATTCGTCAGTCTCACTCGCAGCACTCAAAACAGCAGGATCGATTTCGTCTTTTGTCAATAATTTTCGTTAAATTTTCATTAATATTCGTCTCATATCTCTATCCGGTGTGATTTCCCAGTCATTTATGTATCTTTTTTTTCTGTAACCGTTCACATTTTACATTCAGGAGTTAACATACACACAAGTGTCCCCCCTCCCCACACACACATAGAACCACAGATACAGACACACACACAAGCAATCCCAGTACACACTGATACAAACAGACGTCCCGTCTCGCATACGACAACATCTGGCTGATTTGAATGAAAAATTCATGAAATTGTGTGAACAAAAACGAATTTGATCTTCACATTCTGCGATCCGTCAGCGGGATGGATGAATGTGAATGACAATTGACGATTTTGAGTGCTATGTCTTCGAAAATGTTTGACGAAAAACGAATTACAATGACAATTGACGAAATTGAAGTTAGGATTTGCGTTCCACGTGCTTCTCGGGACGAAATTAAATAATAAATCTTTGAAATTGAATGACAAAAGTGCGAAAATGGATGGGAAAACCTATACTAGAGCATAAGGGCATCTCAAGGTCAGGAAAACAAACTAAAGATAGGCATAAAAAAGAAGCAAAGGGAAATTAGAAGTGGTTTACAATGAGGTTCTTACAAAGGGTCACCAAGGTATGGGCAGAAACTTGAAATTCAATGAAAATTTGCCAAATAATCAAACACGAAATCTAAATATTATGGAAAAAGAAAAAGTTATTATTTATTTGTTCATTTATTTATTCATTTATCTATTTATTTATTTATTTATTTATTTATTTATTTATTTATTTATTAACTATCTAATAATCTATTTTTGTGATAATAACAAAATGTTTTTTTTTTTTAAGTTTTGATCTAAAGGAAGAAAAGGTCAGAGCATCTTTACAGAACCCGGGGCCAGCGTAAACGAATGTTTTGGGGCAAGAATTGTTCTTGATATGCAATTTATTTTAGTATGCTGTTTGACGGCTCTCTATTTGATTTACAGGTTAACTCCAGTCCTGGCTATGGTTATCCTTATTTGGATGTTCATTGTTCCTGAGATGAATCAAGGCCCGATTTGGTACCGCCTAGAGGAACTTCCCCGCAAGTGCCGTCACTACTATTGGAGCTACATCCTCTACATCAACAATTTTATCACATCCGTTGACGTAAATATGATATGTCAGTGTCACATAATCACATACCTTAGCGTTGTGTAGTTTTTGTAATGCCGAGAGAGTGCCGCCTGTAAAACGTCTTTATATTTCGCACTCCTGGTGAGCGAACTATACAGTATGTCCCAAAAAAAGTACAACGGGGCCCTCCGCAATGATGTGTCTTTAAAACTATATGAATCAATCTAAATACAAATTCAGGGTATGAAACTATAACTCATTGCCCACATCTTACAGAAAACCCCATTCGATTTGCTTCAGTGGTCAAAGAGAAATGAGGAATTTTGTAGAGGATGTCGGGAATCTCTTCTGTCCAAATTCTGTCTATTATTCACACCCAAGAGCATTGAATTGCTAAAATTGGAAGATTCAGACTCATGACATGCTTTACAACAATCCACATTTCTCTGTGACCGCTTAACCAAATTGAATGGGGTTTTCTGCAAAATAGAGCTACGATGTTATATTTCAAGACCCTGAAGTAGCACTTAGACAGGTCGATCATATTGGGTGTTATCAATTCGAAAATCTAATTGTAATTTTTGGGGCGACTTACTGCAGTATGTCCCAAAAAAATTACAATCAGATTTTCGCATTGATAACACCCAATATGATTAATTCTTCTAAATGCTACTTCAGGGTCTTAAAATATAACATTTTAGCTCTATTTTGCAGAAAACCTCATTCAATTTGGTTAAGCAGTCACAGAGAAATGTGGATTGTTGTAAAGCATGTCATGAGTCTGATTCTTCCAATTCTAGCAATTCAATGCTCTTATGTGTGAATAATAGACAGAATTTGGACGGAAGAGATTCCCGACATCCTCTACAAAATTCCATATTTCTCTTTGACCACTGAAGCAAATCGAATGGGGTTTTTTTTTTTTTTGGTAAGATGTGGGCAATGAGTTACAGTTTCATGCCCTGAATTTGCATTCAGATTGATGCAATATCTTTAAAGATATCATTGCGGAGGGCTCCTTTGTAATTTTTTTTTTTGGGACATACTGTACCTACTGACCTACAAGTACAATACAACACCAGGTTGCCAAGTTTTGAATAGTGAAAATGCAGAAATGAACACAAAACTTCATTGATCCCGGAAAAAAAAAATGAAGTCGCTTCTGTAATGGGTTTTCATCCCAGTGTATATGATATGCAAAGTTCAACCGAGAATGAGGATACGTCGGAAGCGAAATGATTTCGTTCGTATACGTTGTACATTCAAGAATGTTTACCTATAGGGTTTAAGGTCCTTTCACCTTTGGGAAGAGTGATTAAAAAAAAATATTCCAGACATCACATTTGATGCGTATGTGATGGTCTGTTGTATCACAAAACGTCCTACTATATAAAATTTTTGCAATAAGGCCTAAAATATACGGAGATATCAGTATTTTTCGCATAAAACCATAACTGTAGGCGGTTTAGTCTGGCAAAATATTTATTATAACTATTGTTCACATTTTGTGTATCCAACAATACTTAACACTGATTATACGGATTCAGATTTGTACGGTGGTTGTTTCTATCACAAACTCGCATGTCTGAACCATTTTAAAGCACTAGCGCTGGGTTTTGTGTCACCTGAAAAATGATAAATTATGCCTTAAAGCTACAAATGAACAGTTATTCAATCCCGGGAATTCGGTCCTAATTTTTTTGACGATTTCAGCTTTTAATCCTTGAACCATATACCCTACCCATTCTATAAACTGAACGTGTCATGAGTCAGTGAGTTTGATGTTAACATTTTTTTTTCTCTCTGTCTCTTTTCCATAGTGCGTACCTGGTGTTTGGTATCTTTCCTGTGACATGCAGTTCTACTACTTAAGTCCTCTACTCCTGATTCCTCTGTACAGGTTCATGCATTCCGTTACTTTAAAAGACAAGTCCACCTTCATAGACATCTTGATTGAGAGAATGCTGTCATGAGTAGAACACATAAGGAAGGATTTGTGGAAAATCGGACATTCCGTTCAAAAGTTATGAATTCTCGTAGTTTCTACCCAGTCATTGCTGGATGAGAAGACTACTAAAGCTTGTGATGTCACATTTGTAGAACGATATTTAGTTTTTCTCTTTTCAGGCGTTACAATATCACTTTTTTTTTCTCCACAACTATCATCTGTTTCTCTTGACATGCTTCTGCCGAAGATCGCTGTCTCTGTTGTGCATTTTCGTTTGCTATTTTGTCTTCTGTTTGTTAGTCTTGTCCATTCCGTTTTGTCCAGTACAGCCTTTTCTTCAGCAGTTGCTTTGTTGTCTAGTCTTGTTCTATGTTTGTTCGCGTCTATGAAAGTAAGTGCATGTATTTATCTGTGAATCTAAGTCTCAGTGGGCTTCGAGACTTTTTTCCTTTTTTCCTTTTGTATTCATGATGCTTCAATTAATCTTCCCATCTATGTTATTTTTCCAGAGGGACCCACATTCTACAAGCTCTGTCTTTTAGTGGGTCTCTC
Source organism: Diadema antillarum (assembly GCF_040938485.1). Classification (NCBI taxonomy): domain Eukaryota; kingdom Metazoa; phylum Echinodermata; class Echinoidea; order Diadematoida; family Diadematidae; genus Diadema; species Diadema antillarum. Next base: position 1,304,813 of record NW_027271238.1, on the reverse strand, counting down.
CATTTTTCGCACTTTAAGCAGGGTTATGTACATGTACTTCATTTTGACCACTTCTGTTTCTTTTTTTTTTACTACAATGTATAATTACTATAAGATCCTCAATTATTGTACATTCTTTTCAATACATAATGTTCTGATTACCTTATTCTCTGTTGTCAAAAGAATTGTAAGTCAAAAGAATGTTTCACAAAAGTATGATTATATAGTTCGTGATGAGCTCAACTGTATGACTGAAGTTATTGAATCTCTTTTTATTGAAATTGCGGTCCCTGGCAGTAGAAATATAATCATAGGTGTAATGTATAGACCACCCAGTGCGAATATGAAATCATTTTTGGAATATTTTGCGAATTTGATGAAGGACCCAGTTTTTATTCATAAAAAATGTTTCATAATGGGAGATTTTAATATAGATTCATTAAAACAAAATACAATCTCACAAGATTTTTGGAAAATATTTTATCTGCTTCTTTCTTACCTTTGATATCTAAGCCCACGCGTATAGTTAATGAATCCGCCTCCCTTATTGTTAATATTTTTTGTAATATTCTGCCTTCTCCCGATTCCCTTCTATTACTTTCAGATATTACAGATCATTTCCTTATTTCGACTAGTTTCTTTTTAAATGATATTATTGATAATAAATCTAGTTGTTTATTTAGACGGAGAATTACACATGAAAATGTAGCCAGTCTGGGTGCTAGTTTAGACATGACAAACTGGTCGTCTATTTTTGACTCAAATGATGTGAATTTGTCATTTAAATATTTTATGCATATTTTTACTCAACACTTGGACATTCATATTCCAAAACGAAGAGAAAAGTCATCCAACTACAAAAAAGTACCCAGGTTACCTTGGATTTCTAAATCACTTTTGCGTTCAATAAATAGAAAGAATAATTTATATTACAAATTTAAAATGAAACCTACTGAGCAATCAAAACTGAAATATACTAGTTATAAAAATACTTTGACGAAAATTATACGCATTGAAAAGAAAAAATATTATACTAAGCAGTTACAATTTTATAAGCATGATATGCAAAATACATGGAAAGTTTTAAAGCAAGCAATGAATATATCAAATAACAAGTCGAATATTACTAAGATTAGATTTGATGATAAAATTTATGAAGATCCTCATTATATTTGTAATATTTTGAATAATCATTTTTCTTCCATTATTCCTTCATCAAATAAACATTTTTTTCTGAATTTTTTAGGTCCACCAAATTTAAACTCAATGTTTCTTAGTCCAGCATATAGTCAGGAGATAATCAATATTGTTTCTGATTTTCGTTCCAAAAAAAGTGCTGGACACGATGACATCAGTAATTTTCTGCTGAAGGGGATAATATCTTCAATTGCGGATCCTTTAGCTCATATATTCAATTTATCCCTCTTTTATGGTATTGTTCCTGAAAGTATGAAAATAGCGAAAGTCATCCCTTTGTTTAAAAAAGGTGACAAATTAGATGTTAATGATTATAGACCAATTTCTTTGTTATGTACATTGTCCAAATTCTTGAAAAATTGTTTACTATTTTTTTTGAAATTCAATAATATACTCTCAACTTCTCAGTTTGGTTTTAGGGTAAAACATAGCACCTCACATGCATTATTGAGTTTTGTAGAAAAAGTAGCACATGCTATCGACAAATATTCACATCTCATAGGTTTGTTCCTGGACTTCTCCAAGGCCTTCGACACCATCAATCATGATATTTTACTTAATAAATTACACCATTGCGGCATCCGTGGGAAGGCCTTGGAGTGGTTCAGGAGCTACCTCTTGAACAGGAAGCAATATGTCTCTTTAAATGGTTGTAATTCACAAATGTTAAATGTTAAATGTGGGGTCCCACAGGGAAGTTTATTAGGTCCGCTTCTGTTTCTTATTTATATAAATGATTTCTGTAGATCATCAGATATTCTTTCTTTCATTCTCTTTGCGGATGATTCAAATCTATTTTTTCGCATAATAATCCTGTTACCCTTGTAAATACATTAAATTTTGAATTAGAAAAAGTTGCTCAATGGATAAAAGCTAATAAATTATCTCTTAATCTTCAAAAAAAAAATATATATATATGCTTTTCAGCATCTCCATTGAGGCACTACCTGTTGATATTATCTTTGATGGCACATCACTGGAAAATGTTTCTTACATCAAATTTCTGGGAATAACAGTTGATAATAAGCTTTCATGGAAATTTCATATTGATAGTATATGTAAGATTATTTCACGAAATATTGGTATAATCAACAAGATTAAATTTTGTCTTCCTTTGTCGTCCCTGCTTACATTATATTCATCCCTCATATTGCCTTATCTAAATTACGGTATTCTTATATGGGGAAATACATATCAAACTCTTTTGGATAAATTACTTCTGCTACAAAAGAAGTCACTGCGTATTATATGTCACACTGCATATTTGTCTCATACTGATCCGTTATTTTTTGCAAATGAAATATTCAAATTAAAGATTTGTATTTGTTTAATTTAGGACAATTTATGTATAATCATGATAAAAATAATCTTCCATATATATTTGAATCAATGTTTTCAAAAAATCAATCCGTTCATAATTATCCTACAAGGTAATCCAACGAATTTCATTTGCCATTTTTTAGGACTTTGCTGGCTCAGCAAACCTTCAACTACGAGGGGCCAAAGTATTGGAACTCACTTCCCAACGACATAGTAACAGCACAAACTTTGAATTCTTTTAAGAACAAATTAAAATTCTTTCTATTGAAATCTTATGATATACAACCAAATTAGGTTCGGTTTTATTGTCTCAATCAAGTCATTTTTTTTTAATAAGTATTAAGATATCACACAGAAATCATCTTTTAAGGAAAATAATCTGTCTAACATAAGTTTACCTCAGATATTTCTTTTATTGTACCAGACAACAGTGAGTCTATTCTCTTTCTCTTTTTTTATATCCATTCCTATGCATTCATACCGGTATATGCACCCAATCAATCGCAATATCAAACCAGGGAGCGTTTTATTGTTTTATTATTGCATTTACATCATGAAGTACAGTATGCTTGTGTCCACGATGGCGTGTGTTGTACCATAGTCACATTTCCCCCTTTTTCTTCTTTTTCCTTTTTTTCTTTCTTTTTCCTTCCTAAGTTAATTTCATGTCAGTTGACATTGGTGTTTTTTTTTCATTTTGTGTACGTGTTTTCCGAGGGTCCCATACCCTACAAGCTTTGCTTTTTAGTGGGACCCTCCACTTCCATTCCAATCTTTGTATTATGTATATGTATATACCTTAGAAAGGAAATTCTGTTGTTACTCGTGACCACTTGTACGTTTTCTTTGAAATTGTTGCAAATATATTCTGTAAATGTATTGTATATAATTTTCCCTGTTTATTCAATGGAAATGGAAATAAAATTGAAATTAAAATTGAAATTGAACATATATGTTTTGTCGAAAAATGAAATAAACTTTGAATTGAATTTAATTGAATTGATATAAAGAAAACATAAAGAAAATTCAATATATTTTCACTTTTCTCATATATATAGTAAAAGAGCACATGACTTGCACTTTAAAAAAAATCCTCATCCAGCAGTGACTGCGCTGATGCTTTAAAAAGCCATAACTTTTGAGCGGATCGTCCGACTCCCCCCCCCCCCCCCCCCCAACTTTCACTGATGTGTTCTACTGATATTGCTGCATTCAGTCAATCCACTTGTGTATGAAGATGTGACTTGTCCTTTAATCCTATATTGGCCAGCTGTGCCAGGTAAAATACCCTCGGAGACGGAGTATAGTCAGACCACGTATAATCAATCGGTCCTCGAACAAGCTGTTTTCGGGCAAAGTATGAAAGTGCCTCTCTTAGGGCTTTGAAAAAAAAAACAGTGTTGAATGACCGCGGCGAAAAAAAAAAGCGCCGGTAATCGACGGCGCGGCAGTTTCTCTGGGGGCATACTAGTATATTTCCCCAAAGGCGGTCGACCATACACATTACTATGCTTGTTCCTGGCTCTGCGAAGTATATCACTTTAGGGATTGAAATGAGTTAGGATTTTGACCCTCTATCACGTGTTGTTGTTGTTGTTGTTGTTGTTGTTTTTTTTTTTGTTGTTGTTGAAGAGAGGCTATCTAAACCATCCACATCAATGGTTTTTGGGAGAGAATAGCCTTCGATAGCGTATGCGTATAATGCGCTATGACGACAAACGTGCAGTTTATGCGCCAAAATGTCCAGCGAAAAGAAAAAGCCCAGCTCGGCATTATTTGCAGCAAACATGAACCAATCCCCGATTCTTTTTGAGGATCGTTCAGAAAAGAGGTACCCTTAATAACAATATTTCGGGGAAAGTACTAAAACATTCCATATATTTCAATGGTTTGGGGGGAATATTCCCCCTATTTGAGCCAATATGCTTCTTTTTTCCCGAAAACAAGGGAATGAGCACGAGGTACAGATGACCAAGTCAATTAGTATTATGGAAAACTAATGAACCTTACAGTGTATTGGATAGAGTACATAATTGTCAGTTACAAGAAACAAAAGTTTGGTATTTGTATACAAATCAGTGTATTCTTGATACAAATTGGCAGAATTTTCATTTACAAGAGTTTTTATGGCATAACAAAGGTATCAACTTTAAACATAAAGCTTATTTCTATTCTCCGATTTGGCTAGAAAAGGAACTAGTTGAACTTTCTCAGTTATGAACTGGATCTAGGGTCAAATTTTTCAAACAATTAGTAATCGAATATGACATTCCAATCAGAGATCGAAGGAAATATGACTCCCTCATGAATGGAATTTTTCTACAGTGGCTAGACTTCCCACAACAGAATGAGGACATTTGAAATGTGTATACAATATTGTCTCACAATAATGAGGGTTAAAAAGTTGCACGTCGTTCATATAGTGTATTGGGATGCTTTATGAATTCATGGAAGGCAGAAAATAAATGGAATGATGTATTTCCAGAAGAAGGAGAGGACTTAAAGGAGGTAGATTGGTCTATTTATCATACAAACAATTTCAGGTGAACAATGGCTCACCTACGAGTATTTTTACTTTAAAATGTTTCACAATGGAATCGGGATCAATAATTTCCTTTTTAAGATTAAACAGAAAAATTCATCAAATTGCCCTCTTTGGAAAGAACATCCTGAAACCTTGGATCATTGTTTGTCAATTGCCATAAAGTTAAACCACTCTTGCACAATTTGTTTTTTTTTATATCAAAAGAAACCGACATGAATTAGGATTTTTCATCATTTCATTTAAAGTTTGGTATTGTAATGTAACGGGTGGTGTTACATTTGGAATATTATTATGAAGCAGAAATGAAGGAGCTCAGGTACAGTTTTGGTACATTTCATCGATGCGAAGTGTTTATTCACAATCGTTCAGAAATATCATGATGAAGTTCAATGACAAGTTAAATGACGAGTACGTACATCAGAGTAAAATATAGAAGTACCAAGATGCAGGAGAGAGAGCAATATCAAGTAGAGGTTGACTCTCTGATGTCGAAATCATCATCTCCTCTGGGGCCTTGGAAAGAACACCAAACTTGGAAAATGTTCAATGGGTGATGGGTGAGAATTTTGGTAAGACAACCAATCAAAAAGGGATAACTAAAAAGAGTGACCAAAGGGGTTGTCCTAAGGGGTGATGTTTGACCAATCAAAAGAGGGGGATTCTTTTGTGGAGGAGGAAGTATTATAAGATAAGGGGCAGACAAAGAGTCTGGTGGTTCACAAGGTGTGTGTATATAATCTTTGGGTAATTAAACCGGGGACAAAGAAGGGTTGTTACAAGGGTGATTGAATGACTCCTTGATGTAAACATCAAGCAAGGGTAATTAACGACAGGAAATTAATAGTAAATAATCTTGGTGTTATATTCTGAGGTGAGTTTACAAAAACAAGGGAATTTAAGTTGAGTTGTTAATGAACAGGAAGTTATCCCCAAAATATCCTAAATATACATTACAGTATTGATGAAGAAACAAAACATAAAAACATATATCAATTTTCAGTTTTTATGCTTGAAGTATTCATATATGTGTAGAGATTTCAACTTTTTCAACTTTCAACATAAAACTTTTGAGGCATTTTTTGTTTTTGCAAAAAAGAAACAAAATATCGAAAAGAGAATTGCAGAAAAGAAAGACAAATCACCGAACCATTTGAATAAGTAGACAATCCAACCTAACCCTCCATAATGTAGCTCTTAAATTGTATCCCCGATTCATGAGATGGTATATTGTAATATTTGATAAGTTTATAAATAACACCCAATTCCTACAAGATATTGACAGTTGAAACTTCTGCATAATTAATATTTTGTATACTTACCGTGCGATATGTTGATCTTACTGGTATTGACATTATGACCATTGTGTACCTTTTGTGAATGTTGTAAATATGTTTGTTTACCTGTTGGTTTACAGCCAATAAAAAGTTTTTTTTTTTTCAAGTAGCTCTCTGCATCGTGAATTGAGCGGACGCCAAAAAATAACGGAGAACTGTAGCTATTGTTCTCATTATATCTAGGGACACTTCTACTTCTTTTATTCGTAGTCTTCATGGTATTCTTTATTTGATGGCTTCCTTTGCGGAACCAACATCTTAGAAAAATAAAGTTTCGAAAGCGAACCGTGGGTGAGTGAAAATATAAACTTTTAGTTCAAAGTTTAGTTTAGCATGCAGATACACTTCTATCGTTCACTCCATTTTAAAGAATGCAATGTGTAGGATGGGTGCTTTAAACCAGTGTTGTTGGCTTAACTCGGCAGGTTTCCTAAGATTGGACTGGGCGCCATTACCGCCACGGGTATTGCAAGCTTTATCACCACTGCTGCTATCGTCTGGAAGAACAACATTCGACTAGAGCTGCAGTGAGTAAAGTAGATACCAGATAGTAAAATCATGGGCGCACACATACACATACAGGCACACACATTCTCGTATTAACTAGAAATGATGACTTGTATAATGGTACATTACCGAAAGTGTCTGACAAAAAGCGTGAGAGAAGGATGGGATTAGTGGGACATTTGCGCGGCATCCGGAGCTATCTGCCAACTACCTCGCAAGACGAAATACACAGGCATATAAATTAATGTTTGCATCGACAGTTGGCTAGTAGGCACGCACTCCTTTATGAGTCAGCTTGTAATCAGCTCAAGTTTACATTTTGAACATTTTTCTCTCTCTCTCTCTCCCTTGGATAGACACTTTTGCACTCGATTTTTTTAAACGACATAGTGCGTGAGAGTTTGCCCTGCAATATCTTTTGTTAATCATTGTAGTAGCATGAACATAATGTTAAGCTCAGTCTACAGAGATAGGTGTATGTCAAAGTCTAATTTTTTTGATCAGAATAGTACTTTAGCAGTGATGATAGATGATGTCTCTGGCAGAATCTTGGTTGGGATATTTCCTTTTGGGGCGTATCCAGGTAATCTGAAGAGGAATAGTATAAAAATTATTACAAGACCCACAGTACGTATTGAGCATGTTGAGATATGCATTTAGCCACAAAATGGATGTTTAGGGTATCATGACTCAACGAAAGTCAACATTATGTGTGTATTGCAAAGTTTCTTTAAATCTTGTCTGTACTGTTTTAAGTAAAGGCAGAATGTCTACGATCTCATGGACTTCACAGAGTCTATTGAAAGTTATGGAACGTGTTCACACTGTCCGGCACAATAGGCCTATGCTGCCATAACAATCTAATATTTGACATGAGTAGACACCCAGAATGTATGCTGCCAATTATCACAAGAAAAATGATTTTAGATTGAATTTGGGAAGTTGTTTGGAATAGAATCTCTGACGCAGGAATTCACCATTGTTTGCGCACGTCTCTTGCAGATCATTAAATGACGTTTTTCCCAACGGAAACCATACATCATCACCTGGTAATAACGGTGATTACTACTCCGTGGTGTACGACAAACCGTACTGTCGCATCTCGCCTTACTTGTTAGGCATGATGTTGGCATACCTCATGCAACGCATCGGGAGGAGGGAACTTGTTTTGAATTCCGTGAGTTTCTGGTCAATCTTTATTGAATTTTTTTCTTGCTTAAGTCACTGAGTAGGGAATCTAACAACCACCGAAGGCAAAAAGTCAATAAAGCGTATGTTATAGTAGTATTTATTCAGCTTAATATGTACATTTTGCCATAATTGAAAATTTCCACGTGCATGGTTATTTATTGGTCATTCGACCGCATCTTCTCTGTCAATAAGTGAATCTCACATCAAGCAAACAAGGTATTTTAGCTAAGAAGCCAGGAAAGTCTGTGCTAACTTTCACTTCAAAGGTGCAAAGTTAGTTACATTATATCTAAACATATCAAGTCTTAATACATGTATGGGTTTTGTTTACCGTGTAGTATCCTATTCAGTGTCACCACAGTATTGCCACTTGTCTTTTCTCCAAGAGTGTCCTGCAATTATTATTATGAACACCCACCTTTACTAGAAACCGAATTTTTGGTCAAGGTCGACAGGGACATCGTGAGTAAAAGAATGCTGTCCAAGAACAAACTAAGCTCTTGGTAGGACTATGGGCTCATGAGTCTATTATTGTTCCGCCCTCAAGCTGCTTGGACTGATAGAACCGACGAACGGATATCTTTAAATATTGGTCAGATTTTGGTTTTCACAGGAATGTCAACCATAATTCCGTGCCATTCTTTTAAAATGTAATTTCTGAGTAATGTTCCCACCCATCTCGATTGGGGTGGGGGACACATAAATGTAATATCTCACATTTTATTTCTGTAACCATAATATTCGGACAATCTTCAGTCCAATATAAACTGTACTTCTGCATTCGTGCGTTTTATGTTGGATACGATTTGTCTTAAACATCAGTGTATATCGAACTGATTTTCAGGTTGTTGTAGCTGGTGGATGGACCACTGCTGTCATACTGTATATGGTGGTGATCTACACCAATGTCCATAACGGTGCGTCGAGTTTAGCTGCAAGTGTCATGTACTATACCTTCTCCAGATTCACCTTGGCAGTCGCCATTGCGTGGGTTATATTTTCCTGTCACTATGGATACGGCGGTGAGCAGAAATGATATGTCGTAATAGTTATACTGCAGATGATTATAGACGAAGCTAACAGCTAAGCCAGTTCTTTTTTTTTTTTTTTTTGTATTGGCGTTGCCAGTTATTTCAGGCCACAATGAGTGAGCAAAGAGGTGCAACCAGATGGGTGGGTCAGAGATGTGAGCTGTTGAGAGGTTTGCTCGGCATGATATAAACGGAATTTATGGGAAAATTAATTTGCAAACCCACTGGAAAAGGGTCCCGATCTGTAAAATGCATTCCTTTTTTATCTATATATATATATATATATATATATTTTTTTTTTTTTTTTTAATACGAAAGTGAATTCAATGACTGCGATTACCCTTATGGAACAAACACATGGTAACACAGTGTGGTTTATGTGGTAATGTGCCAATTTCACATAGTTACTCAGTGAAATTGGCACATTACCACATAAACCACACTGTGTGACCTATTTTGTTTGTTCCATAAGGGTATGTCTGAAAATTTTCCTTTAAACCTGTTGAAAAAAAGAACAAAATATCTTTGTCTTGGATGTTATCATTTCTTTCTTCCTTACCCCCACGTTCTGTATTAAGTTAAAAGTTAATGGCAATTACATCTGAGAGCTAAACTTAAAATTGATGGGAAAGTTTGCAAAGTACAACTGTATTATTTTTTGTTTGTGTTGTCTTTAAAGACCTTTCTCGTGCGTGTATCTGTGGTTTTATTTGTGTGAAGTTATGTTTATTTTTTGTTTACAATTGATTTTCTTTTTCATCAGGAGTGGTCAACGACTTTCTGTCCTGGCGACTGTGGTCACCCCTTAGCCGGCTTACATATAGCGCATTCCTCCTGCATCAGGTCTTGCAAGATGTGTACGGATTCGGCTTAGCCACGCCCATCCACTGGTCTATCTACAAATACGTGAGTATAGCGAAAGAGGTACATATTGACACCCGTTATTACCTACGCCAGTAATAGGCATGTTAGGTGCAATCTACGACAATCCAGACATTGTTGACTAGATTAATTCCAGATCGTCATATTTCTGGGTGTTTGTCTCTTCACTCTAAATTACAAATAGTTTATTGCGGTGGAACTGGGGGGGGGGGTATGGGATGGAGATCCCCTCTTCACGAGAGAGTTTTTGACTTTTTAGAATTAAAAGTCAACGATCTGGTGCACTTTCTTTAGGTGGGATTTTGAGAAAATTTTCCATTGAAAGAAAAGTAATAATACAGACAGTACTGATAACAATAACAGTGAGATTTATGTATTTACCCATCCCCGTCGTATACATCTCTTGATAAACATTAATCACATTAGAGGCAGAAGAAAATTGGTTTTAGGGATTAGAAATATTATAGATTCCGAAATAAAGACGAGGCGACAATGACGAACATGACGATAATAATAACAACAATAATAGTGATAGTCATGATATTAGATACAAAGAATGCCACTAATAATAAAATTCTCTGAAACGGGGGGGGGGGGGTGATTATACATGTTATCCCCCCCCCCCCCCCAAATGTCTACGCCCCGGAATTGCATTACGTGACAGACTCATGTAAGTTTGATCTTTCACTTTTGTGGTCTTTTCAGGCTATTCTGAGTGCAGGATTCATCTCGCTGGCTTACGTTTGCGCTTTCGTCATGTTCCTACTTCTAGAATTTCCATTCATCAACCTGGGGAAGATGCTTTTGACTGATGTGAAAGGGGCTCGTGGTAATGGAAAACGCAATAGTTAAAGGGATAACCCAACAAATTAAAATTATCTTATTCGCGACTGTTTTGAATTATAGAGTAAATGACTACCTGTAAATACTTCCGACTGCGAAGAAACTGACAACTGAACCCCAAGAATCGAAGCTTTTTACCTATTTGTCATGAATTGATGGTGTTTTTTTTTTTTGCATGATAGAAAATGAAATTGCACTTGTGTTTGTACTTTTACCTGTCCAGGCGATGGAGTGGACCCTTCACAGACCTCTGTTCCTCCCTTCTCTGCCCCCCTCCCCCCCCCCCCCCCTCTCTCTCTCTCTCTCCACCTCCTCCGCCTCTTTTCTCGTGGATCGTTCCTACATGGTTTTACCGTATTGTCACATTGTTTCCATTCCTGTTACAATAGTGCAACTCTTCTTAATACATGCATTTTTTTTTTTTTTTGCGTCAGAACCTGTATGCAAGACACGTTGTGTTGTTTTGTCACATTTTTGTGGTACACAGGGCTTAAGAACTAACAATGTCTGTACTGTAACATTATTACGCTATTCCGTTATTCTGTGTTTTATGTTTTCTTGCACTTAATGATAATTACTGTTTATTATATGCTTTATATCACTAGAATCATATTATGTTTCCATTTCAAATGCTTTAACGGGACATATTACGATTAAATGTGGATACATTCGCATTAGTATGTGCATTAGAATTTGGAATTTGAATCTATTCACTCTTTCGACCCCCAGTCTCGGGGAATGAGAGTGCAAACAAAGAATATAAATAACAGTGTGACAAACCAGAATACAATTTTTGCAGATCACACAAAGTAACACGAAATACATACAAGATGATAAAGTTGATACGAGAATACAAACCTGAGCAAAAATGAGGAGAGAAGTCGGAGAATGTCAGTTTTTATATGTCCTTGCAGGAGTAAGTTGTAGCAAGGCCGGTACATACAGTATATGTCACAGCTTCATGTCCCGTTCATATACTGTGGATGTGCCGTAGATATGCTGTAATTACTTTTTGTCGAGCCCACCGGAGGTGTGGGGAGACTATAGGGATCGCCTGCGGCGTCTGTCCGTCCGTCGTCCGTCCGTCGTTCGTCCGTCCGTCGTCTGTCCGTAACGCAACAAAAACTTGAATAACTCTTTACCGAGGATTTCAATTTCAATCAAACTTGGAGGGAAGAGTGGTTATACAAAGTTACACATTTTACCAAACATGAAGGGCACCTCAAGGTCAAAGGTCACAGGCAGAGGTCAATGAACTTTAGGGCCCAATGTTAAGTTTTTAGGGCGCGTTTCGTTTATGGCTCGTAACTTTTGATGTATCTGTCTGTTTGTGACCAAACTTAGATGGTAAATGTCCCTTGGGAAGTTGAAGGTTACCACAAGGTCAAAGGTCAAAGACAGGGGTCAACGAATTTTTAGGGCCCAATTTAAGTTTTAAGGGCGCGTTTTGATTATGGCTCATAACTTTTGATCCCTTTGTCCGTTTGTGACCAAACTTGGAAGGTAGATGTCCCTTGGGGAGGTGAAGGTCATCACAAGGTCAAAGGTCACATACAGGGGTCAACAAACTTTTAGGGCCCAATGTTAAGTTTGTAGGGCGCATTTCAACTATGGCTCATAACTTTTGATCCCTATGTCCGTTTGTCACAAAACTTGGACGGTAGATGTCCCTTGGGGAATTAAAGGTCATCACAATGTCAAAGGTCACAGTCAGGGGTCAACGAACTTTTAGGGCCCAATGTTAAGTGTTTATGACGCGTTTTGACTATGGCTCATAACTTGATCCCTTTGTCCGTTTGTGACCAAACTCGGATGGTAGATGTCTCTTGGGGAGGTGAAGGTCATCACAAGGTCAAAGATCACAGACAGGGGTCAACAAACTTTTAGGGCGTGTTTTTAGGGTGTGTTTCGATTGTGGCTCATATTTTTTTATCCCTATGTCCGTTTGTCACCAAACTTGGAGGGTATTTGTCCCTTGGGGAATTAAAGGTCATGACAAGGTCAAAGGTCACAGAAAGGGGTCAACAAATTCTTAGGGCCCATTGTTAAGTTTTCATGGCGTGTTTCGATTATGGCCCATAACTTTTGATCCCTTTGTCCGTTTGTGACCAAACTTGGATGGTAAATGTCCCTTGGATAGTTGAAGGTCACCGCAAGGTCAAAGTTCATAGGTGGGTCAATGCACTTTGGGAGTTAGAAAAATATTGATTTCTTGTACACGAATGGGCGAGACACAATTTGGCACTTGCCTTGTTTAGATTACTGGTCAGACAATCAGGGGACGTCCCGCCCAAGTCCCAGCCGCCCCACCAAAAAATAATTGAAGGCCACCACGGCATGCCAAAGGAAGGGCTATCCCAATGGATATGAGTGTCCTGGCTGCCGTGTCCTCCGAACAATAGGCATATTGTAGATATGTGCTGCCGCCCTAGCAACGACACATACTTTGACTAAAACATGATACATTTGAAGACATTAAATGGTTGCATTGCTGAAAGAGAATGAGAGAGATGGGTTTGAGAAATTAAAAAAATTGTTTAATCCGGATATTCGACAGCATATTTTAAACTTAAACAAGCTTCGGTTTAAAATACAGGGATTATACCTATCGTTATACCTATCGGTGATATTTAGACTGACTGTCTTTTTTTTTTTTTACTGAAGGATTATGTATATTCATTTTTCAGATTGTGTTGTATTGAAAATACATATTACTGTATGCACAATAATGATCAAATAAAATGCTTGTACTATTCAAACTTATCAATCTGCAATCATATTAAAACTCAAAAAAATGCCTCTGATTTAAGTCAAATATGCTTTGTACTGTTTTCGAGGTATACCAATGACTGTCAATGATTGTTATTGCACTATTTTCTTCGCGGCTGCACCCTTCAAAAACAAAAAAAAAGTGCCGGCCAGTCACCTCAGAATCCATAATTTCAACTGGAACCAGTCAGTGCATGGTATATTTCATTGATATGTAGGCCTATGCATGTGTGTGTACATGTTTTATGTATATGTGCACATGTAACAATAAATATATATATATATATATACATGTATATATATATATATATATATATATATATATCATTCTTCAGATTGTGGTATATTGAAATTACATCACAATACTGCATATTATGCAAAATGATGATCAAATAAGATTCTTTTACTATTCAACCTTATCAACCTGCAGTCATATCAAAACTCAATCAATAATGTCCCTGCTATAGATCAAATAAGTATGCTTTGCACTGTTTTCGAGGTACATATACCAATGACTGTCATTGCACTATTTTCTTCGCGGCTGCACCCCTCAGAAAATAGTGCCAGCTAGTCACCTCAGAATCCATAATTTCAACTGGTACTAGTTAGTGCATGGTATATTTCATTAATATGTAGGTATATATACTTGTTGATTGCAAGAAATTATAAATGATATAATATCTATTGAATTCCAGGTAACTTTGACAAGGGTTGACAAAAGGTGATAATAACATTTTAATGTGATCAACCGTGAGTGCTGTAAAAGATATAATTCATCATTCTCAATCGAACATCGCAGTGTCATTTGTACAATTTTTTGTGCAAATGAAGGAAGGAAGAGAGAAAAAACAAACAAAACGTAATGCCCACCACAATCACCGACAGTAGGAACATCTCACAATTTGCATGAGTAATATGTTCGACTACTGTTCACTGGATATTCCGGGAAGTCAATTCAATTGGTACAGCGAAAATTACCAATCAATTTGTAAATTTGATGAGGAATTTGTAGTAGCGACAGCACCACGGAGAAGAACGTTTCATGAAAGTTGTCAGCCTGACAATTTTTTATATAGTAAAATCCTTGGTTTTGATTGGATGAGAAGCTCTCGTCACTGACTGTTACTATGGTAATGTGTCAGAGACTTACAACCTTCATGAAACAGTGCACTCAATACTGCCGTTTTTGTTTGTTTGTTTATTTGTTTATTTGTTTGTTTGTTTTTTATTTTTAGACTGAGCAAGGAATACCTGAAATGCTAAAACGCAAATCAGTCGGTTTCACCTCTTGCAATATGGTCAAAAGAGCATTATATATATATATATAAGTTAACGAATCAGTAGAAGAAGAACGCCGTAAAAAATAATAAATCCTAGATCTTGAAGATCTTACGGAGCATAGCTCTCAAATACTGAAAGGCAAGGTCACACTCTTCATCAGTATATATATATATATATATATATATATACATACATAGTATCCAATACGTGTTCATGTGTCGCAATCAAAAGAATGTATACACAAGGAATTGAATTATATAAGACACAGCTTGAATGTACCAAGAAAAGAAAATAAGATTAGATTGTTATAATACAAATATTGCTATTAAAAGGAGAGAAATATATACACGAACACATGAATAAAGCAAGATTCGATCATAAAAAATAAAGGTTCCTGCCCAAATCTTTAAAACTACGCGAATCCACACCACAATGATAAAACAATTTGCAATCACATGCCTAAATGATTCAAAGCTTTTGAAGCATTATATAGAGCTCATGTCAGCGGTTATCATACAGTTAATACCCGTCACTCTAAGAAAACATCCTGCACCTCGTTGACCGTAAGAGCTGAAATACAACCGATATCATGCACTACAATGCAAACAACACATCTTATCAAGATTAAAGGAAACCAAAGCCCAATCGTAAATGTAGATTGAGTGAAAGCAGCAATATTAGTTGAAGACATTACTAAAAGATTAAGGAAATCGAGCGATGGATTCAAAAGTTATACATTTTTAAAGTTTCGGTGCCGTCACCGCTGGAAAGGGAAGCTGCTACATTAATTTGTAATATCTATCACATCTTCTATGGGCAATAATATGAAGAAAATTCAACCTATACTAGTGTATATTTCTCTTTTCTAGCGCATTGAAAGAGCAGTTGATTTTAATAAAGCTTTCAGAAAGAGGGAGGGGCAAATAACATTACCAGTACCCTTCAATATGTCAGTAACCATGGTAACAATTTGATGAAATGTGTACTTTTCATTAAAAAATAGATTTCATGGATGGATTTTTCCTTATATTTTCTGTATGTTGCTGTCCAAAATAACGCTTTCAAGTGGAGTAGTATCCTTATCCAGCAATGACGGCACCAAAACTTTGAAAATTCATAACTTTTGAATTGATTATCGACTTTTCCTTTGTTGTCTTCTACTAATACTGAATTTGGGATTTGGTATCCTTTGAATCCAGCAGTAAATTGTATTAAATAATAATCTAATTAATTTGAGTTGTTGTTCTTTTAATTGGAAAATACTTGACACTCTAGAGGTATACGTGCCTTCTTCGTCTTCTTAGGCAACTTTTTGCCACAATGCATCATTGGAACCAAAAATTTACAATAGCTTCCGTTCTATTCAATCAGATCAAAACAAGCAGCTCTATACGGCTTGGGATTGCGTAGGTCTGTAATGTATTTATTTCTCGCTCTATCACAACTTGCTTAAAATATCTCCCATTGTCCTGCGCCAATATTTCTGAGGTCTGTGCATGGAAGGAGGGGATTAGAAATCATTGCTCGCTGTTGTTATTCTTGTTCAAACGTGAACTTGAGTCCGGACCCAACCAGTTTTTCCTTGTAAATCTTGTCGAATCGCTCACTCTGCTCGTTACTGAAAAAGTTCCTCCAGTCTCCTACTGCCCCTACAAGAAAAGAAGAAAAAGAAGTGAAAACAAGATATCATCACACACATCGTCAGACAACGCCAGACTAAATAATTATTGTTTAAGTAGATTATCCTCCATTTACAACTTTATCACTGACTCTACACTCAAGACTTAAAGAATGAAGTCTATCATTGTCTATGATAACTGTTTATGATCACGATAAGATTTTAAATATTAGATATAGGCGAGAGTTGGTCGGCTTCAGAGCCGCTTTTAATGCGTTTTCTTTTGTACCTCATCCGGATCTCGAGCTACTCACCTTTCCTCATGAAGGACGTACCGCCTCCTTTCTTTCTCTTGGAGACTTGGTCTGGATTAGAGGTCTTGTTCTTCTTCATGGCGTCAAAAGTGCTACCCGCCACCATCGCGTCTATTGTCTCCTCTGAGAAAGACATTCCCATGAACTCGCTGATCTGTCCAATTGATCCTTTTAAGTCCTAGGAAAAATGCGAGGTTGAAAAAACAACAACAACTGAATGGGAATTTTGAAAAAGATAATAACAAACGAACCTGGAAAAGTGGAAGTTAAGGATGAAAAAATCACAGTAATTTTCTTCCTTTTACCATTTTATTGGCTAAATATTTCTTGGTACCTTTTTCAGATCTTCATATTTCAGAAAAAGAACGTTGGGCTCTTCTCGCTTTTTCCACCAGTAGAGGACGTTCTCGCACCACGATCCGTAGGGAACTGCAACAAAATAGATCATTAAAGGAGACCACGGATGATTTTCAGATTTATACATTTATGAACAACTGTAAATTGCTTATACTGGGTACAGAGTTTCACAATTTATAGTGATTGGGATGAGGAAAAAGAACAAATCACTACGAACAACATGATGACGTGACAGCCTCACTACAAGAATGCATGAGTTGGGGCTCAAGGAAGCAGAACAAAAGAAGGCGGCATGCATTGATTATCCACAGGTGAACTTTCAAGCTAGCAGTATATTAATGGAAATTACACTAGGGGGGTTCACACGTACACCAATTAGCGGGATACAAATCTCGAGATTTGCATCGCGATCCGTATCTCGAGTTTTTGGCACGTGTGGACAGAAAAAAACCAGAGAAAATTAGCGCGATAAGCATCGCGATGTTAATCCCAAGATATCTTGCGCTAGATCCTCAATTAGCGGGATAATTCGCCCCGCGCTTGTACGTGTAATGAACGGTCGGGTTTAAAATCTCTAGATTTTATATCCCATCATGCAATGCGCACATCACAACAGCGAGGCCTCTGCGAAGGACAAAGGGAAGTGCGCGCAGGCAGTGATAGAGAAGGGCGCTGTGTGACCCAGTTTGCAGGTTTTGCTGTTATCTCGATCAGCAATTAGCGGGATAATTTTTTACGTGTGAACGCTTGCAAAAAAAAAATCGAGATTCCGAGCGCGATCGCTATCACACTAATTTGGAGCGTGTGAACGGTTGCAAAAAATCTCGAAATATGGAGCGCGATCGTCTTCCCACTATTTTGTACGTGTGAACCCAGCTAGTGTTACATTTCTGAAATATGTGAGGCTCCTATGTCATCATCGTTCAGTGTAATTTGTTTAAGGTTTTTCAAAGTATTGTTTCTCTGCTCATAGTTATGGACCACAATAAATTCCACAAATCTGCACATGTAACTGTCGATTTATGTACTACATGATGTGAAGGCCGTATCACACCTTTCCGGGCAAGCTACGCGGGCTTGTTTTGCGAGGAGGGATTTTCCAGCACGCAGGAGAATTCTCTGCGGGCGGACAAGATTGTCTGCGGGTTTCACACTTGTTTCTTACCTGCTAGACGCATGCTCCTTACCTTCTACTTGCGTGTATTCCGTTTGACCTGCGTGAGAACTTTGTAACCGATCCGTTTTCTGTTACGAGCGACTTACGGGTACTGCGAAGTACCTGCGTTCGAGTTGTCTCCAAGGTACGTACTGCCGGTAAGGGTCTCCTACTGGTGTTCTGCGTGTGAGTCGCGGAGATTCCCGGAGAGATCCACGCAGAACGCCAGCAGGATGCCCTTAGCGGCAGCACCTCGCACGCAACTTCCACGCAGGTACTTCGCAGTCCCCGTATACAGCCCAGATAATGACATTCTGTGGGACTTCTGCCATTCCTTCAGAGGAATTCCTTCACTCAGTTGTCAGCCCCCACGAGCCTGGCACACAGGTCACACAGTATACCCGCAAGTAGATTTTAAGTAGAACGCGTCCAGCAAGAAAGACACAGTCGTGCACTGACTGACTCGCCCAAATCCTTGTCCGCCCTCAGAAATTGTCCGGTATGCTGGAAAATCCCTACACGCAACAAGCCCACATAGCTTGCCCAGAAAGGTGTGACAGGGCCTAAACATGGTTGCGGGTAAAAAGATTTGCGTGCGTACCTCCGGGGTATACTACGGGTCAGATATGTGCTAGGTACTGTCATGTGCGGGTCATCTAAGGGGACCTCCGGGTAGTAAAAATTGTTCTTTGCAAGTCACACGCAAGGCTTGCCCGAAAAGGTGTGACAAGGCCTTGAAATTATAAAAATCGTCTTGAATGCCCCTTTGAACTGGAGTCATAATACTATTGCTTGTCATTTCATAAAGAGACACTGTTTCGTGATTCAAGTTGATGTCGGTTCCTATTATCTGCAGGCCTATAATTTGTTCTTTTCTCTTTTGGTTTGTTCAGTAAATGTGAATTTCTTGTATTTGAGGCCGGTGTCATGACGAATAGCGAGAGTTGGTGCGCTTTGAGTCTATATAGAGAAGGCAATATATAGACAGTGATTATTGTTAACATGATTATTGTTATTATTGTTTTTATTATTATCATTATTATTGTTATTATTGTTTTTATTATTATCATTATTATTGTTATTATTATTACTATTACATGTATTCTGCTGTTCTTCTTCTTATTGTTTTTATTATTATTATCATTATCATTATTAATACTGTAAAAGGCAAAAACAGAACTGCCAATTGATGCACTTGTAATTTCATTGACATTGTCGGATAATCAAAGATTATTTCATTAAAACTCTCAAGGTGAGTGGGAAAACGAGTGAATTATCAACTTTTCTCCTATATGACCGATAAACGCGTCCATCGGATTTGTGGCGGCCGCATAGATGGATTTATATCGAAGACATGCGATTATAGATTTGCAATAATTTACTTCCTAAAGTGATTGTTGATCGAAATTTCAGCAAGACTTAAAGTAGAAGTGGTCCACAATAACGTTACGATAATGTGACAAGACTGTACCTCTGTCGGCCAGGAACTCCTCGTAGAAAACATCCCAGGATTCATACTTGGGCAGGTTACAGGATATCCGGCAAAAGTGGAAGTAGGAGACCATCATGTCCTTGGGATTTCGGGCCACGTAGATGACCTTTCCTCGCGTGCTGTCCCGAATACTGTCCGGCAGCCACTTCGGCACTACATGGGTCTTCAGTATCCTTGGAGAAGGCTTCTCGTCCGCAATTTCCGTCTGCATCCGAGATGAACTCGCCTGGGGAAAGGTGGGAAGACGAGCTAGAGAACATCAATACCATGGCCTCCAGTACACTGGCGTAGCCAGGGGGGGGGGGGGGGGGCCGATAGGGGCGATGCCCCCCCCCCCCCCCCCCCCCGAGATTTGGACCGGGGATTTGGGAGGCGGAAAAAAAATGCGTGTATACTCTATGCATGCACATGAAGCGGGTCTCCTTTGCAACTTTTCATCAAATAAGATATTTGTTTTAATATTTCACTCAAAGTGTGCACCAGATCGTTGAATTTCAATTCAAAATATGCAAAATCTCTCGTGCTTGGGAGGGGGATACCCCCTCCCAAACCCTCCCCCTCTGTGCCTCTTTCCCTAGCTTAGTACACTTTTTAGATTTACAAAAAATTATGAATAATTCTGAGTGCACAAGACTTATCACTTATATTCCGAAAACTCAAGGTTTCCTCATGTATAAAGGGAATTTCCCCTTCTAATCGACCCTTTCCTCCCTCAGTCCCCCCCCATCAGTTTGTGTGTGTGTGTGTGTGTGTGTGTGTGTGTGTGATTTCCCAAATGTTGATTCCATCAAAAATGCGTAGACGAGATATCTCAATTTCAACCTTAAAAAGGCAAAAGCTCCATCGGAAGGGAAGGGTGGTGGGGATAACACTCGCCCACGCCTTCTCCCTGCTCGCCCGCCCCTCCCCCCCCCCCTTCCGCCATGCATAGAAGTATAGACTGTGGCTATACCCAGATCGCTTTATTTCAATTCTAAAAACGCAAAAGCTCCGCGAGCGGGAGGAGGAATCCCCCTTCCCCTAAGCTCTACCTCACTAGACTTTATACATACACACATGCAGATGGTGCACATTCGGAATAAGAGCTAAATTCCGTGATTTTATCACTTCGATGAAAAAGTATTGCACCAAAAATTTGCAACAGATCGCTGAATTTCAGGTATGAAAACGCAAAATCACCTTCGTGTGGGAGGGGATATTCCCCTATCTACACCCTCGTGTGCATGCTTTTTCTGTTTGACTGCTGAACAGTGTTCATGATAATCAGTGTAAGAATTAATACAAGAAAATTATTCAAATGATACCATTTTATACGCAAATTGTTCAATAATAATCTACACTAAAATATACTGCAACTTTAAACAAGTGGGACTGTTTCAACTCGTTAAAACACGCAAAAACATGCATCAAATTGCACCATTTGCAACATCAAAATGCAAAAAGTTCTCACCGTGGAAGGGAGGACACCCCCTCCCACACCCTCCCCTCCCCCTTCGCTCTCTCCGCTCTCTCGGGTTCAGTCGCGTTCATGATATTCAGTGAAAAGAATTAATACAAGAAGCGTATTTAAATGATAGCATTTTATAGGCAAATTGTTCAATGATAATCTACATCAAAATATAGTGCTACCATAAACAAGTGGGACTGTTTCACGTCGATAGAACGCGCAAAAACATGCATCTAATTGCACCATTTGCAACATCAAAATGCAAAAAGTTCTTACCGTGGGAGGGGCACACCCCCTCCCACACCCTCTCCTCCCCCTTGCTCGCTCCGCTCGCTCGGGTTCAGTCGCGTTCATGATATTCAGTGAAAAGAAGTAATACAAGAAGTGTATTTAAATTATACCATATTATAGGCAAATTGTTCAATGATAATCTACATCAAAATATACTACAAACTTAAACAAGTGGGACTGTTTCAACTCGTTAAAACACGCAAAAACATGCATCAAATTGCACCATTTGCAACATCAAAATGCAAAAAGTTCTCACCGTGGGAGGGGGACACCCCCCTCCCACACCCTCCCCTCCCCCTTCACTCGCTCCGCTCGTTCGGGTTCAGTCGCGTTCATTATATTCAGTGAAAAGAATTAATACAAGAAGCGTATTTAAATGATAGCATTTTATAGGCAAATTGTTCAATGATAATCTACATCAAAATATAATGCTACCATAAACAAGTGGGACTGTTTCACGTCGATAGAACGCGCAAAAACATGGATCAAATTGCACCATTTACAACATCAAAATGCAAAAAGTTCTTACCGGCGGAGGGGGGATACCCCCTCCCACACCCTCCCCCCCCCCCCCCCCCTCGCTCGCTCCGCTCGCTCGGGCTCGGTCGCTTCGCTCCCTCGCAGACTAACCGTCCCCCCCCCCTAAGATGAAATCCTGGCTACGCCGTTGCTCCAGTATCACTAACAACATCGACATTTGGGCAAAGAAATGATAACATAATATTTGAGGATACCAGGTACACTATTGAGATGAGGTTACACTGGTATTTACACAATATCAAGCAAACACACATAGAGATAATGATACATAATATGATGGCAGTTATTTCAAAGGTATTGTTTACCATTAGGAGCAGTGATTTAAAAATGTTCGAGATATCACATTTGATGCATATGTACGTGTACGTCAGTTGTATCACAAAACATCCTACCAAAAGTTTGCAATAAAGCCTAAAATATAAGGAGGTATCCCTATTTTTCTCAATAAACCGCAACTACAGACGCTTTAGTATAAACACATTTTTTTTATCGTAAGTATTGTTTACATTTTGTATGTCTAACAATACTTAACATTAATCATACAGATTCAAATTTTTACATTGGTTGTTTCTATCCATAACTCACATTTAAGAACTATTTTGAAGCACTAAAACAGGGTTTTTGATTCATCTGGCCCTGCAAATGGTACTTATTATGCCTTTGATTTTACTGATAGCCTCTTACATGCTAGCTGTAAAAAAAAAAGATAAGTAATAAAATTCTCTACAGGCATTGTATTCCAGAATTGAGGGAAGCTTATCAGATTGCATTAGATATGCAAATCGTGTGATGTATATTATTCCGAAGGATCGTTATTCCAAAAACGCACAAACTTCGTGGGTAAATTTCCTATACCTATAGATGTTCCTTAATCCGAAAATTGAATAGGGTTTGTTTATCCGAACATTTGTGGCGTTATTCCGAAAGTACGTTATTCCGAAGGTTTGTGAATTTAAAAAAGAAATAAGGTTCGTTATTCCGGAGTTTAATTTGTTATTCCGAAAAGAAAAGTTAGGTTCATAATTCCGAAGGTACGTTTGTATGCAGCTTCTTTTTTCTTTTTCTTTTTTTGACCAACGAACCTTTTGTCATTTTTAAAGATAATTCATGGTCGAGAAGAATGTGCATTTCTGGTACATTCATAATTATGGTTGTACATAACCATTAGAAATATTATGTGCCAACACACAAACATGATGACTAAAAGGGTCTATAAACTGATGACCTATTATGCATTTTATTTTTATTTTCAAATCCAGGGAAAGGTGAAATAAGCCATAGGAATACAAAAATGCAATTCTGTCATTCAGTCAAGATTGTTTTTTATGTTTGGGGTGTATTTTCTTTTACGTACACTATCTATAATTTCATTCCCTTTCTTTCTGCCATCATTTTTCTGCATTTTTCTTTTTTTTTGGGGGGGGGGGGGGGGGGGGTTGGAGTGCGTTTTGCCCTCAATCTTCAAGGAGGCGTCCCCCGCTTCAGGCGCCTGTTCCTCAGATGAACTGACTGTTGCAAAATCTAATTTTCTGTTATGCGCCAGCGATTGAAGAGAGCAATCACAACCATGGACTTATCACTCTTGTGTCTATTGCAAGTGCGATTGCATACAAAATGCAGTACTGTACACTCAAAGGTGTCTAAAATATCAAAGCCATTCGCATCTACAACAATTGATGGGTGCTGTTCGTTATTCCGAAGGTTTGCTATTCCGAAGGTTCGTTATTCCGAAGGGTCGTCAATCCGAAACACGTAAATTCCCTATACCTACAGGTTCGTTAATCCGGAAATGAAAAAGGGTTCGTTAATCCCAAAATTTGTGGCGTTATTCCGAAGGTTCGTTATTCCGAAGATTGGTTAATCCGAAAATGAAATTCGGAACAATGAACCTTCGGAATAACGAATCTTAGGAATAAAGAGCCTTCGGAATAACGAACCTTCGGAATAACGAGCTATAACCCAATTGATATTGGCACATTTTTCCTCGGAGAGCTACAACAGTTTTGAGCGCAAACTGAAATGGGGAAAAATACTGCGAGTAGTGTATTGACAATGAATACCAATACGTGAATAATGCGTAAATGTGCCGTAAACATGACGTATCATAGCGTTTCCTTGAGAATACGCATTTCTTGAAATACTCGTAAATATGACATGTCTAAAATCTGCCTGACAGCCACTAAATATACCACGAACACACTAGCACGCCATAATGCGGCGTAGTGCGCAAGCCCAAATAGATGCAAGTTTCAGGATGGTTATAGTATTGCGTCCGCAGTGGCGCGTAATAGCATAGCTATGCGTACTTTATAAAATGGG
Source organism: Diadema antillarum (assembly GCF_040938485.1). Classification (NCBI taxonomy): domain Eukaryota; kingdom Metazoa; phylum Echinodermata; class Echinoidea; order Diadematoida; family Diadematidae; genus Diadema; species Diadema antillarum. The sequence continues at coordinate 1,280,400 of NW_027271238.1, read as the reverse complement.
TTCAAGAAATGAGTCACGTGTGCGCTCATGATTTTCTTACTAACATGCACAGTTGTTACAAGTGCGTCGCGCGCTACTATACGCGCTGTCAATCCTGTAAACAACTTCTAGTTCTGGTTGCCATGCCACGCCAGCCGGCCGTTCTTGTGCATAACATGTGCGGCGATGGCGTACGTATGTACTTATATGTGCGGGATTTCCGAGTGCGACGTGCGTAAATGTTTGGGACGAACATCTTCGGACATCTTGACTTTTGAGCGAGTGCTACCTGTAGCTGACTGGTATTGACCCACAAAGGTACATGAAAAATTTTGTTAGTTTTGGACCCATTTTATAAATCAAATATTACACAGGTTTAAGCTCGTGACGTTAGTGGAGATGCAGCTCACTCTCACCTGTGTATTATTTGTATATTATAAAATGGGTTCAAGAATGTAGCCAAGTGGAAGCGCTGAAATGAGTCACGTGTGCGTACATTAATTTCTCACTAACATGCACGGCCTGACGTCACAATGTTTACACTAGCAGTGCGCACTCAATCAGTTGGTACAAGTGCGTCGCGCGCTACTATACGCGCTGCCAATCCTGTAAACAACTTCTAGTTCGGGCTGCCGGCCGGCCTTTCTTGTGTGCATAACATGTGCGGCGTACGTATACTCTTATACGTACAGTACTTATATGTGCGGGATTTCCGAGTGCGACGTGCGTAAATGCTTGGGACGAACATCTTCGGACATCGATTCTTGAGCGAGTGCTACATGTAGCTGACTGGTATTGATCCACAAAGGTACGTGAAAAATGCTGTTAGTTTTCGACCCATTTTATAAAACAAATGATGCACAGGATTATTCTCTATCCTGTGCATCATTTGTATAATATTACGTAGGCATGGCATACAGTAGCATAGTGTTGCATAGACTTGCGTACAAACTGCGTATTTTTTTTTTATTTTTTTTTTACGTAGGCATGGCGTACAGTATATAGCGTGGTGTTGTATAGACTTGCGTACAAACCAGGGGCGGATCCAGGGAGGACCGCAACCAGCGCACGCCCCCCTTTATTCTTTTGTTAAAACAAAAGAAATAAAAAGAAAAAATGGGGGAGGGGTACGTGCGCCCCCTTTAATTTGGTAAACACGCCCCCTCTTTACGGAATTCCTGGATCCGCCCTGCAAACTGCGTATTTTGGCGTCATTATCTTCGTCAAAAGTACGCGAAAAAATCAAACATGTTTAATTCTTTGCGTCCATCTCGCATAGTCCAGCGTCACACAGCGTGGGGTAGCGCAAGCTCCGCGTAGTCGGTACACAACACTACGCAACTCTATGCGAAAGCCCCTTTCATTGTATTACTGTACAAGTTTCCCCCATCCCCGACACACATTTTTTAGGTCGCAGCCTGTGCAGGAATCAAGTAGACATTACCCAAGAACATTACACAATTTCCCCTTCCAAGGATGCCATTAATTTGAATTTTTACTGAAGTGATATTTCTTTTCAATTTTCGTGTTCATGCCTTCTCTTCTTTTGAATCGTAAACCATTCATTTTTTATACAAGAATACCGATGAAACCAGCAGGCACTATGCAAGAGAGACCCGGTAGCGTGGGCATGCCATGAAATGGAAGGCTGACTCGACTTGGATGTATCGGGGAATCCCAGTAACGAATTGTGTACTGCAGTGAATCACTGATCGAAGAATCGGCGAGTCGAAACTTGCTGATGGGTCGGCCTATACTCTTCGATGCACAGTCAGTGATTGCTGACGGGCAATATTCTATTCTATTATATAAAATAGCATACATACTTATGATACAGGCCGGCAGTGCATGACAAAAGTTATAGTGCACACAAAATATAACAATTATAAACGATAACCCACTATCGATGTGACTATCGGTTTTTGCTCCCTCACTTTAATCACCGAGTACTTGAATCCCGCATCTTATCGATGCGACTGTGCCACATAACCGCGATATGCTTTACTCGATATTATCGTTATTCTCGATTCTCGCTGGCTATGCCAGCAACTTATCTGTGTGGGATTAGACTTTCAGCGGTAGATTTAAACATGGAAGCTGAAAACAACAGGTTCGCTACTTTTACATAGACTGATCTATATAAACAGCATCTTAGACGATAAGGACACAAAGAAAACAAAGGATGTCATGAAATACGCCCTACGAATTTTGGACTCCGACTGTTCTGAAAAAGGAATCAATCAGACGGATATCTGAACAAGTCAACAGAAGATTTGTGCCGCTTTCTCCGTACATTCTACGCGGAAGTGCGCCGTAGAAATGGGCAGCGTATGTACGGTAGGGCTATGCAGTAAGCGCTCTTTGATCACGCTACGCTATGAACTTTTACAACGACATTTGCAACACACTCTCGGCATCCACATTTGCAGCAATGGTGACTTCAATGACGGTGACTTGCTACACAAAGTGAAAGTCAACGCCTACAATGCCTGGCACGAGCCATGCGTTTAGATCCAGTAGATCCCCAATCCTACAACAATACATCATCTAGTCCTGGTCCTGGACCCAGTGCAGTAAGTAGGGCGTCTGACGAGTTAGATCCATAGACCTAATTAGTAACTAGCTCTGTCGCTCGTAGATAAACGTTAACGCTAGTCCTAACCTATCGAGCTGTTACTTGCACTGTTAGATCTAGATCTATATAGACCCTAGACTCGATAGTTGAGTTTGGATCTTCAGGGGTGGTATTCTGAGGTCGTAATTAAGTCTGTAATTAACTTCGTGATTAAGTCGTGAAGTTAATACGCCCTTAATCATGGGCAAAATCGGTATTCTGAGGACGTAATTAAGGTATGATTAAGTCCCCTGTAATTATCTTAGGTCCCTCCCATCTAATTGTTATTCCATCCAATCAGACGCCTTGTTAGAAGCCAAAATGATGATTACACGTGCAAATATGCCCTCAATGCGCGCTCCTCCACGCCCCCTGTAATTACAACCCAAGAGCTCCGTGCGCACACTCCGGTATTCAATATTTTTGATTACAAGCCCTCACCTACGCACGCGAAGATCTCAACCTCTTTGCTCACATAAAATGACAAAATTCCTCGAAGATCGGCTATATTTCTGTTTTTTCTCTGAATTCTACGGATACCATGATAACAACATTCAACCGCTCCTCGGTTACCGAAGACGGTAAGCATCGTTATGGCAGAGAAAACACGATGTATTGCGTGATATCGGAGTAGTTAATGACACTCTTTGGTATCATTAAGTTTTCCATTAACTTTCGTACTTAATTACACCCTCAGAATACCGATTCGTAATTAACTCTGTGATTAAGTCCTCTCAGAGGTGCACGCGCACTGATACCCGCAAACGCGTAGGTCCTTCCCGCCAAAACGCTTGTTGCTATGGTAGTTAATATACCCCCTACTTAATCATGCTCTCAGAATACCAATTCGGTAATTAAGTGCTAATCAGACACTTAATAAGCTCTCAGAATACGGCCCCAGGATTTTGTCTACACAGGTAGATACATGTGTAGAGTCTTAAATGATCAAGGCTTTCGTATTTTTTCAATTTATCTTGCCTGGGTATGTATGCTATTTTATATAACACATAGTGCATGACATCTGTTTGCACTATAACAAGTACCAAGCACCTCCAAATTATGAATTTGTCGGTGCTTATATTGTTATAGTGCATTCAGCCTCATGCACTATATATATAATAGCAGGCCTAGCTGCGCAGAGGTAGTCGTGGTCTTTCGAATGATTATAAACCGATCGATTCAATCGAGGTCCCGATTCATAAAACTTGTTATATCAGTAACAAATGCCACATTTCTGTGACAAATTTGCTCTCAGCCAATCAGATGCAAGGATTTCAGTAGCTTATAGCAACTACTGTAACTGCTGAAAAGAACACAGTCAAATGACGGTGTTCCACAGTGTGAGGAAACACAATGTGAAACAAAGTATTACTATGTGAACACTCTGTGAAAACCACACCACAGTGTAAAATCGTCTGCACACTGTTAAATTTGAGCGTTTTTACATAGTCGATTGAATGCACTGTGAACACACTTTGAACGCACTGTGGGACACTGTGTTCTTTCCAGTAGGGTTCTTTCCACATGCTATACTCCCGTGTCTGTATTGTTCATATTGGCCTAACTTTCGATGGGCTGCATGAAAGTGAGTGTGAAATAAACTACTAGATCACAGGCGCATGAATGGATATCAGGTTAGTCACTCGTCTGAAGAAGATTCCCCTCTCCTTCGAAGAATCTATCTCACAATGCATTGCCATGACGACATGACCAAAGAAACGCAAATGCAATGAAAACGACATACCGACTCTAAATTCATGCTTTCGACAGCTTCCAAGAACGGGACAATCTTCATAATGTTATGTTTGAATTGGCTCTCATCACCGTTGTGGAGAGCCAGAAGAGCAATCTGCTGTACCCATGTTGTTCCTGGATAAGAGAGAAAAATGGACAGGAAGAATGGTTAAGAAGAGGAAACAAAAGGATGATATATGGGTCAAAACCAAGCACATTAATAAAACATACCACGGAATACAAGATGAAGAGAATCCACGTATAAGGGGCAGAAAATACACGGAAAGTGTAAAAAATGTGGGCATGAAAAAGGGACATACATTGAGTACAAACAAATCTTGTAGTCCTATCTGCCTATAATCTACAAGTATCACTCAATGTACATGCTGCACTAATACGTGACTCAAACATCTATGATAATCACAAAGGTAGCGATTGCCTTTGCAAATCATAATATAAACTTTTAAGAGATTGAACAGGTCTGAGACGAAGACGGATGGTGACGATCATGTATAGGTCAACGGGAGACTCGTGATAGTATGACGTCATCAGCTCATCTCATTTGCACTGTGATCCGACTAATACTGTACTATTTCGTGAGACCTAGAAAAACTTTAGAATCCCATAACTTTCCTATTCAAAGTGACATTTCTTGCAGCATTGCACTATTTCAGCTTTGACATCGGGCAAACCGATCCTTTACTGAGTGATGTGCAAAGTGTGTGGTGTTCGTTATTCTGAAGGTTCGGTAATCCAAAAATGAAAAGAAAGTGCGTATTTTTAACCAACCATCAAATTTTTGAAGAACTAGCCTTATTTTGTTTTTGGATGAACGAAAGTTCAGAATAATGAACCTTTATTCTTTCTGGATTAACAAACCTTCGGAATAACGATTTTCTTTTTTAAATTATCGGATTAACAAACCTTCAAAATAATGAACCTTAATTCATTTTAGTCATTTTCGGATTAACGAGTCTTTGCAAACAGACAAGCAAGGCTTGCCCGGAAAGGTGTGATGGGCTCTTGAGCATGCTCAAACATGTTACGGGTGAGTGGCGGGTATTGCCCGTAGATGTCCACGCAGAGATCCTGTAGAAGGGCCGTAGCGGTAGCACCTCGCAGGCAACTCCCGCGAAACTATAGCCCGTAACTACAACTAGAACGAGATTAGGACGTAAGTAGCAAACTTTAAACAGGTAAGACGCAAGCGAAACTCGCCCAAAACCTTGTCCGTCCGCAGAAAATTAGCCTGCGTGCTGGAAAATCCATACACGCAACAAGCCCGCGTAGCTTGCCCTGTCGGAAAGGTGTGACAGGGCCTTAAGAATACTACACTTTACAATTGCAAAAAATACAATTAATTTTGTGTGTAGTCAAGTAGATAAACAGCTACTCGGCATCATCACGCTAATACATAATACTACATTTATACCCTCTCACAACTCTCTCACACACACACACACACACACACACACACACACACGCACGCAGTATGATACATAAGTATAGAAGAAAGGATGAGGGAAAGAAACGAACATTGTCTACTCAGTCCAATGGATAATTAACGAAATAGAGCGCTTCAGAAAGCCTGCTGCTAGTTCAACTGAGATATATAACAATAGAAAATAAATGAAATGAAATATCAATTTGAATATGACTATCAACTAGCAAAAAGAAAATAAACCCGGGACATGTTATAACTGGTTATGAAATCGTACCTGACTTTGGATATGTTATGAGGAAGATATCGTCGTCCCGTACGGTAAAATTCCTGACGGCCTCTACGCAGCGAGCTGGCGTGAATTTGGGCATGAGCACGCCTTCGTACTCGTAGGAGACATCGGCTACGTAAGCCGGTGCTTGATCAAGCAGCATGGATTGGTTGCCGTTACTCATCATGACCCCTCTGCAACTGCAACAAAAAAATTATGTAAGGAAATGAGGGAGAGTGGGTCATATATATATATATATATATATATATATATATATATATAGCCAGACGTAAAACCAGAAAGGGAAATTAGATAGGCCTATTATAATTATATTGAATAAATATTTTACTTGCTCGTAAGTACGAGAAACCATCAATCCATAATAATATGTACAAATCTCATGACGAGCGGTTTGCGAACTGAAAGTTGATATTCAAAATCAAACACAGGTCAAGTGTAAAACTGATATGTCAAATTGTTTTAATGCATATTTCACAAAAATAGGAGATGCGATTTGCAAGAGTCATGATCAAAGAACAGAGGAAGAGATTGCAAAATATGTACCGAAAAGGAGTTCCATGTTCTCATTTGAAGATATAACTGAAGAAGACATTGTGAAAGTGGTTGAAAGTATGCCAATGAAAAACTCATATGGAATGGGCATTATACCAATAACAATGATAAAGCCTGTTATACGTATAATTGCAAAACCACTGCGGTATATATCAAATCTTTCTTTGAATTGTGGTTGTATTCCAGAACAATGGAAGGTGTCAAAAGTTACACCAGTGTATAAAAGTGGTAGTCGAAGTGAGATGGGTAATTACAGACCGATATCTGTTTTGTCTGTTATTACAAAAGTAATCGAAAGGCTCATCTTTAACCAGTTGTATGATTATTTGCATAGAAATGATATTATTAACCCAAATCAATCAGGCTTCAGACCTGCCCATTCCACTATGACTGCTTTACTTTGTGTCACAGAAGAAATGAGCTGAAATGCTTCGTAGCTTAGATAAGGGTGAAATGGTTGGAATGGTCTCCATTGACCTCAAAAAGGCATTCGACACAGTCAATCATGCGACACTTCTTCATAAGTTATCTCTCCTTGGATTGAATAGTAATGCATGTAAATGGTTTGGTAATTATCTCCGTGATCGTGTTCAATATACTACTATTGACAGCTCCATATCCGAGCCTAGGTATGTAACATGTGGAATCCCACAGGGCTCTACGTTAGGGCCCTTGTTATTCAATGTATACATCAACGATTTGCCTGATTGCATTAAGGAATGTAAGGTCCATTTATACGCTGACGATACATGTCTTTATTTACCTGGCAAAGATCTCGGTCAAATACAAAGAGGTCTCAATAAAGACTTGACGTGCTTGTCACAATGGTTGGAAGTAAACTCACTTGCTCTGAATGTGAAAAAGTGTTAAGCGATGTTAATAGGTTCCAGAAAGAGGATTGGGAACAAGGTATTGAGAGTCAGCATTGATGAATCTGAGGTTCCCTCTGTTACTTGTTGTAAATACTTAGGAGTTTATCTTGACCAACATCTTGATTGGAGCCAACAGGTGGATAAGGTGATAAAAAGCACAGTGAGAAGTCTTTATTTATTGAAAAGAATAAGATTTTGTATAACTGAAAAAAACTGCTCTTGTATTCTACAAGTCCATTATTCAGAGCAAATTTGATTATTGCAGCGTTGTATGGGGTAATTTGCGAAAAACGGATTCTGAAAAATTGCAAATCATTCAAAATAGAGCTTTGAAAACTGTCCTTTTGGTTGAACCAAGATACTCGACCTCAGCAATCTACAATCGTTTGTCATTAGATACTTTGGAAAAACGAAGGTATAAACAATTACTACATGTTATGTATAAAATTTCTAATGGAATGCTTCCAGAATATGTATTGCAATATTTTGAAGAATATGTAACAAATTATTTTCTGAGAAACAATATGAAAAAAAAAATTGTATTGTATAAGGTAAAAACAGAAGTTGGAAAAAGAACTCTTTCCTTTAGAGGAGTCCAGAGTTGGAATCAGTTAGCCTATGACTTGAAAAGTAAGCTCTCTCTCACCAGTTTCAAACGAGCTCTTGATATATCTCTGCTGTAGCCTAAGCAACTGCCCAGGATTTTTTTTTCTCGCTCTCTCTTTCTCTATTTGATATTGTTAAAATAATATGTTACCGTAGGTTTAATTTATCGTTGTTTTTGTTGTTAGCTGACACTTGTTCCTTTCTTTATCATTGTATATGCAGTTTGTATGTATTTCTGCTATTTTTATGCTGTTCACGGATTTGCAGAAGAACAGCTTTGCTGAAGCATATTGCCGTGATTAAATAAAAAAAAATAAACTGAAACTGAAAATAAATTTCAGGAATATGTGAATCATGAAACTACACCACGATGTACCTCAAACAAAGAATGAGGAAGAATTACAGAGGGGAATTAACTTTGTCAGGAGATTTATGGCATGGCATTTTTTCATGATTATGCACATGGAAATAAAATGACTATATCATATATCATCTTATCTATATATTTGATTGTATAGATCACTGAGCTCCGCAGATTGCATCAGCGATCACAATTATTATATCACTCTATGAAAACGATTACATGAGACCTTGTATTATAGCCTTGATGTCTTGTGCAGGTAATTTTTTTCACATTATGTTTCTATACAAACCACCACAACCAAATCCTGAACATGCGATCACAATGTGCATACGCTTGGAAGCGCAGCTTCTAACTGGGATCTATAGATAAGAATGTAATAATTTTTTACAAAAGACACGAATCAAATATCAAAATACGTGGTCAAACTGGGAAATCTATATTTACTTGGAACTCTGACCAAACATCACACAATGCCTTGTGTTGTGTTTACAGATATACATCGCATATTCATAAAGTGTCTAGACACCCTCACATTCATTATGTAACGTCATTATGTAACCTCCGTGTATTAGTATGCATGTGTCTCAGGTGTCACCATGCATTCCAACACTCCACTTATTGAAACTGTTCTTATATACATGAGTGCATGTCTGGAGACGAACAGTTCTGCAATAAATACTGAGACGGTAACTGCCACGCCTTTTCTGTTCCTTCCTTATTTTGCAGTCATAAGTCTTGTTACTTGTAACCCACTATACAACACCTTGCCCCACTTCCTTTCCCTACTGTTCTAGACTGCAGGCTTTCACTTCTATAAGTAGCTAGCAGAAATTATAGGTCTACACCATGCGAACGTACTTTTCTGTATAGTCGCATCCATACTCCGTCATGGAAGGAGGTTCTGTTTTATACCCCGTTCCCACTGCCGATCAGATCAAGTCGATCAAGCGAGATCAATCCCGATCACCTATTTTTACCAGAGCAATCCCGACCAAATGCTCGATCGTCCTTCATTACGATCCCTTCCCGACCGCTATTCGATCTTGTACGATCCACACGCGACCATTCTCGACATCTCCAGAATCTCTCCTCGACAACCACATAGATCTCTACTCGAACATCCCGATCTACACACAATCAAAACACGATCGCTACACGGACAATACTCGATTTCTACTAGACTTCTTAGACCAGCTCGACATGACACGACCTGTGTAAGATCTTGCATCGAACGGGTCGGCAGGTTCGTACAGTGATCGAGTGAAAGAAGAATTGGTTACAGTTATTCGTTTGGTTATATGAGACAATTCAGTATTTATACTTGAATACGGCATGGCCCAAAAGAGTGCTATAAAACTGACTATTAATTGCAAAAGCATGAATGAACGAAAGAAATGATTATCTTTGGTATAGATTTTCCCGGCCAATTTCGCACTTTTGTCAGTCCATTTGATAAAAGGTTCATTCAATTTAGCGAAATCCTCGTCACTGCACATTCTTTCATTCAAAAGTTGTTCGTTCAATTAGCATTCCGATCCATGAGATTTGCACATGTGCCTTTCGAATTCGTAAAACGGGCATTCAAATTGGCACGTGCTCTTCAGTCATCAATTTCGCGTATGGGCAGTCAAATTCCTAACATGTTCATTCAAATTAATGCCATGTTATTTCTTTTTTGAAAAGTTGATAACATTTAGACGCGTATTTCTATGTGACTTATTGTTTCATCCACGCACTGTTTAAAGCAGTAAAAGTATCGTATTTTTTACCATTACTCGAGTCTGCTGTTCTGTAACGCCCCTTTTCTTTCATACATGCCATTTTAGGCCTACATGTACCAATACTATTATATAGTTTAACTTCATCTTCTTCCAGTTATGACGGCACAAGTTAGAAACAGACGTATTACAATTTTGTCAAGGGGACAGAAAAAGAATTATAGGAATATTTGATGATCATAACCTTGACTTCCTAGAACTGGCCGACACACAGAATAAAGCGCTCAACGGCGAGATAAGTTGTGGCCATGCACATGTTGCATTATCTTCGGACTTGAAGAGTCACTAAGCACATTAAAGAAAAAAAAAATATTGCCAAAATGTATAAAATGAGTACGAAAATATGAAACGTAATGACGCTTGGAGAACAGTAACTAAGTTATAAAAAAGAAAGAACCAAACCATAAACATGCGTGCTAAATTGACTGCAAAAGATGTTAAATTGATTGCCAACATGAATTTGAATGAACGAGAGCAGCATGTCCGTGATCACGTGACTATATAATTCTAAACTGAATGAACGAATAACAAAATGGTGCTTGTTTTACGAATTTCAATTGAAAAAGTGTTAATTAGAATGAGGCTAAAGGTAATTTGAATGCTCCAAAATGAATTTGAATGAAGAAATCATAAAATTGAGCTTCCGAACATGTCATCTATGCTATATTTTGCTAAATTGAATGCAGCAATTAGGAATTGGACTGACAAAAGAGCGAAATTGGCCGGGAAAACCTATAGTTGATAGAAGAACACTTCCTATTTTGAAACCACAATTATCAATTCTCGCGCAGGCGTTTCAATTATATAGTCATTTTTCCTGAAAAAAAAAAACGATGATAAAGACTGATCACTCTGTTTGTGAGCCACTCAAAAAGGTACCACCCCCCCCCCCCAAAAAAAAAAATGCATTCACTTGTATTCATTCATTTTATCCGTTTTTAGTAGTTACTTTTTGACGCATTCGTTATCAGTTTTTACGACTGCACTATCGCTCAGTCAAGTAGGATATCAGTGCCCAAAGTTACAGATTTTGTAAATCACAAATTTTCATGGAGATCAAAGCGCCTGCATAAAGATTGATTATCATTGTGTCAAATAGAATTTGAGGTGTTTTTTCCTATTGAACAATGTAACGATTTCATTCAGTCGCTCATATCTTTTTGAATAAGAGACAGTTTTGTAGCATTCTGTCAGCCGGGACACCATGTATAATATAATAGGTTCGTTCATATTATGCATTCAATATTTGCATTGGATGTGAAGAATAGCAAATCAAAGTTTGATCTCTCGTGAAAAAAAAAAATACACCGCCACGCTTCGGAAGTGCATTACATATAGGTGGGCTGAAATTAACTTGGTCTAAAATGAAACATAGGCCTATATGCCCATAAATGCACCATTAGTTTATAGAGTTTAAAAAATGACAGTCCTACAGCCCTATTGAGTCGTGTTTTCTTTGTCATTATTGTTCTCATTATTTAAGAATGAAAAAGTGAATGCAAAATATGTATGTATTCATTGATAAAGTATAAGCCCAAGAGTGTGTAAAAGGAAATACATGTATCACATTAATTTCTAAATTCATGAAGTGTGCTGATATGTGGAACAGAGTACATTATTATGAAAATTAAAACAATATTACACTTTACATTAGCAAAAATGATGAAAATCTTGGTTTTTTATTTTTTTGTCAACTCATCCCAGCCAATCGATATCAAGGTGGACTTCAAGCAATGTACATACAACTCTCAATGAAAAAAAAGAAACATTATTAAGCGAAGCAAAAGTGTAACATCTACGTAAATAAAAGTAAAGTAAGTCACTGAGCATTTATGAATCTAAGTTACAACTACCGTTTTAACACGTCAGCGTAAGAAATAGATTTTATATCAACGTAATCAACTTCAACTTTGAAACAGACAAGCTAGCAATAGAATTCAAGAAACATTTCTCACTTTATAACTAAAGTAAATAATCTAGAAAATTTCCTTTCACGTTACAGTCATATTGCCAGAATACCGATTTTTTCTCAGTTTCAGTCGTGTTTCCTTTCTTTCTTCTGAAATTTTTGTCTGGAAAGTCTAGTTCTACCATGTCTGCTGTTTAGGATTTGTTGTCTTTTCTCTCTTCGTGGCCCTTTTCTTTCCTTCAGTGGGCCAGGAGTGGCTGAAGATACTGACGACATTTAACTTTTTAACGTGATCAAGGACTGCATATATTTTCATATATTTGTCGCTACACCTGTCAGGGCAGAACATGAAGAAGAAGGAGAAGAGATGAAGAAAAAGAAGAGAAGAAAGCAGCAAAGCAGCTACCCAAAAGGCGAAGAAAGAGAGACTGCACGTGATGCTTAAAGAGGAGGAAGAGGACATAGCAGAATTTTGAAGAATATGAAATCATCTACAATTGGACGAAGACGGACTGTAAAAGCAAGAACATCAAGAAAAAGCCTTGGAAAAGTCATCACGTCTTTGTTTATAACAATTCATTGCTATCGTTCTAAAGCGTAGCTGCAGCGGCAGAGATCGTAATGCCTCATTCCCGATCATCGTAGTAAGAGCGTAGCAAACACGTGGTAGTCGTAACTGCAGCGTACCTTGAGCGTTCTAACATCGTACTGTGTCCAAATCGGCTCAGGTTTTACTCGATCCTTCCCGATCTGAGAAAATTGTCAAATCGTAGCGAGAACGGCATAGTGGAACAGGGGCTTTAGGCAAGAGATTTCTATGTCTTGGGTCATTATACCCCCATCTCACTAGACGGCGATTCCGTTACAATCATCAGAAATCGACAAAGCGCGGCGGATCGTGGCTTGATCGCTTTGAATCTTCTCCATTGTATCTTCAGCGGTTCAGAAGCGCGGAGGGTCATCACCATCGCCATGGTCGGCGACATGTCCAAAACTTCCGTAGAGAGGTCACCGTGGTTTTAGAGCGTATCATAATCGCCTCACGAGTGCATTAAAAGCGCCACATTCGTAACTCTGACGGGGTAGCAACGCCTAAAGCGTAACTCAAGCGCATCGAAAGCGGCCCCCATCGCCCATGAAAATTACCACTTTTACAGTATTACGTAACAGGAACCAACCATGCACGATAGAAAGTGATGCACAGACCAGGAAGGTGGACATGTAGAGAAACGTATAAAATTCATTTTTCCACGTACACTCAGTACGAATCTACCCTGTTTATAAAATTGTTTGTTTGTCATATACCATTGCAAGTCAATGAAAGTAAATTAAGTTGTAATCTTTTCAAATATATCTTCATATAATTGTCTCACTGTAGGATACGATTTGTAGTTTGCTTATAAGCCGGCTCCTTAATATTATATACACATTTTACCCTTTTAATTGAATAGATGACTTAACTAACAGTGCGATTTCTCATCAGGTTCTAACTGGTGTGTTCTACAGTGCTAAGATGTAAGGGTAAAACCATATTATACATATCCATGTTGGTTTGACAGTGACATCTGCCTGAAGAAATCCAATCATGAAACCCATTTTATACCCCGATCGCTTCAGATCGTAGCATGAGCCCGGCGTAAACGTATTACTGTCGCTCCGATCGTATCACTGTTGTAGCGTGGTCTTGATAAGCGTACGAATATCGCAATACAGTCGGTTTGATCGCAGAAGCAGCGCGTCTCGTCGGTCTGGAAATGCGGCAATAACGTGGCAGAGTCGTATTATCATCGTGGCGCTATCGCCTATATAGCGCAGGTTGAGCGTGGAGAAACCGTAGTGTAATCGGCTCGGAGGCCAAAAATGGAGACGGACGGCTATCGCGCCACGATTTGTTAAATCGTCACAAATCGCCATGGTCGCCATGGCCGCCTTCCTAGTGAGATGGGGGCTTTAGAATAAACAAAGATATTTGACAACATTATAGTTCTCACGGAAATTTGGAATAATCAAACATCACCCAAATCTCACCCTGTATAGCTGGCTTCAAAAGTTTAGAACCAGATTAAACAGTGAAACGACATTTATAAACAAGAGTGGTGTAGTCATGCAGAAGAAACTTCCAAATGTTTGAACAATTGAATTTTCAAGCAGGAGCTTCATTTTTAGAAATACTTCCACCACCTGAAGATTTTATACAAATTCCGTGGTGCTGTAATCACAAATCAGTGCCATTTGTTTCTGGAAGATACAATCAAATTCCTAAAAATGACAGATTTCGTATAATTGCAAATGAGGAAAAAGTTGATGATAAATACATTACCTCTTTCAGTGCAGTCCCTTTAATGGACAGCGAAAGAAATACTTGAAAAGATATTAAACTGTACTGTAAATACCCAAATACTATGAAGATGGATCAAAAGACAGTCCTTTCTAATTCAACCAAGTTTGGTAGTTGTATAATGACACATATCTAGATTACTATGTAAGCCTTCCTCTTTTGTTCCGTTTCTTTTTTTTCCTTTTTTTTCAATCATGTCACCCGTATTATTTTCTCTTAGTATTTTTAATTTGTATAAATATTTTGTCATCAGTTTTGTGCGTCCTTCTCACTCCTCCTTCTTCCCCTCCATAGCTCCTCTCTCCCTCGTCATATTTTCCTTCCCTTTCTCACTTTTCTTGTGTATGTATTTTTGTTCATCAATCGTATATTTCCTGTTTGTATTATTGAATTAATAACGTAAAACATGTTTTTACATTGGACTCTGATACCCAGAATATGGGTTGTTGAGTATAATAAACTTTCAACTTTCAACTTTGCTGCGGATGGGGCGAGGCGCTTCGCAGCAATATTTCCTTCTCATTAAGTGTCTGTGACATCAATTTGAAATTGAGATAGCAAAGCTGAGTGAACATCCGTGAAATAGCCTCCGGCACCGAGCAAGCATTACATTCTGAAACGCGAATGCTGTAGACGACGCTATTAGGCTAGAAAGGGTGCTCTGCAAAATGAGAGAGGCATCTGCTTCCGCTGGTCGATCCTATAGATGCTGCGTCGTGATTTTTTTTTTTACAAGTGTTTACTAGCAGATCTAAAGTTCGCTATCAAAACTGCATTACGAGATCGGAGGATATGGATTATAAGTAATTAAATATATATATATATATATATATATATATGTAGATATATATAAAGATAAAAAGAGGGCCCTTCAAAAAGCAGATGTTTGTGGGGGTATAGGTCCCCAGAAAAGAAGCCGACGCACAATTGAATTCAATTTAACTCAATTTTTATTTTCCGTTAAGGGTGGAACATCCTCGTCAGCCAAAGACTGGTTTTCAGAGGGGTCCACATAGACTGAAATACAAATATTATGCATATCACATACATATACACGGGTACAAACAAAGATATGCAAAGAAAAATATGGTGAAGCTTATTTTAGACACAAACGAAAAAGTACCATCAAGAGTTTTAAAAGAATACAACATGTAGAAAAAAATGCAACGGCATGTGAGAAATAAACTTAAATGGGGGGTGGGGTCGGTATAACTGATATTATGACTGCGAAATGATGAGTGCATATGAAAAATGTTGGTGCTCTATAGGATTGGCATCATACATTCACACTTATTCTATATAGTCATGTAGTAGTTTTATTAAATGTATCAAGAAAAAGAATTAAGATGGAACACGTTGAACTAAATCATTTCATAGAAAAGTACCATTGTATGCAAAGCAATAATGTGTTTTAGGGCGCATCATATTCAATTCGTAGTCACCCGATCTTGTGGAATATGATTGACGTGTTGTAAGTTTAGTCAAATATACGGAAGGGCGGTATGATGAACACATCCATGAATAACCTGAGCTAAACGCTTTGATCTGAGGACGTACAATCGATCTAATTTCAATGACGAGTACAATAATTTACATGGAAATAACTGACTGACTGACTGAACCGTAATCAAATTCAGCTTGGATGAAAGATTCATAAAATGATGCTGCTCTTTGGTGCGTTAAAAGATATCGTGTTCTCTTAAATGAATACTTTGTATTTCACATATTCATTAAGGTTAATTATTGAATTAGTTTTCGTCAATAAAAACTCTCAAACATTCACAAAGCTTTACCATTTTGATATATTAATATTTGAATATTTAGTAGCAATGATCGTATTTTCACACTTACAAATGTTACAAATAACATCAACTTATTAGCATTCAACATTTACCAGTAATTTTCTTATCATATCATATTGCGTTTAGGTCGCCATACACACGTGTAATCAGCTTAAAGAGATAATCTGCAATTTTGTACTTTTACCGGGAATACTTGCCCTCTACAACAATGATCTAGCCATCCTTCCAGCTTTGATCTGAGGACGTGCAATCGATCTAATTTCAATGACGAGTACAATAATTTATTTAGAATAACTGACTGAACAGAACAGTAATCAAAATTGTTGTGAAACAAAATATGTTATTCTTTGTAATAAAACATATTTTGATCGTAATTACAATGACAACAATAAAAATAATAATAATAAAGCTAACAACAATGATAATGTTTTGTGTGATAATTTCTTTTCAAAGCCAATTTTGACCAGCAATTCAGAATGACATTATTCAAATCCACTAATTTGTCTCACAAAATGTCATGCACATCCATCTCAGAGGAAGGAGGGTAGGGATTAACAGTTCTGCTTTATTTTGTTATTCTTGTTCAAACGTGAAGTGGAGTCCAGATCCAGCCAGTTTTTCTGCGTAAATCTTGTCGAATCGCTCACTCTGCTCATCACTAAAGTAGTTCTTCCAGTCACCTATTATACCTATACAAAAGAATAAGATAAAGGATTAGACAGAAAGAAAAAGAAGAAAAAATATCATTCATCGTTAGACTCATTGTTAGACACCGCCCTAGTGGCTGAAAAACAAAATTATCCTCACTTCCGACTCTACCAAAAAACAAACAACAACACAGCAACAACAACCTCAAAAGTTGTCTTATCTTATGCCTACTTTAGGCAGCTTCACGACAAAAATAGGAAGAGTTAGTACGCATTAGAATCGCCTCTCATTTCCTTTTTGTGCTTTTTTAAGGGGCCTAACGTGCACCCTAACCGGGAACCTATAATCCGTCATCAGCTGGTGATACACACCTTTCCTCATGAAGGACTTGCTCCCGTCTTTCACTCGCTTGAAGACTCGGTCCGGATTAGAGGTCTTGTTCTTTTTCATGGCGTCAAACGTGCTCCCTTTCACGATCGCGTCTATTGTCTCCTCTGAGAAAGACTTTCCCATGAAGTCGCTGATCTGCCTGATTGATCCCTTTAAGTCCTGGGAGGATTACGATGTTGAATAATACAGAACACAAAATGTGAGGAATATAACAAATCAAAGATGAAAAAGTACAAACTTGTAAATTAAGGAGCATTATTTGTTTGACCCCTTTAATGTTGTCGTTTTGTTAGGGGGTTGCATACACAATCACAATCAGTTTGTGACCATTTTCCTTCATACTTCAATATCGTACATGATTATCTGTATCAAACGCATAAGATTTATTTTTGCCTTCTAAAACACATACACCAACCATCCAAGCAACCATCTCCAAAGAAATTAAAAATCAAATTCTGTTATCTTTGCACTTTAACAATGACACCAACTTCATCGGTATTAATTTTTTGTATGAATATAAATATAAATATAGATATAAATATAAATGTAAATATAAATTTACACTCCCAACAAATGAGTGTTTTTACTTATACATGTATATAGAAACAGCAAATAGCTATACCACTCGCATCTGACTTAACTGGTTGTTATATAACAACATTTTGAGAAATACTTATATATATATATATATATATATATATATATATATATATATATATAGATATATATGTGTGTGTGTGTGTGTGTGTATGTGTGTGTGTGTGTGTGTGTTCGTATTTGTTATATGTTGGCTATAGCTGATACTCTCTCGTTACCTTTTTCATATTTTCGTATTTGAGAAAGAGAACGTTGGGCTCGTTTCGTTTTTTCCACCAAAACAGGACGCTGTCGAACCATGACCCACGTGGCACTGTGACGAAATGGAGAGTTTAATTGGCTTCATGAAAAAAAAAATGTTTGTTGTGCCATAAAGAGACAATTTGAAGCCTTATGTAAAGGTCGCTTTATAATGTTATATCCCTCTAGTTTGCTTGCAGACATATATTCACGTCACGGTGAATGGGTCGTACAAAGACAAACAAATACAAAAAGATCTTCAAATCGATGATAACTTTGTTCGACATTGCTGGACAATCAAGCATTATTCCATGGACTATACGACAGGAGGAGGGAAAGAGTGATCAACCATCTGCACGTTAGCGGTCGCTGCAACAGATAGGTTTATGGTTTTAAAAAATATGCAATATACCGGATAAAAATTAGGTTTGATCAATTTCTACGAACTTGCGATCATTTTTTGTTTATTTCCTTAAGTGCTTGGTGATGAAGATTGCAGTGGTAAAGACGTGGTGGATACGTTAATTCAAAAATGTGATGATGGGACTGTCACCTCTATTGGCCACGAACTCTTCGTAGAAAACGTCCCAAGACTCATAGGTGGGCAGGTTAAAGGTCATCTTGCAAAAGTGGAAGTAGGAGACCATCATGTCCTTGGGATTTCGGGCCACGTAGATGACCTTTCCTCGCGTGCTGTCCCGGATACTCTCCGGCAGCCACTTGGTCGGTACCTGGGTCTTCAGTATCCTTGGTGACGGCATCTCGTCTGCAATCTCCGTCTGCATCCGAGATGTACTCGCCTGGAGAAAGGCGGGAAGACGAGCTAGATAAGATCAACACAATGACCACCAGCACCATTAAATTCACCAGCTTCGGCTAATGAATAATGATAACAATAGACTGTACACTCATCGAATCTGCGAGAATACCAGGCAATAATATGGAAGTGAGCAAACTTTGGTGCACTATCAAGCCAATAAAAAGGGATGATGATTATGGATGACGATTATCCTGCTCTCACGAGAAAGCCTCATAAGTGCGAGCGATGCTCTAACAGGACGCCATGCCGTTCATAGCAAGATATCCACATTTAAAACACAGAAGATTGACCTTTATATTCCTCTTTCATTTCATGGAAATAATTGCCTATTCATTTCCAACCTTACTACCAAATCACATTTCCATTAAACATTCCTTGATTGTATTTCAGCTAAAATGTCATGCTCGTCACAGTTCAGCCACTTTTTACATCGAAGGATTTGCCAAAAACCTAATCAGAGCATCTCATCTACTGCATAACTAAACCTGGTAGTTGTACTAAGAAAATCCACTGAGTAGTTTATTTTGATAGCGAGTTGTAAGGTGGACGGATATATAACATGAGAACATAATGTCTTCGGTTTTGAAAGGCACAATGAACTCAAAGAGGGTTTATTCAGTAGAAATCTATGAACGGGTCACAAAGATGGAGAGATATGAATATAAATAAAACGATAGGTACAGATAGATAAACTATAGGTAGATGGATAGATAGATGGATGATAGATAGATAGAAAAAAGTAATGGGGTAATAGATAGGCCTACATTATATCAAGTGTATCATGTGTACTTTCATGTAGGTGACTTTCTTTTCTTTATCTTCTTACTCTTCGTTTCTTATCGTTTACATTGTAAGCAAAATAACTGCCAAAAGAGTGTCAATGAAAACCGCAGGCACGAAGCAGTGAAGTCATTTTTCTTTCTTTATGCCTGGATAGGGCTGCGGGAATAATGATTGTGAAACAGAGTAAGATGACCAGCCCATTGCTGAACATCAGTCATGCGCCTCGAGGAGATTCCCCTTCTCGTCGAAGAATCTCATTTCATAATGCGTTGTCATGACAACAGGACCAGAGAAATTCAAGTTCGATGAAACCAACATACCCCCTCTATGCTCCTGCTCTCGACAACTTCCAAGAAGGGGACCATCTTCATAATGTGTTTGCCCTCAAATTGGTTCTCATCCCCGTTGTGGTGGGCCAGTAAGACAATCTGCTGCGCCCATGTTGTTCCTGGATGAGAGAGTATTGTAAAAACTCAAGCAGACAAATAAAAGAAATGATGAAATAAGGGGTCAAATGCAAGCATTATCAGGGCACCATTTAATGAAAGTTGTCAGCCTCTGACAATTTCAGTAAAATCATTGGTTCTGATTAACTGAGAAGCTCTGGTAACTGACTGTTGCTATACATATGGTGACTGCCAGAGACTGACAACTTGTCAGGGCTGACAACTTTCAAGAGACCGTGCCCAGAGCACACCAATGAATTAAAAAATAAAATGAACAAAATCAACAGTGGATAGAAACAAGCTTACATCAACAGAGCACCTGAGAATATAAAAATTAGCAAAATCAGCAATGGGCAGAAATATGGGCGAGGTGTTTCAATTCCAAGCATATCAACATAATACATCAAAGAATGCAAAATGAATATAACCAAGATAATCGCTAGAAGCATACGCTAGCTGCACCAAATTTGCAGACAAAGGAAAAGGAAATATTGCTGCAGCCATTACAAACAATTATGCGTCTGTATGTAGTTTATCCCATCAGCCCGCATAACTTATCACACATACTTCGATATCCCTTACCTAACATTGTTCATGTCAAATTAAATCGTATGTTATTATAAAATAGAACCATCGCCTTTTCGAATGTAGAATGAAAATACAGATTGTATACGTGTTGTCTTTTCAATTTCGTCTCAAAAGAGGAAACTAGTGGAAATCATTTGTGGTGTTTTTTTTTTTAATCTTCCCTTCCAAAAACCTGTGATGGGGGGGGGGGGGGCAATTTTGATTGCTTCCCTTCCAAAAGCCCGTGATAAGGGGTCACAACCCTAATCCATCTGGAACAATCATGGTTGACGACTGCATAACGGGGCATATGTGATGTTGTGGAATATGAGACCTTCCAGCTTTAACCAGCAAACGGAGAATAAACTCCAGAGATGTTAAAACTGGTCATAAAGGCCTACCTGACTTTGGATATGTTATGAGGAAGATATCGTCGTCTCTTACGGTAAAATTCCTGACGGCCTCTACGCAACGAGCTGGCATGAATTTGGGCATGAGCACGCCTTCGTTCTCGTAGGAGACATCGGCTACGTAAGCCGGTGCTTGATTAAGCAGCGTGGATTGGTTGCCGTTACTCATCATGACTCCTCTGCAACAGCAAATAAAGAAATTAAGTAAAAAAGGAAGGAGAGTAAAACGAACAGACAGACAGACACACCACCAAAAGGTCCGACAAATTATTTTTCTACCCTCTGCAAAGGCATCTCTACTTCTTTTCCCCCAAGTAATGTGAAGAACACATACTCAACATGCGGATGGTGTATACGGTAGGTAGGTATTTATTCATTTCATTTTCATTCCTTTTCACTTCTATTTTCCACAAAGTACATTCAAACATAATTATGTCCTCAGATCAAACAATACAATAACAATGATTTGAAAACCATATGTATGCAGAATAATCAAAGTTATACAGACTGCATTTAGGCCTAAATCAGTCTAGAGTCTGGCATAATAATTTGTGAAAATTAAGCCTACACAGAAAAACATATTAGGCTTAGACTCATATTAGGCTTAAGGGTATAGGTCCCCATAAACAGAAAAGAAGTCGACATACACAAACGAGCGCAAATCAGTGTCCGACATAAAGAGAGTTTGGCCAACTCAGTTTTCGGCTTATGAGTTTTGAAGCCTGAGATTGGTCAATAGCTGGTCTCGTGACCTACATTACATGTAAACATCACAGATATAACATTACTCTCGAATTATTGATAAAAGTGCAATCGAGAAGTGTTGGTGACAGTGCTGTTGTGGCTTTTGAAGTTACGGGGAAAAGTGAATAATTATGATAACAAATCATATGAATAAAGACAACAGCAGACGACGTTGAGGAAAACAAATTAACAGTAACATCAACAGCAGCACAATAGTATTTCTTTTCGCTTGTAATCTTATAAAAAGACCCTCTTAGACGTTGAAAAAGTGAGAAACAAATCTCTTCAAAGCGTATATTTCAATACATATTGTTTTAATGGTTTCATTAAATAATTCAAACTCTGGCCTCTAAATTTTAAATCATCGCGTATATAGAAACCCATTCCTCCACCACGTTTATCATTAATCTATTACAACGTGTATAATCATTTATTAATATGCACTATTCGTATATACTACTAGTACTTTTTAGTTCAGTTAAATGGCATTCATTTCCAACAAATATCAATATGCATTAGTACAGATGAAAAGGGGGTCAATTTGAACTTGCTGGGGCACATCTCTTGTAGAAAATAACAAATTGTGACGGGTGTGCCCTTTACATTAATGAACATATTGCAATGCCATGCGATATCATAATGAATGGAGATATAAAACAGGGGTGAGGACAGAGAGAGAGAGAGAGAGAGAGATAAAGACGAAGACAGGGACATAAATACGGACATTGACGTTGACAAGGACGTAAACACAGACTTTCAAAACAGTACTATTAGAAGTAAAAAAAAACAACAGGAAACTTGTGGCGTGTGTGCCCTTCACGTGAACGAACATATTGCAATAAAGAGCGATAACATAAAAAGTGAGATACAAAACAGGGGTAGAAACAGTGTCACATACAGGGACGGAGACAGGGACATACCTACACTTTAGCTTTGACGTTGGCGAGGACGAAAACATAGATTATACATAACAATAAACATTATGGACATGCTCGATGGGACATAAGAGACGTGTAGTACAGGGTAATGGAGAACAGCCATCAGGCATGATAGAACGGTTGATACAGCTAGGATGAGGGTCGGAACAAAATAAAACATACTCATTCAGAACACCATACGTGTTGTCATAGAGGAAAAAATATAATATATTATTAAAGACGATAATTCTCAAACTTGGTTCTGAAGTCGTTAATCGATCTTACACTTTTAAGGAGGAGTGGTAACTCGTTTCAGATTTTAGGGCAAGTACATCTGAAATTAAGGTGAAACGTCAGCGTCCTGCGACGTGTTTTGCACAGATAAGAAGATAAAAACGAACGGGTATAAGGTATTGACAATGAGATCTAGTAAATGAAAACAGATTGGAAAATTGAGTCGTCAGAAGGCCGTCGACCCATTCATAAATAAAGATACTCGGCTGATGCTGCAAAAGCTCAGTTGCTAAGACATTTCGATTCTTGAGAAAGTGGTGTAACATGTGGTCTTGGCTGCGCTCTTGAAATTATTCGAATCTCTTTACTTTTGAACAGCCATCAAAATTGTTTCATATTTGACGCGGATGTGTTTATCCATACCAAGTTACAGTACGGTAGAAATGGTAGAATGAGAATATGATATGGTATTCGTGAGACATTATGCGGCTATACATACATTCTCCCTACTATCTCATTCAGGTGCACGGTATTTTCAAGACAGTCTTGAAGAGAGATGCATTCCAAGAAATTTTGTTGCTTTAAAACGCGGAAGATTAACACCGTTAAAGAATAACATGAAATTCCGTCATATCAGCAGATGGTAAACGATTACTAAATAAAACAAGTATATTACATTTACCAGTGTCTTTAGAGAGTATATCATAAGCACAAAAAAAAAATACATCGATGTGTTTATATATGAAGGGTTTGTTTGCAAAAACCGATAAGTCCATTTTTAAAGATTTTGAAGTACGATCTCTGTCATATAGTACAAAATAATACCTTTTTAATGATGTATTGGTCACTACATATAAAGGTATATTTTTGAAGTTGTGGTCAAAAGAAGCACAAATTTTCTTATTATTCTCCTTATTTTTCTTGACCTTTAATCGCAAATATCTCCATTTGGCAAATATGGACTTATCGGTTTTTGCAAACAAACTCTTTATATATATATATATATATATATATATCTACCTTAACTAGATTGATTCATGAAGAGTTTCCATTTTATGGACAAATAGATTTAAAAAAATGAAATGAAAGGAAATTAACTGTATCGCATAGTGAGAATACATCATGATCAAGGCAGATGATGCTTGAGACATCTGCATATAAGGTGAAAGAAAATGCATCGGTGGCATGAAATAAAAAGGAGTGGTCCTAGCAGAGATCCTTGTGGGACATCACACGCATTTTTTTAAAGATCCGAAAAGCTACAATATGTAGACATAATCTTGTGTATTGAAAATGTTTAGACAGATAACTTCGAAGCCAGTTACTGGCCACGCGTACCACGTACTCAAAAGTGGTTTCATTTACATAACAAAATATTGTGATTTTTAGTAATTGTGGCAAATACTTTCGAGGGGTCGATATAAACACCAGTGAGACATATACTTTTCTTCAAAGGCATCGACAGTCATGTATCTCAGGAATTAGATTTTTTGCACATGTTCAATACAGATTTGTTAGGATTAACTCTGAATGTGAATTGTTGTTCTGGAAAGCCTGCACGGTAGCTTCCGCTGTAGATTCAACTTTGCTTTCTGATTCTCAGATAAAGTAGAAATGCAGTGTTGTGTAGAGTACCTATTGTGTGTGGTCTAGCTTGCATTATGAGGTCAAGACTGGCTCTACAAGAAATTATACTAGTATGCACTATTTTCATGACCAAGCAACCTTGTATCATGGAGTAGCTCCGTGCTTGCATGCAAGGGAGCCATAATCATTTTACGACTGTACAAATTAATGTAAATTGTGCATCTCAGGATCTAATTTCGTTCGTTTATTGTTACGGAAAGCCTGCCTGCGTGGTAGCTTCGGCAGTAAATTCAACTTTTATGAGCGAGCAACGTTGCAAGGGAAGCTAATCGTTCAAAATCGTCCTTGACAATACATTTACAATTAGTTTTATTATGGATGGTCTGTAGTTTATGACCCCGGAAGCTGCCTGAAGCAGCATTTGAGTAGGGCGTGGTTCAAAAAGAATAGCTGCTAACTTCGTACCACATTACATGGGGTTTATTGCCACTTGGTCTACAATCACATGGTCTACTTCCCAGTTCGTTTAACACCACTACGGCTAAACTCGGTTACACACGAAAGAAAATTCGTAACTTGAATCATCATTGTAATGATGATTGCAATTCGTCTTTAGAATTATCGGACCTTACACACGCTCGCTCGAAAACTGTGATTAGGATTCGAATTCTCGAGCTAAGGCGCTACGTAATCCTTGGTGACTTGTCAATCAAAACGTACGATCAAGTGCATGCATGCGGCGCGCGTATTATCTACGGAAGTGCTTGAAAGGTCACGTAAGCTCCGCCCCTCAAAAGATGTTTTGGAGGTCAAGCATTACACACGCAAATTTCGCACCGTAATTTGAGTGAAACTTCACTGGAATTCACCTCCGGACTAGAATTTGAATTCGTGATTGTGATTAGCATTCGTGATTCTAATTTGCTTCCACACGTGCTAAAAAATCGTCATTAGAATTATTTTTAACTGGAATCATCATTCAAATGACGAATTTTTGACCGTGTGTATCCGCTCTTGGTCTACTATTGATTTCGTCTAATGCCCGTATGGTCTACTTCTCACTTGGTCTAATGCCCAGTTTGGCTACTTATCGTTTCTTCTAATAACCAGATGGTCTAATTGCAGTTTTGTCTCCTTAGTTGTTTTTTTTTTCATGTTTTCTAATAAACTGTGGGTATCAGACTGGGCATAGCCCACTTGGAAGTAGACCAACTGGTCATGAGGCTAAGTAACAATTGGACTAAATGGTAATTAGACGAACCGGTTGTAGACGAAGCAGGATTAGACCATGTGGGTTGAGACTAAATGGTCATTAGACGAAGTGAGAGTAGACCAGGTGAAAGGTCACCTTTACATGGCACCCCCCCCTCTTATTGATGTCAGGTATTAACATTTACGAATAACAATAAATCAGTCCAATAATTCATGCGACTTCTAACATACACTTCATGCCTAAATTGGGTCCTAATCTAGCGCTAATCTTGTAACAGGTTTCCTTGAGGTTTGTCTGATAAGCAACTACCAATCAATATGAGCGAAATAGATTTCACTCGATACAAGAAGACAGACCAATGAATATTGAGGATTATTCTCTCATGCTCAGATGCTTAATTCATCTGCAAACATATTCCATCAATGGTCTTCCCTATCTAATTATTCATGATTAATGTTCAATCTTCATTTCAGTCATCAACTGTACAGTGCACTCCTGTTTGAATACAACGAACACGGTTAGAACAGAATTCCGGTTACAACGAAGTAAAAATTCAGGCTGCAACATTATCAACTCTATATGTATTTGGTGTATGGGTGTATGGGTGTACTATGTTCTTAAAACAAATAAAACACAAACAAGAAAATAAACAAGCAAACAAACAAAGAAAGACCCCTAATTTGAAGTATGACAGACATAAGATTTATAATTTTCCATTATAGGCTGTGCTGCATAAGGAGTACGCTTTCAATCACCTTGTTACTCATGAAGGTATATGTGATCTACATCCTGGCTCTTGAATGGACATGTTCAATTTCTAAACTATTATGTAGTTTAAAAAAAGCTGCACGTACTACCTGGATTTCATTAAAGTAAATCTAATGACAAAAAATAACAGAAAATATATCATATTCCTTTCTAATTGAGAGGCTTAAAGTAACTATCGTATAGAGTTTAGGGCAAGCTTAGAATAGCAATGTACTTGTGCTACGATTTTTGAGCTCCTTCCCAAAGTGGGCTCACGGCGGAATTTCGACATGCCTTCCCAGTGCAGTAGTTTTATTTCTCTACATCTGTACATATCTCGTTCCAAATCGACAGCTATATTTATGATGATGACTATGAGAAGAAAAATGAGGGGAGGGTTATCTCCTTTAAAGACAGCCAATCCCTTTTGCATGCAAATTTTTGAAAAATTGGTGAGAACACTTAGGTATTGCAGAAAACACTATTTGGAAACTTCCTGTAAATTTTGAACTCAAGAGGGTCTTTACTTGTTTAGTTAAAGTGACCATTAAGATTTGAATAATTTTTTCGTACTACGAAAAAAATTACAAATCTAAACTACTAGTCTAGTTTTACAGACCTGTGTGATGCACTTAGTTGTACATGTAGTTCATGTAAGTGGTGTGTTGTTATTTGCCATTGATAACAAAGTAAGAGAAGCTAGTGAATTCTTCTTTTCTGACAGCTTTAACATGCATATCTTTTGTTCGAAGTATAATTATCATAATATTACAACCACAGGAGGATTAATGTATGCAGCTGTGCCTAGTACACAGAATACGTTACGGTGAGCGTTTGGTGCATTATTTGAATATCAACGGCTAACATCCTTCAAATATCACAGAAATGTTATAGATTTACAATAGTCTTGTCATTCTGGTGGAATCATGTTCTGTGCTATTTGGGAAGGAATGCAAAAGGGATGGCCCATCTTGAAGATATCAGATCGCTGCACTGGTGTAAACAAAGTAACATATACATTTTATTCGTTAATAAGTAACACTCGCTTCCTTGTTTGCCTATATAGGCTAAAAGGTGGGAACATACCGACTTAAAGTGCTGTTCGTTCGATCCTAACTTAGAACAGAGACCATACATGTGTGTCAGTGACATACACACAGAACCAAAGAAAAACAGAAGGGACAGTTTATTTGTAATAGGCGCAAAGAAGTAAAATCATCCTTGATCCGCTGCCAAACTATAACTATAGTATAAATCATTGTTCATACACACCTCTCTCTATATTATCTAGCGTCTGTTCTTTGGTTTTTATTGCACTGCCGCCCACGGCAGGAAGATATGTAATATTAATTTGTCGAATATTCTTATACGCCGGGTTCCGGGAAAACAACATGACGAAGGATGACTTTGAAAACCTGCAAATAGCGTATAAAGAGATAACACCCGAATGATACAAACTTTGCACGATGACGTCATTCTTCTTGAACAAGAATAATTCTTTTACAGTAATGCTTTGTTTGGAAATACTAGCCAGTTAGATAAACTAATTTGTTTACTTTTGTTAGTTAATCTAATAGTTAAACAATTTATTTAATTGTATATGCACCCATCATATCCAACAAGTCGTTAGAATGGGTGAAGCTGGATCTCATGGGACTTCAATCCTTGTTCTAAAGATTCACAATACCATGATTTGATGATTGAAGACCTGTTGGTGTCTCGAGAACCTGTGCTGAATCTGACAAGTATCTTTTATTCTGTTACTGCTAAGTTTGCGAAAATTTGTTGGCTAATATCGTCAATTGACTCAGCATATTGCTTATTGTGAAGTCCACATATAAATTGCTTAAAGCCCAAACAAAGTTCTGGTACGCCTACAAAAGTTGTCAAATTTCGGTCCCAAATGTGAACATATGCTTAGGAAATGTGCAGGATAACGATGTTATTACAAGATATTCGATGGGTAACGACGAAAATACGAAATATTAATCAAAAAGGTTCAGTCTCAGAACTTACCCGAACGGGGTCAGACTAAACTCGGACTCGGGGATAACTCGGCTTTGACGGCGGGGGATGAGTTGTAATGGTTGTCCCTCTGATTGTACAGTGTTGTCCAATGGGAGCGGCCTGTATAAACTAGCGCTTTGTGTTCTGGCTACTCGCAGTAATGGTCCGAGTTGTTACCACTGGCGTAGCCAGGGGGGGCGATGGGGGCGGTCGCCCCCCCTAAGATTTGGACCGGGGATTTAGGAGGCGGAAAAAAAAATGCGTGTATACTGTATGCATGCACATGAAGCGGGTCTCCTTTGCAACCTTTCATCAAATAAGATATTTTTTTTGAATATTTCACTCAAAGTGTGCACCAGATCGTTGAATTTCAATTCAAAATATGCAAAATCTCTCGTGCATGGGAGGGGGTATCCCCCTCCCAAACCCTCCCCCTCTGTGCCTCTTTCCCTAGCTTAGTACACTTTTTAGATTTACAAAAAAAAAAAATTATGAATAATTCTGAGTACACAAGACTTATCACATACCTTCCAAAAACTCAAGGTTCCCTCATGTATAAGGGGAATTTCCCCTTTTAATCGACCCTTTCCTCCCTCAGTCCCCTCCCCCCATCAGTTTTTTTTTTTTTTTTTTGATTTCCCAAATGTTGATTCCATCAAATATGCGTATACGAGATATCTCAATTTCAACCTTAAAAAGGCAAAAGCTCCATCGGAAGGGAAAGGTGGAGATAACACTAGCCCACGCCTTCTCCCTGCTCACCCGCCCCTCCTCCCCCCCCCCCTTCCGCCATGCATAGAAGTAGACTGTGGCTATACCCAGATCGCTTTATTTCAATTCTAAAAACGCAAAAGCTCCGCGAGCGGGAGGCGGAATTCCCCTTCCCCTAAGCTCTACCTCACTAGACTTTATACACTGACACACAGATGGTGCACATTCGGAATAAGAGCTAAATTCCGTGATTTTAACACTTCGATGAAAAAGTATTGCACCAAAAATTTGCACCAGATCGCTGAATTTCAGGTCTGAAAACGCAAAATCCCCTTCGTGTGGGAGGGGATATGCCCCTATCTACAACCTCGTGTGTATGCTTTTTCTGTTTGATTGCTGAACAGACAGCGTTCATGATATTCAGTGTAAGAATTAATACAAGAAGTGTATTTAAATATAGGCAAATTGTTCTATAATAATCTACACTAAAATATACTGCAACCTCAAACAAGTGGGACTGCTTCAACTCGTTAAAACACGCAAAAACATGCATCAAATTGCACCATTTTGCAACATCAATATGCAAAAAGTTCTCACCGTGGGAGGGGGACACCCCCCTCCCACACCCTCCCCCTCCCCCTTCGCTCGCTCCGCTCGCTCGGGTTCAGTCGCGTTCATGATATTCAGTGAAGAGAATTAATACAAGAAGATTATTCAAATTGATACCATTTTATATGCAAATTGTTCAATAATAATCTACATCAAAATATACTGCTACCTTACACTAATGTTACTGTTTCACGTCGATAAAACGCGCAAAAACATGCATCAAATTGCATCATTTGCAACATCAAAATGCAAAAAGTTCTCACCGTGGGAGGGGGGACACCCCCTCCCACACCCTCCCCTCTCCCTTCGCTCGCTCCGCTTGCTCGGGTTCAGTCGCGTTCATGATATTCAGTGAAAAGAATTAATACAAGAAGTGTATTTAAATCATACCATATTATAGGCAAATTGTTCGATGATAATCTACATCAAAATATACTGCTGCCTAACACTAATGTTACTGTTTCACGTCGATAAAACGCGCAAAAACATGCATCAAATTGCACCATTGCAACATCAAAATGCAAAAAGTTCTCACCGTGGGAGGGGGTACACCCCCTCCCACACCCTCCCCCTCCCCCTTCGCTCGCTCCGCTCGCTCGGGTTCAGTCGCGTTCATGATATTCAGTGAAAAGAATTAATACAAGAAGATTATTCAAATTGATACCATTTTATATGCAAATTGTTCAATAATAATCTACATCAAAATATACTGCTACCTTACACTAATGTTACTGTTTCACGTCGATAAAACGCGCAAAAACATGCATCAAATTGCATCATTTGCAACATCAAAATGCAAAAAGTTCTCACCGTGGGAGGGGGGACACCCCCTCCCACACCCTCCCCTCTCCCTTCGCTCGCTCCGCTTGCTCGGGTTCAGTCGCGTTCATGATATTCAGTGAAAAGAATTAATACAAGAAGTGTATTTAAATCATACCATATCATAGGCAAATTGTTCAATGATAATCTACATCAAAATATACTGGAACCTTAAACAAGTGGGACTGTTTCAACTCGTTAAAACACGCAAAAACATGCATCAAATTGCACCATTGCAACATCAAAATGCAAAAAGTTCTCACCGTGGGAGGGGGTACACCCCCTCCCACACCCTCCCCCTCCTCCTTCGCTCGCTCCGCTCGCTCGGGTTCAGTCGCGTTCATGATATCAGTGAAAAGAATTAATACAAGAAGATTATTTTAATGATACCATTTTATAGGCAAATTGTTCAATAATAATCTACATCAAAATATACTGCTACCTTACACTAATGTTACTGTTTCACGTCGATAAAACGCGCAAAAACATGCATCAAATTGCACCATTTGCAACATCAAAATGCAAAAAGTTCTTACCGTGGGAGGGGGGACACCCCCCTCCCACACCCTCCCCCCCCCCCCCTCGCTCGCTCCGCTCGCTCGGGCTCGGTCGCTTCGCTCCCTCGCAGACTAACCGCCCCCCCTAAGATGAAATCCTGGCTACGCCGTTGGTTGTTACAACACGCGCATCAAAAACCTCTTTTGCGCGCATGCAAAATTAGTGTGCGCCTATCAAGCACCTCTAAAACAATCAAAGGCGCTTGATAAACAACAACAAAAACTCCAAAGACCGCGCGTCTCAGCAACTGAGGACCGCGCGCTGTCATTTTTGTTTTGTTTTGTACAGGATTACTAGTACGTTAGCACGCACTTTCCTGTCCATTCAGTTAGGCCAGTGCCGTATATAAAGAGAGTCTGGCCAACTCGGTTTTCGGCATATGAGATTTGAAGCCTGTGATTGGTCAAAAGCTGGTCCCATGATCTACAGGCGCCATGTCGTTACCAAAGTCAATTACGCGGGCGCGAGCATAGCTCACACGCAGTGCCCATTGTTCATTTCGCGCAGCTACGCGCTAATGTTGCTTGCCTTTAGGACGTCCCCAATATTGGTCACGGTGCAGTGGGTATAATAATTGTCATTGCCGTTGTCTACTTTATCGAAGTAGAAGGTATACACGAAAGATATTTTGATATTATCTTACCGCGATAAACTAGGGAGGTGACTCCCTGGATAAACTGAAGATTCGTCATGCCTTCCTGCGCAGCATGGCGTTGCATGAAAGAACCTGGCACAATTAGTGTAATTGCACACCGCTTTCCGACAGATCTAAAAGGAAGGAAAAAGTGGGAAATCGGAGTGCGACGAGAAAGCAGATCCAAACACAAAAGGAAGGAAAAAGTGGGAAATGAGAGTGCGACCAGAAATCTGGTCATCGAGTAGCAACTCGTTTCTGTTCCAGGTGAGATTCATTTTACAGGTCAAAGGATCAAAGTTAGGAAAATGTTGAAATTCTACTATCTACAGGTGTGATCTATTGTTGAAATATTATTACATAGTTCCTCCATACCTTGGGGATTACCCAATGTATATAAAAAAAAAACCAGTATTGGCATGCCACCATCACTCCAAATTGACACGTACGGAAAGGTTTTGGCTATGATGGTCAAAGGTCAAGTGAAATACTAACATGACAGGATTTTCCCTATATTTTTTAAATGACCGCTCAAAGTATTTGAATTGTCATAAAGATAGATTAGTCAAAGTAAAAATGCTCAAATTCCTTAATACTTGCTCAGTCTGCGAGTCTTTAACAATAAAATTCCATCCATTCACACCTAGTTTAAGGAAAGTAAACACTCGACGCATTAAATTTTGTGACAAACACGCCATTTTTTTTTTTCTACCAGGTATGTGAAATTTTCGTGTAACATTGGAAAGACGTACTCCAGACCTGTTAAGAGAACAATATGGCGGAGGTCTACCAGTCGCCGTTATCTTGTATAGGGCATTTTCATTTGTTTTTTTACTTACTACATATCTATTCAATGATCATGGCAGTGTGGTTCTAATTTGGTGCGGATGCCACCGAGGATATCCCTCATAACGTAATCCAGGTACTGTCTTGTGCTTAGTTCAATTTCAGATCTTTCTCTTTAAATTATTTTTAAACAATTTGAGATCATTTTACATACCTTAATACGCACTTATCGATGACGTTGCCATGTTGTACATTGTACATAAGTGTATTCCTTTTGAATTACATACTAATGTGTACTAGTAGGCCTTCATGCCAGTTTCATACATATGGGAGTAAATAGGATGGTAATTGATGGTTATGTACGTGCGAATCATTAACAATAATTGTGGAATTCGTCTATCGTCTGTGCACAGCTAGAATTGTAAATTTATATATCATTTTGTTATACAACAATCTTGTTACCTGGACAACTTGCTAAATACAATATATTTATAGCATACAGTCTGGTGACAGATAATGACCCCGCCATTGTAACTTCCTTTTTTTTACAGCAATTTATCATGATATTCCTATAAAGGAATTATGCCTATTATTCATCAAGTTTATGTACCTTTGTGTTTGTGTCTATATGAATGTGTAAGAATGATTGCCATGACAGTTGGCTTTGTTCAACATGGTTGGAATGAAAGAATGTCCCTCCCCCAACCTACCCCCCCCCCCCCTTTCTCTCTCTCCCTCTCTAAGAAAAAAAAAGTTAAGCATTGCAGACAGTATGTCCCTTGCGCCTTTGGGACGCCTGCGCGTACACGCTAGTTCCCCAAGCGCACGCGCTAAAACCTTAAGCGCACTGTCCGCTGGGTAACGACATGGCGTCCAATTCATGAGTTGGCCAGACTCTCTTAATATACGGCACTGAGTTAGGCGTCATTTGGTATTATGCAGTGGCCAGTAGAATGTGGCGATCACTTACTGCGTGTGAATTGTCTGAAGTAGGGTCGAATTTTTCCCGAGACCGAGTTAGTCTGGAGCCTTCTGGAATAAAAGTCGGTTTTCCTACTATTATTATTTTTCTCAAAATACTCTAAACCGACTCATCATTCCGGCAAACCGCGTCAGCCAGGTAAGTTTCTTAGTGGACTCTTTCGATATATTGCAAGCAAAAATGAAATGGTGCTAGACGGGTTCTCAAGCACTTACCGAAACTTAGTTTTCACTTTAAGTTTTTTCTGCGATTGCGTCGTGTACGCGAGTTAAGTCGTTCAGCCATCGCACTACCAAATTGTACCATTCCACCAAATTCCTGCCCAACAACCTATCCGATCAGAGCTACCAATCATGAAGTCTCACGCATTCTGCGTGAGACTCACGTATTTAGGATCCGTCTCACGATCTCACGCATGACACCCATTTTTCTCACGCACCGGGACCATAGCTCAAAGGATTAAAGTGATAGCTGCAATTGACGGTATATTATTTCCCTTATGTCTTTCAAAATAAGTAAAAAATAGTCACTTAAGTGTGCACCAAAAATTGAAAAAGCTCTCTATCGTGGGATGGAGGGCACCCCCCTCCCACATCCTCGCTCGCGCGCCGAGATGCCGAGTCATGAAAATCTAACATATATATATATATTTTTTTTTTATTTTTTTTTTTTACTTTCGCATCTCTGTTATCCAGTGCGCAAGCTAAATCGTCATTTTCTCTGGAATAGCTCCACTTGTAAAGAGCATACCTACAACTTTAATTAAAAATAAAAAAGGCCTTGTGAAGAGGTTAAGAAGTGCTGAGCTATCAAAGAGGC
This sequence comes from Diadema antillarum, assembly GCF_040938485.1. NCBI lineage: Eukaryota > Metazoa > Echinodermata > Echinoidea > Diadematoida > Diadematidae > Diadema > Diadema antillarum. Next base: position 1,245,851 of record NW_027271238.1, on the reverse strand, counting down.
AGTAAAGCACATTATGTGAACTTCCCTTGGACATTTTGTTTGGGATTTTACTATAGGCAGTATCGTGGTGTCATGGGAAGATTTTCCTAGAACTGCTGGAAGTCAAAGAACTGTTAAAAGGGATGTGTTGTGCTGTTATTCAATCTAAGAAATACATTGAGAGATTAAATTGCAAAACGTAAAGGAATACGTGCATAATAACATTCTTCACAGCTTATTTGAGATAATCGCTACTGTGCCTCCCTTCAATTTCAAAGTTTGAAAGGGTATAGGGTTAGGAAGACAAAGCATACAAGCATGGAAGGAAAACAAATACTGTAGCTCACCAGAAAACATCAACCAATTACAGACAGAAAGGCCAAAACATGCACGAAGATGCAAATAAAGAAAAATGTGCATGAATTCTCGAAAAACAGATAATAAGATAATTCAATATATAAATATCACAAAGCAACTCAGAGCATTGATCATGCATACTAATCGCTGCAGGCACTCGTAAAGTACACGTAGTGTTGGGTATATAAGCGCTAATATAGAAGTATATATACATTGTATAGTGGTATGAAAGTGATATAAACTTATACAGTAACATCTTAAAGTAGTTCAACAGTAACAAAAATTCCACTCTCTATCTGGGCTGCCTATACTCACTTGACTCCGCTCTCTTTTCAAGAATGCTCTTCCGATCTATGATGGTTCGCTCCATAGACTTGGCTATAGGCTTAATCTTAGCAAGTGCTTAGGCTTCCTTAAGTTCTTGCGATCACCGGAGGTGTTTTTTTTTTTAAGTAAATTTTAGTAATTTAAGTATACTCACTCGAGTTTGCTTTCTTTTTCAAGAATGCTCTTCCGATCTACGACGGTTGGCTGCACAGACTTGACTTTCGGCTTAACTTTGGGCTTCTGTAAGATCTTGCTATCACGTGATTTTTTTTTTCAAAGCAATTTTGGTCGCTCACTTAATTTAACTACTACTATACTTACTCAAGTCCGCTCACTTTTCAAGAATGCTCTTCCGATCTACAAAGGTTCGCTGTGATGTATAGACTTGACTATCGGCTTAGCCTTCGGTTTTTATAAGTTCTTGCTATCAGCTGATTTTTTTAAAAATCAATTTTAGTCGTTCACTTAATTTAAGTATACTCAGTCTAGTCCGCTCTCTTTTTCCGAGAATGCTCTTCCGACGTTTCGTTGTACAGACTTGGCTTTAGTCTTAGCCTATGTCTTCTTTTTGTCCTTGGTGTCACCTTTATTAAAATCAATTTTAGTCGCCTTATATACCATCGTCACTGCACTGGCAGTAGTTGAGTTCAAGTTGAAGCTGACAGCGTTTCTGACACTGTAAGTTCGAGGCCAGCTGGAGGCCCTCATAGTGTGGACATGACATTGACTTTGAGACGGTATAGAATGATATTAAACACAGCCTAGCCTTCATCAACGATGTGCCATTCCGGCATGTTATATCTCCGCAATAAACGCTGCACTTTCGAACTTCCGTTTGTCATAAGCTCAAAGTCGGACACAAAGCAGGCCATCTATAACAAATAGAAATTCTAATTAAAACCATGTGTCACAAGAAATTATGAGTTTTTGATTTTTATCCAGGCCTGTACATGTAATGGAGATACTGACAGCTAATGTCTTTGTGTAATGTTACAATCGAAGTCAGAATTACATTAAAAATAGGTCTTAATAAGCTAGATTAGACACCAGATTAGACCCCTTTGTCATCAGCCAATATAGACATTCCACAATAGCTACCTTATTGTATTGTAGAATCCCAGACTAGTTTAAAGTTACAAGCACATGAGTGACAATATGATCAAGGCGGATAAAAATTAGGGAAATTACGAAATTGTGCAGTTTCGTGAATATTTGAAAAACAGTTCTTGAACAGTTGATAAATATATGCATGTGCTCTATATGAGCTGATTACGTAATCACCTCACATTGATTGTCCATTGAATGTGTCGAAAGACAATAATAAGACTGGTAATAAAATTATGATTCATACTATAGTATACTGTTATTCAAGTACACAAGTACATAATCTGTGCATGATGGTAGAAGAGGAATTAAGCTTCACCCCAAGAGCTTATACGGCTGTTAACTTCGTAATGAATAAGAAATTGTGAGAGCATGGAAATAGTACACATGGACATTCATCTCTCGTTAATTGATTCATGCACCTGTTTCTGCCAAGAGCGTCTCAAAAGCTTTCCTGCATTTATCTCATCATCACCGCCGACAGCCAGCCTGGATAAAAGCAAGACGACGCTTTAAGAATAAATATGTAAAAAGTTCACGCGCAGAAGATTGTAGTGTACATTGGGAAAATTATCGCTCTTGTAATTTCATTTCCGAAATCAGGGGCGTCACCAGCTTTTTTTCAAGGGGGGTGCGTTTTGACCCTAATGTAACGAGATTTTTTATTTTTTATTTTTTTTTGACAGACATTTGGAATATAGGAAGCTCTCAATCCCTAGACTTTTACTGTTTTTGAGGGAAACCAAGCGGGGATAGGGCACCGGCGTAGCTAGGATTTCATCTTGGGGGGGGGGGGGGGGTGGTGTGTTAGCATGCGAGGGAGCGAGCAAGGGGGGGGGGGGGGAGGGTGTGGAAGTGCCTGTTGTCCACCCCCCCCCCCCTCCCACGATGAGAACTTTTCTTGCATTTTGATGTTGTAAATGGTGCAATTTGATGCAGGCTTTTTGCGTGTTTTTATCGACTTGAAACAGTCCCACTTATTTAAGGTAGCAGTACATTTTGATGGAATTTGTTGTTGAACAATGTGCCTATAAATCATTTCAATAAACCTCTTGTATTGATTCTTACACTGATGTCATGAACGCAACCGAGCCCGAGCAAGCGGAGAGAGCGAGGGGGGATTTGATGCATGTTTTGCTTGTTTTATCGACTTGAAACAGTCCCACTTGTTTAAAGTAAAGCAGTATATTTTGATGCAGATTAATATCGAACAATTTACCTATAAAATAGTATCATCCAAATAAACTTCCTGTTTTAATATTTACACTGAATATCATGAACGCGGTCAAGCAAGAGCGAGAGGAGTGAGCGAGGGGGAGGATGTGGGAGGGAGTGTCCCCCTCCCACGGTGAACACTTTTTGCATTTTGATGTTGTAAATGGTGCAATTTGATTCAGGTATTTTGCGTGTTTTATCGACTTGAAACAGTCCCACTTGTTTAAGGTATCAGTACATTTTGAAGTAAATTGTTATTGAACAATTTGCCTATAAATGGTATAATTCAAATAAACTTCTAGTAATAATTCTTGCACTGATGTCATGAACGCGACCGAGCCCGAACAAGCGGAACGAGCAAGGGGAGGTTGTGGGAGGGGGTTGTCCCACTATAAATGGATTATGGAATGACGGTGTGAAACAAAAAATTACTGGCAGCAATATCGGGAGAATGGCTTAACGATTACATGCGAGCGAGCGGAGCGAGCGAGCTTCAAAATTTTGACATTTTACAGTCCCAAAATTGCCGTTTGTAGCCATATTTTTTTGCCTTGGAAATTAAGGGGGGAGGGCACACCGGGCGCAACTGCCAGCAATTACTGGCAGCAACATCAGGAGAAAGGCATAACAATTAAATGCGAGCGAGCGGAGCGAGCGAGCTTGAATATTTTGACATTTTAGAGAAAAAAAAAACACCTGCCGTTTGTTGCTATATTTTTTTCGCTTTGGAATTTAAGGGGGGCGCATCTGGCGCAACCCCTAGCAATTACTGGCAGCAATATCAGGAGAGCATAACGATTACATGCGAGCGAGCGGAGAGAGCGAGCTTGAAAATTTTACATTTTACAGTCAAAAAGCTGCCGTTCTTAGCCGTATTTTTTCGCTTTGGAAATCAAGGGAGGGGGGCGCACCGGGCGGAACTGCTGGCAATTATTTTTGCAGCAACATCAGGTGAATTGCATAACGATTAAATGCGAGCGAGCGAAGAGAGCGAGCTTGAAAATTTTACATTTTACAGTCCAAAAACTGCCGTTCTTAGCCATATTTTTTCGCTTTGGAGATAAAGGAGGGGTGCAGGGCGCAACGGGCGCAACTGCCGGTAATTACTGGCAGTAACATCAGGAGAATTGCATAACAATTAAATGCGAGCGAGCGAGCGAGCGAGCTTGAAAATTTTACATTTTACAGTCAAAAAGCTGCCGTTCTTAGCCGTATTTTTTCGCTTTGGAAATCAAGGGAGGGGGTCGCACCCACACCGGGCGGAACTGCTGGCAATTACTTGCAGCAACATCAGGTGAATTGCATAACGATTAAATGCGAGCGAGCGAAGAGAGCGAGCTTGAAAATTCTACATTTTACAGTCCAAAAACTGCCGTTCTTAGCCATATATTTTCGCTTTGGAGATAAAGGAGGGGTGCAGGGCGCAACGGGCGCAACTGCAGACAATTACTGGCAGTAACATCAGGGGAATTGCATAAAGATTAAATGCGAGCGAGCTTGAAAATTTTGACATTTTACAGTAAAAAAAACTGCCGTTTGAAGCTATATCTTTTTTTGCTTTCGAAATTAAGGGGGACGCACCGTGCGCAGCTGCTGGCAATTACTGGCAGCAATATCAGGAGAATTTAAATGCGAGCGAGCGGAGCGAGCGAGCCTGAAAATTGTGACATTTTACAGTCCAAAAACTGCCGTTTCTAAAGCTATATATATATATATATTTTTTTTTTTTTTGGCATAACAGTGAGTGAGCGAGCTTGAAAATTTTGACATTTTACAGTTCCAAAACTGCCGTTTGTAGCTATACTTTTTCACTTTGGAAATTAAGAGGGGGCGGGGGGGGGGGGGGACGCCCGGTGCGTCCCTCCCCCTGGATCCGCCACTGGTAGTCAAGGGTGTCGGTTTATGTTCATGACTGGGGGAGGTATGACCAGCGGGGTGGCGTCGAAGTGACCAAGCATGGGAAGGATGTCCAAAATCTATCTAAATAGTATACACTTGTACTAGTAGATATGCATAAAATCAGTGCTGCCAGAACCAGGGGTGCGAATTGTTTTTGCCCACTATTTTTTTTTTTTTTGTCCCCGATGCAAAATTTAAAAAAATGAATAAATAGATAAACAACCATATTTATTTAGGGTCCGGCGTTGAGGTCGCTCGAAGACTGAAGTTTTTTTTTTTTTTTTTTTTTTTTTTTTTTTTTTTTTAGGGTCTGAAGGGGGGTGCGTTCGCACCCAACGCACCCCCCCTGGTGACGCCCATGGAAATACACGTTGTGTACTTTACAAGAGAATGCAATTATTTTGGAAGGTTGGTTGTGATTTGTAATCGAATTTTCCCATTTTTCGCACATTCCCCCAGAGTAAACATGGACAGTAACCGTAGATGACATTGTGTGTCCTATCATTAAGCCATGTTACATGCTTGTCCACAAGTTTCCACTTCAGTAAAGCTACGGTCACAAAGGTTCATACGAACGATGCGTTCGTACGAATGTAACTGTTCGTACGAATTCTGGATTTCGTAGAGATTCGTAGATGGAGCACATATACTTACGGTCTTCTTACGAATTTCCTACGAACGCTGTTCAATTTGCAAGAACAACTGAAGACCTTTAAGAGAAACGAAATGATTTTTAGTTATACAATGGCTCTAGAATTTTTGCGTTTTTCGTAAGAATGCCTTGAGTTATTCTTTCGTCAGACTTACGGCCATCTTACGATTTCTTTTTGTCGTAAGATGGTCGTACGTGCAACTCACGGCACTCTCAAGTCCTTCGTAAGATTTTACGATTTTTTAGATATCTTGTCAGGTTGTTAAATAGACGCTGCCGTGTCCTGTCGAAAATTCTGTAACAGTTGAAAGTTGTATACTTCAAGATGGCAGTAGAGCCAAGGAGACTACAAGTGCAGCTATATCTACAAGCAGAGGAGAAGGAGGTTGTTGCTCCAACTCTGCCCCTCTCGCTCCTTCCTCCTCATCTCCCTCCTTTCTTTTCTTCCCCCTCCCCCTTTTCCCTTTGATTGCCTTCCCTTTTGGTCTCATATTTGACAGAGATGCTTTCTGGTTGAACACTTAGAACAGAGTGAGGATTCGAACTTCGCGCGTTTGGCTTTATACCCCCTGAAACTCAACAGTTGCACAAATTGTGTACCTACGCCTTACGAGTCCCTTACGAACGCCTTACAAACTCGAAGAGTTGTTCGTAAGAACGCTACACGAATCTCCGTTCGTAAGGCATCCTTACGAGAGACGTATAAGAGCCCTCTATGAACGACTTAAGGCATTCTTACAATTATCGTATTAAGGCTCCAAATAGAATGGTATCTCGACCCTACAAAATCGCGTAGTTCTTACGATGTTCGTACGACGACGCCTTACGAAGAGAGGGTTTCGTACGAAATTAAAAAAAAAAAATCTTGGACAAGACCATCGACCAGGCTACGAACTTACGAACGGTCTACGAACGGTCTACGAACGCTGGTTTCGTACTGCCTTCTCACGAAGATCTTACGAAATTTTCTAAAAATTGTTCAAACGAGGTTCGTAGCAGTTCATAAAGGCATTTGTGACCGAGCCTTAATTTCCAATTTTGTGACAGGAAAACTGTCATGTTTTCGGGTTTGCTGCTCCCTTTCATCGGTGTTTATTCGGGTGCACGTCACGAGACCGACACCCACGAGTCATACAGCCCACAAGTTATACAGCTCACAAGTCATACAGCCCACTAGTCATACAGCTCACAAGTCATACAGCCCACCAGTTATACAGCCCACGAGTTCGACACTGAGTAAATAAAGCCCACGAGTTCGACATCAAGTAAAATAAGCCCAGGAGTTATACGGCTCACGAGACCGACACTACGCACAAAAGGCTCATGAGACCGACAGTAAGCAAACAAAGCCCACGAGACCGACACTACACTTAAAAGGTCCACGAGACCGACGCTACGCATACAAGGCTCACGAGACCGACATGACGCAAAAGAGGTTCACCAGACCGACGCTAAGCAAAGAAGGCCCACGAGACCGACAGGATGAACAGCGCCACCTATAGACCAATAAATTGTATAGGGTGTCCTGATAATAGCATAGGAAGATATGAGAGATGGAAAAGAAGAGTTGCCATCTCCGGCAGGGTGTTACCCCATCAGTTGCCCCCCCCCCCCCCCCCCCCCCCCCCCCGAAATGATCAGGATCTTTAATTGTGTTTGCATGGGTGTGTGTTTGTGAAAAAAAAATGAACAAAGTACAGTAAAAGTGTGTAACAGATCTTTCCACAATAAACCTGCGAGGGTGTTGATTTAGTATTAATAAAAAATAAAAAATAACGTAATCCTCTATTAAGGTAGCGTTAGGGATTCGGAAAAAACCAGATTCATCCATGAAAACAGCTATTGTATTTCACGATAAAATGTACTGTTCGGAGGAGAATAACACAAGCCACAAAATTGAGGTGAATCCCTGCCATATAAAACGTTTTAATCAGTAGAATTACATTATAGTTACAGAGAAAATTACAAATAGATCTTACTACAAAACGTCAAAGCAGGAGGGTAGAATATCTAAAATAGAATAAGCAACTAGTGAATCGGGAAAGAGAAGAGGTAAAATATATATCTTGTCCATCTCCTAGCTAAAAACTGGGAAAGCCTATTAAAATAGCACGATGGCATTATCAAAGCTCTAAAATTAATCCATGCATCGTTATTGTCCTCTTTTAAATTCATATGTGTTTTTGTCTCTTTTTTTGGGGGGGGATGAAAAATGCTAATTCTTCTATTTTTTGGGGGGGGCGGGGGCATGAAGAATACAATTCAATTTTTCTACTTGATAACAATGTCGCTCCCTGACACACTTGCCCCCCCCCCCCAGAAGTATGTAGAAATACATATTTGATGACGTTCATAATCATGTAGATGGTCACCATCTTTCAATTGATAGCGTTACGAAATTAAACCCGCCAGTATGTTATTTTTCCGTTCATGGAACACCCTGTACAGGTGATTGACATGTAGATGGCGCTGTTTATCTTGTCGGTCTCGTGGGCCTTCTTTGCCTACTGTCGGTCTCGTGGGCTTTCTCTGCTTAGTGTCGGTCTCGTGAGCCTTTTTAGCTTAGTGTCGGTCTCGTGGGCCTTTTTTGCCTACTGTCGGTCTCGTGGGCTTTCTTTGCTTAGTGTCGGTCTCATGAGCCTTTATTGCTTAGTGTCGGTCTCGTGGGCTATGTTTGCTTAGTGTCGGTCTCATGAGCCTTTTGTGCGTAGTGTCGAACTCATGGGCTGTATGACTCCTGAGCCGTATAACTCGTGGGCTGTATGACTCACGGACCTAATATTGATGTCGGTCTCGTGGACCGTATGACTCGTGGGTGTCGGTCTCGTGGGATGCTCCCGTTTATTCACAGGCAGTTGAGTCTGAAAAGGCACCACAGCAAAATAAGGCCGCAATGAGGGAAATGGTTCTTTTGGCAGTGACGATGCACGACGTCACAATAGTCATTATCCAAGCACCTGAATATACTCATTTATAAGATGCACATAATCAGGTGGCGGCGGAGATGATGGGATCAAAGAAAGACCTTCGTTACTAGTCCATGTGTGTAGTAGGTCCATGGTGACAGCATGGCATTGTCAACTTGCTGATTTGAATATTCATAACCACTGGTCAATAAGTGTTCCTGAAAAATTTCGGAATATCAGAATGTCATTACATGTACTTGTACTTTATCAATTTTGATCTTTGTTTGCTCTGTTCTGCAGAGATTTTTGCCCTCTTTCTTACGAAATAGATAAAATTCTGGAGTGGATTTCTTCTTAAAAGCAAAGTAGGAAAGCACTTACACATCCGGTATAGTAGGATTTTTATGAGGGGGCCGGGAAGGGGGCAGGGTAGGCGGTTTCAAAATTGGAAATAATAAGCTTGTCTGAGGAAGTAAAGCGACCGAGCGGGATATTGTCTGGGAGAGCTGTTTGTTTGTTTGTTTGTTTGTTTGGTGTTGTTTTTTTATTTAATTTTTATTTATTTATTTTATTTTTTATTTTTTTTTAATTTTTTATTTATTTATTTATTTATTTTTTTTTTTTTTTTGGGGGGGGGGAGAATGTTCAATCTTTTCGGAAAGGGGGTTTGGGGAGGGGTATACGTAGTCCCATTCCCTGACGAGGGAGCTTTCGTTATTTTCAAACTGAAATTCAACTTTCTCGTGTGCACACACACACACACACACACACACACACACACACACACAAACACATACACTACCAAACCCCAACCAAGGGTAATGTTCCTGATTTTGAGTGGTCATTTTCATCAATTTACTGATCTAAATTAATTGGATTTCCCTCCAACATGAGCAAGCTTCTTTTTTTCAGATTGAAATCCAACGATGCGGTGCACATTATTTTAGGGTGGAATATTTCGGGTCATCTCACGACAAGCTCGACAATCAAAAAAGGTCCACGAATCAGACACTCACGAGTCATGCAGCCCACGAGGAATAAAGACCATGAGTTATACACTAGGCAAGTGAGGCCCACGAGGTCGACACCAGGTAAAAACAAGACAAAAGAACAAAAACAAAAATAATCAACTGTTGGTCTTCACATGTACTGAACAAATTACTTTAAAATACATTGTATAGCATCATTACGCACAGCGATCGTGCAGGGGGAGGCGGTGGGACACACGAGGGATTTCTTGCATGGTTGCCTGATTTTCTCATTTACTGCTCAAATCATTGGAAAATGTAACATCCAAGCCTGGCGACAAAGCGGGGGAGGGCGTGAGAGCTTTAGCAATTTTTAAATGTGAAATTCAGTCATTTGGCACACACGGTGGGTGGAATATTTGAAAAGTGTTCAATCCAAAAAATAAGGTCATACATGGCCAATTAATCAAAATTTGAAGAAAAAAAACACCCAACAGACTAAATTCCCGAATTGTTTGGTGACTTTCTCATTTATTGTGCAAACTGAAATAGTGGGGGAAGGCGGGGTGGGGTATATCACTTCCAGATAAGGGAGCTTTTGCACTTTTGGAATTAAAATTTAACCATTTATTTTTGTGCGCACTTCGGGTAATCATTCTATATGGAATTTTTAAATTAAAAATATATTCATGTTATAGAAAACAGACTAAATGAGCTTGTTGATTAGATTGTTTCCTGGTCGCAAGCGGTGTGTGTTCCCGCTATAGTTAAGGGCCTGTTACCACGGCTGCTACTTTCCTGAACGAACGTTTGCGGCCTTCGGCTATACACTGTATTTAATCAGTACAACGATGGATAGGAATGTCGCTGTTTGAAGGCAAACTTGACACATTGTATGGGCCTTGATTGAAGCAGGGAGGTGAGATTGAAGGTCAAACGCATGCAGTCATTTTAATTTGACGATTGTGCCATTTTATGGTCCCGTGACAGGTTTTTCCTTTGTCAACGAAGAACTAGAGTAAAGAGGTTCGTAAAATTATCACATGGTAAAGATTGTAATAAATACAAGTAGACTATTGCCGTGAAATAATTTCAGAATGGCAGCCGTTTATTCCTCTCTTCTTTCACACTCACTATGACGTGAACACTGGTTGTCTGCTAAGCCCTAAAAATACAGCACATAATATTTGGAAACTTAAACACAGGCAAAAAAAAAAAATGATACTAAAACATTGATGCTGTTATCATTACAGCCAAATGGATATCACAATGTACAAACGGCAACGACAGACCGGAGACATTTAGAACAAAACAAAAACAAACAAGTAAAAAACAAACAAATCAAAATCTCAACTACCACCGACATCCGGAACGCCTTACACCTTACACCTTACATGAATATGGTTCGATTAGAATTCATTGGGAATCAATTTAGTTGGTACGGCAAGCATTGCAGATATCCGAAAAGTTTATCAAAAATTTATATAAGCAGCAGGAAAACACAGAAGAAGAAAGACCTGAATATTGCAATTTACTGAGATTGTATTTAAGACGGGTCAAGGAATGCTGACATACTGACACGAACATCAGTCGAAGTTTTCACTTGTGGGGGAGTACAATAATCTACTTTAGTAGTCAAACGTACTTGCTATACACTGTATACATGTGCAGCTGTACATGTAGGTTTTTTTCCGCCACATATTCTGTCAAGATTCCGCGAATTCATTGTGTTATAGAATCTGTTTTAAATCTGGTATCACAACGTGTTTCTACATGGTTGGGTATTTCTAAACCGAGTCTCAATATGTGATAAAACTATTTTGTATGATATTTGGTTCTGAAGGGATATTGAAAAATGTAACAAATTACGTTCCAATGTTAATAGGCATATTCGACAAGTACCATCAATGAAGTGAGGGTGTACCTTGGCATGATTTTGGATCCTATAGCTTAAAGTGAAATTTACATAATACAGTATACAAAATTCTCGTATTAGTAAGTTAGTGCGTTTCGTTTATAACCCCTTTTAGGGTACCAATTCAAATTATCTTATTCGAAAATAGTACATAACGCGATTATACATCTAATTTTAGATTATGGAGACATATAATACGGAACGGCAGCTGATGCTAAGTATAATTATAACCCATATACACAAATTGAAAATCGAGCTATTCGCATTTACTTGAGGTGAGCCCCTATGAACATGTTTCAATTACAGAACTTCATACTCGTGTGGGATATACTTGAACATGTATATCGCTGTAACCTAGACGTTCGTTGTCATCGAAATGCCATGGTTTATCAGGCAACTAATGAAGTGACTTTCCGTACTTACAAGGATTGTTCAAATACAACCAAAATTATTACTCGCTTAGGTCTAACGGACAATTATACATGTATCTACCAAAACCAAATATGGATTACTGCAGAATAAACTGTTGTTATACAGGTGCTCTTTAATGTAATGGTATTCCTTTCAAACTTTAGTTGTGTGATAGTTTACCAAATTTTAGAAATAAGTTGAACACCCTTTCTCCTGATTTCTTGCAATTCTCCGTCTAACGTATCTCATTTCTACCAAATATTTATGAGTAATTTTTATGTATCTATTTCTATTGAATTAATTTGATTTTTTTGCCGCATCTATAATGCCTCACGATCCCATGAAAAAACGGGTGCTGTTCGTTATTCCGAAGGTTCGCTATTCCGAAGGTTCGTTAATCCGAAACATACAAATTCCCTATACCTTGACGTTCGTTAATCCGAAAATGAAAAAAGGTTCCTTAATCCGAATATTTGTGGCGTTATTCCGAAGGTTCGTTATTTCGGAGATTCGTTAATCCGAAAATAAAATTCGGAATAACGAACCTTCGGAATAACGAATCTTCGGACTTAAGAGCCTTCGGAACAACGAATCTTCGGAATAACGAGCTGTAACCGGAAAAACACTAGTATTCTTGTTGATACAGCTGAATGGGCTCGTCCCTCTATATTGATGCGCATTTGTTTTCTTTTTATGTACTGTGTCCGTATGGACTACATCTTAAGACCGTTTTGCCTTTTTAACTCTATTCTTTGCATTTCTCTGCTTTTCAATGCTTCAGTATACGAAATAAAAAGATACCAATTATGAGTGACGACACAATGAACAATCCATCACGTGACTGACTGATTTCAGTCTTTTGCAGCATTAGAAAGGTTCACATGTCAAAAGGTCGCATACGAATTTCATTACTTGTCACTCAAAAGAAGTCGTTGGCAGGAAAACGCTTATACAAAGTACAACCTACGCAAAACACAGCCTAAAGTTTATCTCAATCAATTGCTTTGTCTCATATTTATTATCTGGTCGAACTCGAACTGTCAAGCATGGAAAAAAAATAAAATTGAATCCCTAAAAGGCAAAACAAACAAAAAAAAAAGAACAGGTGACAGGAGAAAGCAATAAGATCAAATTCAGCAGTAAATTGTACTAAATGATTACATGTATTTACATTTTAATTCGTTATTCTCTTTCAACTAGAAATTACTAAAACGCTTCAGGGAGCTGTAAACATCCTGTAATCACAAGTAGTACATGCCTTCCCTTTACACCTGCTTTATGTTTTGCAAAAGCAGTTTTTCGAAGTGCATGATCAGAATAAATGGCATGTATTGTACATTTGCTTCCGTTCTATCCAAAACCAAGCATAGAACGAACTGGGGTTGGGTGGGACCTATTCTTTCCTCGCTGTATCACAACTTGCTCGAACTCATTGTACTCTCAATATTTCAGAGTACATGTACATGAATGGAGCATATAAGGAGAGTAGCGATTAACAGTTTTACTCTGTTCTTATTCTTGTTCAAACGTGAACTCGAGTCCGGACCCAGCCAGTTTTTCTTCGTAAATCATGTCGAATCGCTCATTCTGCTCGTTACTGAAGTAGTTCTTCCAGTCACCTATCGTACCTACAACAGAAGAAGACGAAGGAATAAACAGAGATACACTTGTAAAAAGAAAAAGAATATAACTTATCGTTCGACATCGCCAGAGTAGTCAATTTACAAAATATCCTCGCTATACAATTTCATCAGTGGCTTTATCCAGAAAAAAAAACAACAACGAACAGACGAAACAACAACAACAATAACAACAACAACAAAAACAAAGTCCATTTCATCTGTTTACCGCTAGATTAGGTCAGGTCAAAATACAAAGAGTTAGTACGCTTAAGAATCAACGTTAATGCTTTTGTGCTTTATACAGTATTATAGGTTCCCGAACTGCATCTTAATTCGTCTTCTTCTGGCGATACAGGGCGGCAGGATAGTTCAGAGGGTACAAAGCGTATTTGCCTTTCTATTGAATTTGAACGACTCGGGTTCAGACGCGGGTTCAAGCCCATCAAGTGAGTCTTACTGTGTAATGTTGTGTGTTATTATGTCGTCCCTTCTAGTAGAGGCAAAACCTTCTGCCCCTCGAATAGGCCATCAAATCAAGGTCCCGTGTGTGAGAGAACCTCGACCTATTCACGAACTAAACCACGCATCATTCATTCATTCATTGCAAAGAACAAGGTGCATATTTAAACCCGGAAAGTTTTCGCCCGATTCAGTACTGTACTCACAACTGGACAATGGAAGATCAGCTAGGCACAGTTGAATATGTGCTACCCAGTCATCTTGATCAGGTGAAAAATGAAAACAAACAAATGATACACACCTTTCCTCATGAAGGACTTGCTTCCTTCTTTCACTCGCTTGATAACTTGGTCTGGATTAGAAGTCTTGTTCTTCTTCATGGCATCAAACGTGCTGCTCGCCACGATCGCGTCTATTGTCTCCTCTGAGAAAGACTTTCCCATGAACTCGCTGATCTGCTTGATTGACCCCTTTATGTCCTGGGAGGATTACGAAGTTTAACGATATAGAACAAAGAAAATAAGAAAAGAATAGAAAGGTGAAATTGTCAACTTGGAAATTAAGGATAACGATTACACAATCTGCTTATGATTATTTTCATACCTTAACATCTATCAAACGTGCGAGAATTCTTTCATCTTCTCAAACACACAAACCACATTTTCAAGCAACTGCAGCGACAAAGAAATCAAAAGATTTTGAAATCTTTTAAATCTATAACACTGAGATGCAACCTCTAGGTCATATGAACGCAAATTTTCATGCAAAATTTTGCAGCGATCGTGCGATCGGCGGCCGAGATCTGAAGGGGGGGGGGGTCAAATTGACCCCCCCCCCCCCCGTAAAAACTTGGTCTCAAATAGCCCAGTTAAAATAGGGTTAAAGGGGCATTCCACACGATTTTGATAATTTCACACCATGGAGTATACATAAATCGACAACTCCATGTATAGATTTGTGGAATTTATTGTGGTCCTTGAGCAGAGAAACCAAAACTCTGAAAATCTTAAGCAACAGTACACTAAACAGTGTTGATGACATAGGAGCCTCACATTATTTCGGAAATGTATCAGTGTAGTGTAATTCCATTACAATACACATTGCTTAACATTTAAAGGACAAGTCCACGTTCATGCAAATGTGGATTGAGTGAAGGCAACAATATTAGTAGAACACATCGGTGAAAGTTTGGGGAAAATCGGACAATCCGCTCAAATAAGTTATGAATCTTTTAGGTATCTACGCAGTCACTGCTTGATATGAAGACTATCACAGTGTATGATGCCACATGCGTACAACAATATAAGGAAAATAAAAAGAGAATTTCACAGAACTTTACATTTTGAATAAAGTGCACATTTCTTCGACTTGTTACTGACGTATGTAAAGGGTAATATTATTCCCCTCCCTTCTGAAAGAGAGAAGTCAAGTGTTCTTTTGTTACGAGAGAAAAGTAAAAATATGTTGAATTTTCTTTAAACTTTCTTTCTTGTACACGTGTGACATCACAAGCTACATGTATAGTAGTCTTCTCATCCAGTCGTGCCTGAGCAGAAACTTCAAAAATTCATGACTTTTGGACGGATTGTCCGATTTTCCTCAAACTCTCACTGATGTGTTCTACTAATATTGCTGCATTCACAAAACGCACATGGCTAGGTGAACTTGTCCTTTAAGTTCACCAGTGTAGAATCTATGCAGGCAGCTTCCTTAATTGAGCCCCAACTCATGCATTCTTATTGTGAGGCTGCCCATGTCATCATCCTTGTTCGTTGCAATTTGTTATAAATCTTGAAAACATTCTCCTTCCTCATCCCCAACACTATACATTCTGAAACTCTGTACGCAGTATAACTGATTTATAGTTGTTCACATACAAAAGTCTGAAGATCATCAGGAGGTCTAACCTTTAACCGCGGTTGCTATACAGATGGTTAGCAAAAGAATAATTTCAAGTTACCTTTTTCATATCTTCGTATTTGAGAAAAAGAACGTTGGGTTCGTCTCGTTTTTTCCACCAGTAGAGGACGCTATCGAACCATGATCCGCGGGGCACTGTGAAGAAATGTAGTTAGACCGACGTCATAAGTTAATCTAAGGATCGTTTGTCCTGTCATAGAGACACAACCGAAGTGTCATGCATTTTTCCCCCGTTGATATCGCGACCTATACCCGTCTATTAAGCAGCAAACACACGTTCACTGTCAGGGTGAATGTGTCGAATGGAGACAAATATACACACACACAAAAAAAAATCTTCAACTGATAACCATTTTAATGTATATTGCAGAAAAATCAGAATCACTTCATCGACTCTCTGATAGAAGGGGAAAAAAAAGAGTAAACAATCATCTATTTTTCTCTCCAATATCCATCGGACTTTTAATCAAATTCCAGATACACGTTAGTGGAAGCTGCACCATTTAAGTTTGTGGTCAAAATATGCAATTTACCTTATAAAGAGTAACATTTGCGATCACATTCTTTATTCCTAAAGTGCTTGATGGTGAAAATTTCAGAGATAAAGAAGTGTCCCATAAGTCTATAAAGCCTCTGTGTGCTTCGA
Source organism: Diadema antillarum (assembly GCF_040938485.1). Lineage (NCBI taxonomy): Eukaryota > Metazoa > Echinodermata > Echinoidea > Diadematoida > Diadematidae > Diadema > Diadema antillarum. The sequence goes on along the minus strand of NW_027271238.1, from coordinate 1,229,471 downwards.
GTGCTGACTGGAGCAGAAAAACCCACAGCATTGTGCACACTGTCCAAAGTCCCTGGCATAGAAAGGGTTAAGGTATAGTGCAACGAGACTGTACCTCTGTCGGCCATGAACTCCTCGTAGAAAACGTCCCAGGATTCATAGGTGGGCAGGTTAAAGGTCATCTTGCAAAAGTGGAAGTAGGAGACCATCATGTCCTTGGGATTTCGGGCCACGTAGATGACCTTTCCTCGCGTGCTGTCGCGGATACTGTCCGGTAAACACTTGGTCGGTACCTGGGTCTTTAGTATCCTTGGTGACGGCTTCTCGTCTGCAATCTCCGTCTGCATCCGAGATGTGCTTGCCTGGAGAAAAATCAGCAGTGGACGAGTGGATCAACACGATGACCACCATCATCAGCAACAACAACAACAGCATGGACATTTTGGCTAATTGATAACAAATATTTGAGGTACAGTAGATGCAAATAATATGGACTTCAGCCAATTTGCGACACTGTCGAGTCAAAATAGATGGAGATGACGCTAAAATTAAGTGGTTGCGGCTTTCTAGCAGAAGGTCATGCAATGTAATATTGCAAAAGTACACGAAAATAACCCATTTAAAAATTGTCTGGTGTGTCAAGTCTACTTTGAGAACGTTAATTAAGCAGAAATTGTACTCGTGATTTCCTGTTTAAAAGACGGAATTTCCGGACATGCCACACTAGATATTGCGCCCTCTTTAGACAGTGAAGTAATGAGGAAGAATCTGGAGGAATTCGACTGTGGCGCACAAGTAGAGGATTGTGGCGGCTTAGCTGAATTCCCAACGTGGTTCTGGGCCCCATTTCATTGAAGGATGTTAGAATACCAACTCTTGACGCTAGAATAGCAACTTCCCGTAGCAACAGCTAAACAGGATGCTAGTGTCTTGTCGTTACCATGGGGCCCTCAGAAGACTTTGCCAAGTAATACGATGTGATGATGCCTTGTATAAAATCATGCGGCACTGACGATTAACCCACTGATCTCCTAGATAGAAATAGGCGGCTCAACCCAAAAGAGAAATATTTTCCTTTCTCGGCTTCTATTACCGTGGCCGAACCATCGCATCGTATCGCTCTGAAATAAGCACCTAGAACCTGGGCATTTTCTTTTTCTCAAGCAAACAATTCTAGCGAGAAAAAAAAATAATAATATGGCCTTTCATTTTCATTGTTATACGAAGCTTATTGGTTTGGTCCACTGACCAAGCATTATGTGGTAAACATCCGCACATATAGATTGTCCCCCCCCCCCTCACCATTTGATTATTATCAACAACAACGCAGAACATTGTACTAAGACTTACACCTACAAGAGTTTATGACCAGAAACTTATGTTATGGTTACATTTGGTGATCTTTGAACTCGAATTCAGGGTTGTGATTCCTGACTTGTCAGGCACTTAATCGTGGACATGATCTCTATAGTTTTTATCCTTTCAAAAATGGTTTATCAATGGACATCGCGTCTACACTTGTGACTAAAGATTAATATTTTAACTAGACTACAGTAACCTTCGACCCGGACCTTTGATCTTTCACAACTTATCATTTCATGGAAATAATTAATCATTCAATCCTTCCTACAAAATCATATTTTCACTGAACATTCCTAGATGACTTTTACAACGTAGACTGAGAGTGGCATTTTAGCCAAAGTCCAGTGACAGTCACCTAACATCGAGGGATTGAGCCAAAAATCTATTCAGACCATCAACAGCTCACCAAGCATACCTGAAACAAATAGAATAATGAACATCCATGGAAAGTTCATTAATAGATAGATAGATAGATAGATAAATAAATAAATAAATAAACAAAATCCAACATGTTGATATAGAATGTTTTGTTCTGACATATAAGTTTAGCACGCTACCACGTTAATAAGTTATGGTTTTATACAATGAACCAATTTTCTTTGGAGGCGGCTCACTATACCACCATGATAAGTGTAACTATGACAACTCCCAGTGACGAAGCTCCGGTACTATTACAATGAATTAAAGTGGGCTGCAGTGTTTTATCACGGCAATGCAGATCACTCAATTTTCCCATTTAACGGTCCATGGAAGGTATAGAGGATGACCAACCGGAAGCAACTAGACGTTACGTAAAATTACGCAAGTTCCTCTTCGTTATCAAGTGTAATGTCATTTGCAGTTTCTCTTCGTTATCAACTGTAATGTCATTTGCACTTTCAGTGAAGTGATATTTCTACTTCCTCGTTTCATTCTTTTCTCTGTTCTATCACACAGTAAGCCAAATCTGATACAAGAATGCCAATGAAACCAACAGATATGGTGCATTAATAACACTATGTCTTCTTTTCTTTCTAAAATACTATTTTTCGCAGAGCTGCAGGAAAACTATTGTGTTGAGACTGAGATCGCAAGCGCATTGATGATATGCCTCAGTCTCGCGTTTAGAGAAGATTCTGTTTTTGTTGGTGTTGGTTTTTTTTTTTTTACGAATCCGAGTGCACGTAGCAAAGCGGTGCCATGAAAGAGCGGAGAAACTCAAGTGCGAAGAAGATGACATACCCCCTCTATGTTCATGCTCTCTACAGCCTCCAAGAATGGGACCACTTTCATGATATGTACGCCTTCAAGTTGGCTCTTGTCCCCGTCGTGGTAGGCCAGTAAAACAATTTGCTGTACCCATGTTGTTCCTGGAATAAAAAGGAAAATACATAAAGAGAACGGCGAAAAAAACCCCAAGATGACAGCTCTACCGTTTGTTTTGTGCAACAGTGCACTGCAAGGGTCAATATCGGTTAATTTAGTAATTACCTGCTGTAGTGAGTGATGTGCAAAGTCTGTCGGACACTAGAGTGGGATGGGAATAAAAACTAGATAGATTCAGTTTCTATCAACTCTTTGTACCGTATCATGCAGTCGCATTAAAATGACAACAACAACAACAGTCGATCTCTTTTGGCGGGAGCAAGGTCTAAAGCATAGTTATTGTAGGGCCTAGACACGATTACATTCGGAAACAATATCACATGCCTTCCGCAAAGGAACAAACAACACAACCTTGCGTCGAGTTTATTCTTATATACTTTTCAATCAATGTCGCCAATAAGTGATGATATCAACACACAATGGCAACATTCAGGCCAATATGGCAGTAACTACTGTATTTACAGGGGGTCTAAACTGGAAATGGTGGAGCAGGATGCGGGATATAGGTCTGGGATTGGCACGACCGTACTTAGATTTTCTTTTTCTTTATCCGAGGAGGGGAACAAGAATATCTATGTTCAAACTTGGGAAAAAGACGCTAGCGAGGGAGCGCATATACAGCTACCGAGCAAGGGGAGGGTTTGGAAGGGGGTAACCTCCCCGTCCCCTCCCCGATGAGGGAGATTCTGCATTTTCACACTTTGGGTAGGGAATTTGAAAATTTTTCTACCAAAAGAGTAAGACGAATATATTGATTATATAAAAAAAAAATATACAAACTATATATGATTTTTTTTTATTATTCCGTGACTTCTTCACAGGAGTTTACTAAACAAATTACTTGAATCCAACTGTTTTAAGAGCAGCATCCGAGCAGGGCTAGAGTGAGAGGGAGCGGGGGCATCCCCGCAGGGAGCAGTATTACGATTGAAGGGCTAGAGTAAATTTCGCCTCCTGAAACAACAACAACAAAAAAATAAGACATATCAACTGTGTTGTCTAGTAGTGTATTGTAAATTTATCTTCGTTTGAGAATTATATGAAAGAATGAAAGTAATGACATATCTAAGCAGCAAAGGAATTGGCATTAAATAAAAACCAAATACCTGATATTCATACCTTGAATCACAAGATCAAATGTCAAACTGTGTAAGGGGGACTTGTAAATTCTACCAACAAAAGGAAAATAAACCCCATGAAATTTGTAAGATCGCAACTACTGAACTACGTTTTAACAAACAAAGGGAACCAGTGTAAACGAACACGTCATCCATCGCTTTCCGGCAGCGACACTACTGCCAGGCTATTCCTGGTGGCCGGCACTGACACGATGAACTTCAAAACTCGGGACAAATACCCAAGCTCCGAAATTCCGACATTGTTATATTAAATAGTTCAAGGCGGACAAGGCATATTATATGAAAGCAAAAGCTTATTAAGCAGAGGGGTGAAGGTAATATGATACATAAGTTTTCTTCAATCTGTCTGCCCTATGTAAATGAAATTTGTGAGATCGAAAATGCTGATTTACATTTTTATCATATGTAGGGCAGACAAATTCGAGAAAACTTAAACCTCATATTTTCACCCTTCTGCTTCGTAATCTCTTCCTCTCATTTAACCCAAGAGATGTCATTACTACTTATAAAGGCCTACCTGACTTTGGATATGTTATAAGGAAGATATCGTCGTCCCGTACGGTAAAATTCCTTACGGCTTCAACGCAGCGAGCTGGCATGAATTTGGGCATGAGCACGCCTTCGTACTCGTAAGAGACATCGGCTACGTAGGCCGGTGCCTGATCAAGCAGCGTGGATGAGTTTCCGTTACTCATGACTTCTCTGCAACAGCGAAAAGAGAGAAATGACATATGGAGAGAAGGGAGAGTGGGTCAGACAGATAACCAGGAAGTGAAATAACGTGCAATATAGTTCTTCTATTGAGGTACACCCTTTCTTTACTTTCGGAAGTAAAGAAAGCACTTTTTACTTACTTCTCTAATCATGAGTAATCATAAATCGATGGCACAAAATCTCAATTGATGGATTGCTCAATGAAAGTTGATATTCATACTTCGCAAAGTTGCAGGTATTTGATTCGAACCGAGAAACAACTAGAAAAGCACTCTGAGAGCGCCATCAAAAATTCCTGAATCACTACCAAAATCATTTGTTCCATGCATGCAACCTTATCAACTTTTCATACAATTGCAAGTTTCATCCAAAACCGTTCACTGCTTTTTGAGTGATTTTGCACACAGCCAGACAGACAGACAGACAAACAAACAAACAAACAAAAGTCGACAAAAACAAAACCCTCTTGGCGGAGGTAACAGGCATGAACATCATCCATAATTAGTTGTAGAATGGAGTGGCTATGCCAACAGGTTCATGGCATATTTTACATAATAATCACTTATCAGTGTAATCATGTAGACGACTGCAGTATCAAATATATTTTTTATTGTAGATCACTGAACTCCATAAAGATTACATACGGGATCATTATTATTACCTCACTCTATGACTTTGATGACATGAACCCTGTGTAACCTTGACGTCTTGTGTAATTAATTATTTGCATACCTGTTTCTACCAGTCACCGAGACCAAATTTTTATCATGCAAACACAATTTCTGCGACGTTTGCAAGCATATAGCTTGTAAATTTGAGCCATTCAATATCCAGTCAAACACAAATATGAATGAACGGACAACGCATTAAAATCAAACGACATGGTCCAACAAGGTTCTCTGCTTTCTGAGGAAATAACAGTGACGTCAGACAAGATGAAAGACTTCGTGAGAAAACACGTCTTTGAATAAGTACACAATCGACTCGGGCAAGGAATGTACTCTGAGCGTAAAAATCGTATCAGGGCAATTACCCCCAGGGGGCAATTACCCCCCAGCTAACTACTGGTTAGTGGTAAGGTTAGAGAAAAGATTAGGGCTAGGGTTAGGTTTAGGGTTAGGAGTTTGGGTTAGGATTAGGGCCAGTTGTCTATGACGTCATTTCTGTTTCAATGCATAAAGCAGACAAATGTGATCGACATTTCCATTCGAGACCTGGAATAAACAGATGTATGTTCACTGAATCAACTATTGTTTGACTGGGTGTAACTTTCACTTTGTAAAATTTGCATAAAATGGCTGTGCTGAAAAAACAAAATGTCCTTCCTCAACGGCAACAAGAAAGGTCCACTGTGGGGTACTTATCTAGGACACGTCTACTTCCTTTATACGCGAAAGTGGGCGAAGTACTGTATTGCAAATACCAACATGCAGTATAATTGTTGGTGTATCTATTGAGCATAGATGGATATTTAACAGTGATGCCTGATAGAATTTCTGTTTTAAAATGGACAAGTGTAATCCAGTATGCATTCTGACAACCTTGGTGATGCGGAGAAAACGATAAAGTGATAGGGCATGTGGTGTGGGGTGATTTGAAAGTCGTAAGAAGAATATAGAACCATGGATTGCATTGTTGACGAAGTAGAGATCGCTTTATTGACAAAGTGTGAGTTTTGATTACTCAGCATGTGTCTCTTCTTTATTGCTATGAATAATGTTTATGAGTCAACATTACGTTCCTGCGAGAACGACTGATAGGGCATGCAGTGCCGAGATTGAATTCACACAAAAGAATTGTTACTTTACTACAATGTATCCGTCATCCTTGAATCAGAACACGCGACAAGAAAGAGAAAAGGTGTAAAATGTGCTGATTACGAAGTCTTCCCACGAGTCTAAGTGCGGTTTGACTGGAATCAATGTAAAAAAAAAAGAGAGAAGCAAGTCATCACTGGTTACGGTAACGATCAACCAATAACATCACAACATGCATGCGATTCGATAACAATCAACGTCAGAATGAAGTATAGGCGGAGATATCCCTTCTCGACTAAAACTCTCACTGGCGTTCAGTTAGTGATCATATCAGAAAAGAAACACACACACACATGCACACACACATACACACCCATATTCACAGATACAGACACACTTGGAAGCTATTTTAGATATTCAGAGAGGTTTCCTTTCGATAGATTCATATTGAAGAGCAGATTTGCAGTGACGGGGCTGATTTTCCTCTCGTAAAAACGGATATAAGGATTTGCAGAGAAGTCCATATGATATATTATTTTATTAATGATATTATCATTTTATGACAGGCAGTCGTAAACTGATGTACACACGTACATCCATGACTCGTTGTCTATGACCCCATTGGATCCTTCATTATTTAAGGACTAAAGTACAAAGAGGGGTAAATCCACAATTGAAGTAATACACGAGGATTTTATAACCTTACAACCAAATGACCATTATTTCGTTCACCAGCATATATCACTCTTCATACCAGCATGAATATCGTTTGCATATCTTTCGCCTATTTTGTAGTTTTTTTTTTGTTTCCGGCCTTAAATAGAAAACAAGAAAAAAATATAATCTGATAAGTAAAAATATTTGCCAAATACAAGAAAAAAATATGTACGACATATTGTAATTGTCAGATTCTATAGTTTACAGTAAACTCTTATGAAATGGGCAGGCATTGTTGGTGAATCAAACCTGTAATATCAAGAGTTGATAAGCAGGTCTCTATTCGTGACTTTTGTGAAAGAAATATGGAACCACGCGTATATCCTTAACATTTTCATCGTTGTTTTTAAATATACAGAGAAAAACATATTTTGTTCTCTTGGGGGGGGGGGGGGGGGGGGGGTTAAGGACGAGACAGAATTTCACTACTTAACCCTAAAAAGACTGGGCTATTTTGGTAGCTCGAAAGACTGGGGGGGGGGGGGCCTAAAGGGCCCCCCTTAAGATCTCGGCCGTGGATCGCGCGATCGCCGCGGAAATTTGCACAATGGTAGTGTGCGATGTAATCTGCAAGATCGTATATTCAAATTTTCCAGAATAGTCTTATTTTATTTTATTTTGATTAACTATGCTAATTTATGCGAGAAATCAGACTTTTTTTATCTAAATCAGTAAATAAAGCTCCAAAAGTGCTCATTTTTGGTCTAGATATTCTTTGTAGCATTCTTAGCAAATGTACTTGAAAAAAAATTCGCTATCAAAATCAATTTCTAATCTATTTTATTGTTTTATGAATTTCTTATGTATTTCTTTGTTTTTTCGACCTTTTGTTTTTGTTGTTTTTTTCAGTAAAATTTGTGGCAGACCCTTTTTGAAGCATAATGCTACTAAAACAAATTGATTTTAGCCATTGAGAGTAAAAATAAGCATATTTATATGAACCATGTGATAAAACTCAATTTGTATTGACTTTGTACACAAAATCACATTTTTGAGCCATTTTCGGTCTCACGTGCATGTACAAAAAGTTATGTAACTTCAGAACCGTACCCCCGGGCGTCACAAATTTGGTGTCAAAATGTGCGGGGAAACTCGAAAGAAAAAAGTCATAGAGCATCGCGGTGAGAGCATTGCGTGTTGCTGAGTAATCGCGCGAAATGTCGAGGGGGGGGGGGCCGTTTAGGCCCCCCCCCCCCCCCCAGTCTTTTTAGGGTTAAAGTAAATGGCTCACAGTCTTTCATACGACTAAAGAGAATTTTCCCTATAGTTGTATGTAATAACTTCATTTACAGTTTGTATATTGTCAGGTGATTATAATGTCAACGCAACATCCGGTGACTTTCGGCCTTTTCGGCCTTGGTTGCGGCTGTGTATAATAAATGAATCATGACAAATCAAAATCTGAACATTAAAGGGACTGTACAGTAGTGGTTGAGGTGGGGATTCATGTTTTGAACATTCCTAAGTGAGATAATGAGAAACCTTTTATGAAATATGAAAGAGCATGTGATTTTAAGAAGGATTCAACGTTTATTTGATGAAAATTGGTTTTCAAATGGCTGAGATATCCCCAAAAGACACCCTTTAAGATTACAAAATCAGTGTGATTATAAATCATATACATGAATAGATCATGGAGCTATAAACGTAGCTCCATGAATAGAAGTATAGATTCAGATATTGTGGCTCACGGGGTGTTGGCTGCAAAATATAGCTTATCAAATTACCATAAGGGGAGTAGGCCAACATTTTTTCCCCGTTCGCACATGATGTGGAATAGTGCGACCTTCCGGATGTACACTGTATTATGAAAACACGACTGTGCGTATGAATCAGGGAGGTGAACTCACCTCCCTGGTATGAATAGACGTATGTGCACACACACACACACAACACACACACACACACACACACACACACATCCATACAGCGATATATGACATCTAATACTGTATACCATTCTGTTTGTTCACGGAATGGTAAAGTTTCGATCGGTTGAGAAGGGGCTTCAGGTTTCCAACGTTTTTTGATGATCCTATGATTTCTTCTTCTTCTTTTTTAGATAATGAGAGATCTCTTATGAAATATGAAAGAGCATATAAATCCTAAGAGGAATTTAAAGTTATTTGATGAAAAGTTGTTTTGAAATGGCTGAGATATCCAAACTATTAGGATTGCCTTATCAGGATTGCATTGCTCTACTTCTTACTTTTTGGATATCTCAGCCATTTCAAAACCGATTTTCATCGAATAACCTTTAAATTTCTCTTAGAATATTATTGCATGCTCTTTAACATGTCATAAAGTGGTTTCTTAGTGTCTCGCCAGAAGTTAAAAGCTGAATCCTCACCTCAACCAAAATATCATCCCTTTAACTAACTTTAACATTGTGTGGAATGTCCCTTTAAAACATGACAGCATCCTTCCTCTCGCTGGATATGAACGACTGAGGGCGATGCACCTTTGACCATGCATGGTTGATTTACATGTATTGTACAGTGTATATACCACATTCAGAATTCATCATAGCGCTGATAACAATAACACATTCACCATTCACATTTATATAGGATTCTTGTGTGAATATTAGATGCCTTTGTCATAAGTACGTCTGCATCTGCGGAATACAATGCACAGTAGGTGCGATCACCGAGTTTGTTGACACAGGGTTATTCTGCATCTTACCAGACTAATTGCTCTACTATGATCCATCGTCGCAAACTGTCAATGCAACGGTATCCACTCATCCTCCACTACACTGTGTAATTATATACTACTGAACTAGGATCTATATACACTGTATAATATTTTGTATCATAACGACACTGAATTAAAGTCCTGAGAGCTACTCTGTACAGACTCGGCATTACGGGCCGCAGATTGTACAGTATTTGCACATCATTTTCATGCGAATATGTATAATAATGTGAGATCAGCTATAATGGGCAAAATAATATTGTACGGCGAAACGTTAATGCAGCTGCTGTGCATCGCTGATCGCCTAGTACCTCCTTGCACACACTAACCTCTTTACTACAAGACCGGCGACGGGATGCCAGTCCTGAGCTCCCGGGACATGAACCAGGGTCAAAGCAGGGAGGTGGGTAAGGATATTCCACCTCCCTGATCAAAGGGTAACCTGAAGACCCTAGATACAACACTTACCTGCGTCTGCCTTCCTACGATGATGTCAAGAGACGGAAGCGGTAGTGACTGTCGATTTCTCTGTCAATGTTCTGGCAAGTAGTGTGATGGGAAGTGTATGCGCGCGTGGAACGAACAGACATGTAGACAAGCCTCAAGGAATGGGGTTTGCCGTCGAGGATCTCGTATGCTAGTGGGCGTTGAAATGGGAATGCTTTGTGTTTTGGACCGCAACAGGCAGCAGCGCGTGGCAGTCCTGAGTGACAAAATAAACGTGCACCGGTGACTTACAAAATAATGTACAACTGAGGAGGCGAATGGCACCACATCTTACGTAACCTCGGATCGTTGATTCGGTGATCCTACTAATTATCATAAGCAACTAGATGACGCATATCGTCCCGAAACACTGATAATGCGGGCTTGCTTCGTTCCATCGGGTGATCGCGTTCGCGTCGGGTAGTCGCGATACACGACCTTTCGTAGATTATATGCCCTAATATACGAAGGGTCGGTTAAGGAGGGGTAAATTAATCACAATTTGATACAGATAATCCTTGACATAAGGTTGATCGTTTAACGCGACTATTATGTAAAAAAGTGTCATTCAAGACAAGTAACGAAGTATCGGGTAAATCAGGGACGGCCAAGCCGATAATGCGATCGTCATCTCCTTCCTTGTATGAGAAGGGAGGTGGATCAAGGAGGTATGAGAGAACGGTTCTCTCATACCTCCTCGGGTGGATGAGGTCGGATTTGTAGTGATAACGCACAACAACAAAGAAACACGTGTTTTCGGCATTCAGGCGTAAATTGTAAGAGTTAATGAGATATATTATATTGATTATGAAGAAATAAGAGACTTCAGCGCTTTTTACACTTGCAAATTTTTGCTTGAATAAAATGAGTGAAAGGTATTTTTTTTATTTGGTAACATCTATAGCAGCCCGCAGGCTGAATTACAGACATTAATGAGTAACTGTGAGAACATAGAAATATAAAGAAAAAATAAAAGATACAATTAAAACAAAAATATCAGGGATACAATATTGCACAATGAAATTGAACTTCACAAAAAATGGTATTGTCATGTACCTCCACACGTGCATCTATTCAAAAAAGAAATCTTGCAATACTTGATTACAAAACATGCAAAAAACAAACAAATCAAACCAAACCAACGCCAGTACCGAAATCAGATGCATAACAATTCTGTTCACTGTATATAGCTAATGCACGTAATACCCATGAAAGTTTCAGGGCCTAGTGTGAAGTTGGAGAAAAGAGAGATAGAGAGAAAGAGAAAGAGAGGGAGGTGAGAGGGAGGGGGTGGGGAAAGGAAAACGTTTCATAGCGTGTTTCAGAACTGTTAATTGAGACCTATAACACAAACTTCCGAATGAGATTCAGAATTATATACATATCAATAACTATTACACTAGAAATAATACTATACATTTCATTTATATTATAAAGAAAATTGCAATGATATGAATATATGAATATTATATGAATAATTTATGAGTTGTGAGTGCATAGGGCACGAATATCGCACGAGGCGCGAGATAAGCCACTGGTCTATTCAACAAGGCGCGTATAGCGCCGCGTTGAATAGACCAGTGGCGAATCTCGCGCCGAGTGCGGTATTACGTGCCCCAATGCACGAACAAAATCATAAATTATTCGTTTTATACAACACCTTGTCCACAATCGCAGTACTAAATTAGTGACCGCCAACTCAGGAAGGCCCAAAAATAAATGTAACAATTAGGCCGAGAATTGTAAACCACCCTGTGTACTGCTTTCAAACACTCGTCATAATTCGACCACACAGTCACAGGAATCACAAACTCCGCAGGGTCTAGCGTTTATCATACCCATTCTACGCTAACGTTAGATCGAGTTTAAAAAAAGGCCCGACTGTTAGGCCGATCTTAGATGTCGGTAGATCTAGTAGTAGGTCTAGACTTTGTCTATTTCCGAAAATGATTTTGTATAAAAACACAGAAAAATAATCAAATTACGGTTTCTCAACTTGAAATGAAGTCTTGATATTGGGATCACTGTAGTCCACGTAGTAGATCAGAGTCAAAAGTAAAAACACAGCAGTAGGTATAAAGGCCGCAATACATGCGACTAGCTAGGTAAAGTAGTAGCTGCGCGTACACGTATAACGTTGCAGTACTCCGCCGTGCCTGCCTGGTCGACTGTGAGACTTACCGGCAGCGCAGCAGCGCAGCCGGCCAGCACGTATAGTTTGCTGGCGCTTTGCTGCTGTGAGCCACAGAGCTCTGTGAGCGGCCATGCATTAGTAGCCCCCCGCGAAGCCGTGCTATAGTACCTTCGAGCCGTGCAATAGGCCCCTGCCAGGGGCCTATTGTATGGCTGTCACTCTCAATGAGTTTGATAGGTATTTTCTATTGAATGTCATGTGACATGTTCTTGGCCAATCACAATTCGACATCATTCTGAGGTGTTGTATAAACATGTATATACAACCATTTATCATAAAATATATAAAGAAAAAATGTACTAATACCAACAAATTGTGATTACTGAAAAATAAACTTCCATCCCGCGTTTATAATTCAGATTATGTTATATTAAAAGTACATCACAATACCAATATGGTTGCTTGGGCGACAAGAGCTTGTATCTCACATTTTGGTGAAAATGACTTCCTCGAATTATTGGTTGTTCTGATAAGACAAAATATAAGTCAAGCGACGTCCCGTTCAAGTTTAAGCTGCTACACCCCAAATATAAGGCCACCACGGCATACCAAATATTTGACCTTTCAGATACGAGGTATTGCCGCCCCAATAACGACATACTTGGATTAAAACATAATACATGTGGAAAAATCATTGCATTGCTGATTGTGATTATTACAATGCTTGATAATGATTCTGGAGGCTTACAAAAAAAAAAACACTCTTCAAATCACATGAAATCAAATTCACATCTCATTTTGCTAATTTCTTGTAATGCACGTAATGCCCGTGTATGTTATAGAACATGATCAGGGTGGTCCATGAGGGGTTTTAGCATGTCGCTGCAACATGCTAAAATTCTTGTGCAACATCCTAAAAAGCCAGCAACATGCTATGCAACATCCTCAAGAATTTGCAACAAGCTCAAAGTAAAAGTATTCAAAAATGTGCAAAACATGTGCATAACATAAGAAACATCAAACTACCAGGTACTTTAGATATTTGTGTGCAAAACATGAGAGAGAACATTGAATGTAAGCAGCACAAAGAGAGATAAGCAGCAAAATATTGCGTACTACGTACTCATTGTGTGTGCTCCGCGCATATTCAATTTCTGCAATATTCTCAGATTCTGAGCTTGCAACATGCTAAAATTTCAAGTTGTGGACCACCCTGCATGATGTGTATTTGAAGAAAAGAATGAGAGAGAAAAAGAAAGTGAGTGGGTGAGTGAGTGAGAGGGAGGAGAAGGAGAGGGAGGGGGAGGTTTAAGAAGTTACAAAAGGGAGGTGTAATCAGAATATTGAAAAACATATTAAAAACTGAAACAAACAAGCTTCAGCTTAAAAAACAGAGCTCATAACTATAAAAATTATCACACTGACTGGTATATTATTACCGAAAAACATAGTTTGCCTGTTATACATATATATATATATATATATATATATATATATATATTCAGTCTTCACATTGTGTTATATCAAAAATATATCACAATACGGTATATACCGGGTATAATTATAAAGTAATAATCACACAAAATTCTTTCAGTATTCAACTTTATTAGCCAGCCAGAAACTTATCAATCTGCAAACATATTCATACTTAACAAATATCTCTAAGTTATTTACCTGTGGTGTGAGTTATAAACTGCATACCAGGGAGCTTTAGATTTTAGACGCGCGGACGTTCAAAGGGAAAAAACATGGTCTGAGCGTGCGCAGTAACTTGACGTGCGCTACTGCGCACGCTCAGACCATGTTTTTCCCCTTTGAACGTCCGCGCGTCTAAAATCTAAAGCTCCCTATTATTGAACACAAAACGATAGTAAAATGACCTGTACAATAATTAAAATTACCACTTGAAAACTTTAGACAACCGATCTCAAGCTGAGTTTAGAATCCTTGTCAAATAAAGCATTGCACTGTTCCTGTAACGTTCAGTCCTGCACTAACTTGATCTCCCTGAGTTTGTTGCTATGTCTTAGGGCTCTGTAGCTGCTCTGGGTCGGCGGAAACCAGTCTGGAAATCTCGCAAAGAGTGAGGCAGCGAACCTCAGACACAACAACTGCTTAGTCCCGTACAAACGTTGGGGCTACTCTCTCTCTCTCTCTCTTCTCTCTCTTTAAAAAAAAAAAATTGGAGTGAATTTTGAGTGAAAATGATTATTTTCACTCTTCCTTTTTTAGAGAGTAAGGGGGCTGCAAAAAAAAGCCGGGTTAGCACCGCAATTGCGGTGCGAAGCAAGCGAGTTGAAACAGAACTAAGAAATAATGCGGGGTTAACCCTAAAAGGGCCGGGGGGCGGATTCCCCCCCCCCCCCCCCCCCCCCACGTTTCGCGCTATAATTCTGTAACGCGAGAAGGCCTCGTCGCGAGGCTTCTTGACTTTGTTTGTTCAAGTCTCGCGCAACTTTTGAGACCAAATTTGCAATGTCCGCGCATACTTTTGCGAAGCCACGCCCATTTTTGTAACGGAATGTCGCCCCAAAACGGGCCCAATTTTGTGATTTTGTGTACATTTCCTATGGAAAACAATGCTCTGTCATGAAAGTCATAAAAACCTGATTATTTTTACAATTAATCACTTTCATTGATTAATTTTGTGCTAATTATGGTAGAAAAGTGGTCAGTGACAATTTCCAATGAAAAAACAAAGAAAACACAAAAGTTGAAAAACAAAGAAATACATAAGAAATTCCGAAAACAATAAAATACATAAGAATTGAAATGAGTTTTGGAAGTTTTTGTGATGTACAATTGTTAAATATGCTAAAACAGATTTACAGATCAAAAATTAGATTCTCAATGCTTTTAATTAGGCTAAAATATGATCTTGAGCTTAATTTGCATAATTAATTAATTGAAATTAGAAATTGATTGTTTCAAAAAATCTTATGACACAATCTTGTAGATTATGACGTGGGTCTCACGCATGCAAAATTTCATCGCGATCGCACACCGATGGCCGAGATCTCGGGGGGGGGGGGGGAATCCATCTCCCCCCCCCCCCCCCCCCCCCGGTCTGAGCATAGCCAAAAAAGCCCGGCCCCTTTAGGGTTAAGCGACGGAGACGAAGCCCGGACCCCACTGACCAATCAGAAAGTATATACGGGACTAAGAAATACGAGTGTGAAAAGGTCAGTTTTCTCTTTAGCCCAGGACAAGAGCTTAGTACGGGATTTATTGGCTTATATGCTAGTGTAAAAAGCTGAAGAAAAAAAAAATTGGTACAGGATTAACGATAGTCCAGGGTCAGAGAAAGTATGGAGTTAAGAAAAACAAGTGTAAAAAGGGCTTGTATTCACTTTTGTTTTTGCAATCCAAACTCCATACGAATTTCAGAATAATTACTCCCTGTGATATACTGGCTCCCTGATTATTATTAAAGCTAGTGGAATAACATCGAGATCTTTGGAACGCTGGTGTAACTCATAATCACTTCCGCCAAAGGAGGAGGTATAGTCATTACCGTTGGTTTGTTTGTTGGCTGGTTGGTTGGTTTGTCCGTGTGCAAAATAACTCAAAAAGTTGTGAACGGATTTGGATGAAACTTGCAGGAAAGGTTGAGAAAAGGTCGCATAAAAAGGTTGATAAAGTGCGTGCTCTATAAATAGTTTCTGTTATGGCGAGGCGCGCTCTACAGCTGCCGGGGTTGATGACGTATACACAACAAAATGTGAAATCGGGCGATTTTCTGCATGCATCCGTATAGTATGGGTGGAAATAACTAATCTGTACTATGGAAGAACAAGATCATTGGTGAAAAGTAGCTGCATGGCGGAGGTCTGCGCTCTTAGAGTGCTTAATGGCATGAAATTGGTATCGGGAGCAGGGTGCATTATGGTAGACCAGCCAAACATAAAAAAGGCTCTAGAAAAAGATTTGTCGGCATTTTTTGTTAATGCTTGACATCCGCCCGTACGCTTAAAGGACAAGTTCACCTTCATAAACATAAGGATTGAGAGAATGTAGCAATATTAGTAGAACACATCATTGAAAGTTTGAGGAAAATCAGACAATCCGTTCAAAAGTTATGATTTTTTGAAGTTTTTGTGCAGTACCCGCTGGATGAGAAGACTACTGCAGCGTATGAATAACTTAGATGTCACATGCGTACAACAATATAAGGAAAATATAAAGAGAATTTCACAAAATTCCATCTTTTGAAAAATGTACACATTCCCCTGACTCGTTACCGATACATGTTATGGGTAATATTATTCCCCCTGCCCTTAGAAAGAGGCAAGTCAATTGCTCTTTTATTATGCGAAAAAAAATGAAAATATGTTGAATTTTCTTTTATATTTTCTTTATACTGTTGTACGCATATTATGACTCACAAGCTGTAGTAGTCTCCTCATCCAGCGGTTCCAACACAAAAATTTAAAAAATTCATAACTTTTGCATCGATTGTCCAATTTTCCTCAAACTTTCACTGATGTGTTCTACTAATATTGTTGCATTTTCTCAATCCTTATGTTTATGAAGGTGAACTTGTCCTTTAACTTCAGTATTTTTGCAAGACTTTCAACTGGGATGCCACAGCAAGCATTAACAGATTTTACCGTCCAAAGAAAAAAAATCGTTTTGGCTTGCCTACTTTATAGGCCCAAAGTGATTCTCACCAAGGTTGGTTTCCAGTAGGAGCTATTCTGCTAAATAATCCCTCAGATATGACTTGATTTGAAAAAGTGCCATATAGGCATCATCACTTCGCAGGGGGCGCGGAAATTTTCTGGGGTGAGGGGCGGGGGGTGGGGGTGGGAGTGGCAGGGTACAAGTAGTTAAAGGGACTGCACAGTATATGGTTGAGGTGGGGATTCAGGTTTATAACATTAATAAGTGAGATAAGGAGAAATATCCTATGAAATATGAAAGAGCATGTAATTTTAAGTAGGATTCAATGTTTATTGATGAAAATTGATTTTCAAATGGCTGAGATATAAAAAAAAATGATAATGATAAAAGGCGATAGGCCACGCCTTTTATTAGGATCTCTTTGTTTCACCTTGTTTTTTGGAGATCTCGGCCATTTCAAAGCCGATTTTCATCAAATAAACTTTTGATACCTCTTAGAATTGCATGCTCTTTGACATCTCATATAATAGACTGGTTTCTGAATATCTCGCAAGACATTAAAAGCTAAATACTCACCTCAACCAGAACTGCACACACCATTTAATGGTTACGGGATCCTCCCGCACGGAAAGATTCTAAAGGCCCCGTTACACTGCAGCGAATGCCCAACGAATGCCAATCGAATTAAAAAAAAAAACAAAAATGAAGTTACGTTTGGATCAGTTGCTATACATGCAGTACTAGAATAGTTCTGAACATTTTTGACGTTCTTTGTACTCATTTGATATTCAAATGGTTCGCAAAAATACGCTAGAGTTGATTTCTTTTTAACATGTCCAAAATCTCGAGGTATGATCTCTGCGAATCCCTGTGAATAGCTATTAAAGGGGAAATTCAGTCCCAAAATAGGTTAGTCCGCTAAGAAAGAGTAAAATACTACGAGTTCAACGGTGAAATAACTATTTTATATCGAAATCGGATGAAGAATATGGAAGTTACGGCATATTTTTTTTTATTTTTGAGGAAACAGTTCTTCAAAGGTCAATATGAATATGCAAAGGACAAAGTGAGCATGATTGTCCTTCCCTCACAACTTGTTGTACGTACAATTTCGAAATTTCCTGTTTTTCATTCAAACGCAAATATATGCCTGAGGATCAAATCTTGATAGATCTATCTGATCACTATTCTGAAGCTCTTCAACCAGGAATTTCAGACTTCAATGACAGAAACATTGAATTTTCGTCATTTTTTGTACAAGCGTCATGATCAATGGAAAATTGTGAGATTATGACATGGTTACCTCACTCATTTGCATATTCATCTCCACTGTACAAGAACTGTTTTGCAGATATTAGCAAAACTTCCAAATTTTGTATCCGATTTCAGTGAAATTTTTACCGTTGAACTCTTTTACTCTTTTATATCAGACTAACTTTATATCAGACTAACTTATTTTTGGACTGGATTTTCCCTTTAAGAACGACACGCTAACGTTCAGAACGCCCATGCTTTGTCCTATACCAAGGAGGTATATAGGCGAGCTCCTTGGTCCTACTTCCTGTAGTACGGACACTGCACAATTTTGTTTATTGAATGCTTGCAATAACGTTATCTTTTCTTCCCCCCTCCCGCCTCCTCATTTATTAATGTGGTATGACATTCGGCACGCATTCATCATCGCGTGCATAACTATTTCGACATTGTATATACAAAAATAACTTTCTATGACTGGAATGTCACAGCCGGAAAACGCTTTTTACATTTTGACACTCATGGTGTTGCACAGTACAGTCAGTCCGCAGCGTGTCAAAATGAGGCACGAACGACAATTTCATTAAGAATCACGTTTACGCAGTTGGTGCCCTTGAGCCTGACGAGATTTCGCGATACTTTGCGAGAGTTTTTGCAGAGGTCGCAACAACAGCTTTCATAGCTTTCGCAGTGCATTGTTTGACCCAGGATCAGTGGCGTAAGTACGGGGGGGGGGGTGGGGCGGCACGTGCCCCCCCCCCCCCCAATCCGCTGGTTAAAAAAAAGAAAAAAAAAGAAAAAAACCCTACCAAAATGGTAATTCAAGGGTTAGTAAACTGCTTTTGAAATCGACATGAAAGGATGATCAAGAAAAAAGATATTTTTCTAAGATTTCTTTTAACCATATAATTAAAGAGGTATATTATAGTGAAACATTGTTCAAAAAGCCCGGACTCGACAAAAGATTGTGATTCAGCGTGATTCCTGGTTGGTATTTTGAATACAAGCAGGATGTGCGCAGTGTACTCAGAACATCGGAATGGCAAAAAGAGTCGCTGCAGTGTTGCGCAATCATTGATTATTGGTTTTGCAGTGTTGCTTTACATACTAGTCTATATTAAAATGCCTTGCATTGCCAATAATAAGACTTGACCTTGGCTATTTCCTAACTTTTCCATCTATATGAAGCACACACACTCACAAACACAAACAAATTAGGGGATGCTCTATATAAAGTGCAGATTTTGGACATCCTTCTCCCGCTTGGTCACTTCGACGGTCACCCCCAATCATGAACATAAACCGACACCCTTGACTACCAGTGGCGGATCCAGGGGACGCACCGGGCGCCCCCTCCCTCCAAAGCGAAAAAATATACATGTAGCTACAAACGACAGTTTTTGGACTGTAAAATGTCAAAATTTTCTAGCTCGCTCGCTTCGCTCGCTCGCAGTTAACCGTTATATGCCATTCTCCTGATGTTACTGCCGGTAATTGCCAGCAGTTGCGCCCGGTGCGCCGCCCCCCCCCCCCCCCTGAATTTCCAAAGGGAAAAAATATGGCTACAAACGGCAGTTTTGGGACTGTAAAATGTCAAAATTTTCAAGCTCGCTCGCTTCGCTCGCTCGCATTTAATCGTTATGCAATTCTCCTGATGTTATTGCCAGCAATTGCCAGCAGTTGCGCCCGGTGCGCCCCCTCTCCTTAATTTCCAAAGCGAAAAAATATAGCTACAAACGGCAGTTTGAGGACTATAAAATGTCAAAATTTTCGAGCTCGCTCGCTTCGCTCGCTCGCATCTAACCGTTATATGCCATTCTCCTAATGTTACTGCCAGTAATTGCCAGTAGTTGCGCCCGGTGCGCCCCCCCCCCCCCTGAGTTTCCAAAGCGAAAAAATATAGCTACAAACGGCAGTTTGGGGACTGTAAAATGTCAAAATTTTCAAGCTCGCTCGCTTCGCTCGCTCGCATTTAATCGTTATGCAATTCTCCTGATGTTGCTGTCAGTAATTGCCAGCAGTTGCGCCCGGTGCGCCCCCTCCCCTTAATTTCCAAAGCGAAAAAATATAGCTACAAACGGCAGTTTGGGGATTGTAAAATGTCAAAATTTTCAAGCTCGCTCGCTTCGCTCGCTCGCATTTAATCGTTATGCAATTCTCCTGATGTTGCTGTAAGTAATTGCCAGCAGTTGCTCCCGGTGCGCCCCCTCCCCTTAATTTCCAAAGCGAAAAAATATAGCTACAAAAGGCAGTTTTGGGACTGTAAAATGTCAAAATTTTCAAGCTCGCTCGCTTCGCTCGCTCGCATTTAATCGTTATGCCATTCTCCTGATGTTACTGCCAGCAACTGCCAGCAGTTGCGCCCGGTGCAACCCCCTTAATTTCCAAAGCAAATATATATATATATATATATATATATATATATACATATGTTATTATAATATATAGCTACAAATGGCAGTTTGGGGACTGTAAAATGTCAAATTTTCAAACTCGCTCGCATTTAATTGTACCGTTATGCAATTCTGATGTTGCTGCCATGAGGTGCCCCCCAATGTCTTGACCCACGGTACGCCACTGCCCAGGATAGTTGGGTAAGTTATAGAGCTGAATACCAGATTATGCTCATTAATTTGATACCTAATTTCCCTATTTTTGATCTCAATATAGTTAGTAGTCCATTTTAGAATCAAAGTAAACGATTATTTTGCCAGTGTTTAGGAAGCTTTTAGATCATAGTCTGATGTTTTGCTAGTTCCTGACTGGTATTGAAAATAGATCTCCGTAATTTCTTCGATTACACCATCGTGAAACTTGAGCGAGTATGATCATTTAAAAAACGAAGAGGGGCACCATTTGTAAGGTTGTGAATTTTCCTGTTGGAAACAGGACAAATTGTGTTTTCTTACCGGAAGTGGGGTAGTGAATGAACACGCGTGAGAGCGATGTGACGTCGTAAAGTGAGACTACACTAATGTGCGAGTCGCGAGTGTGTGTCATTATTTCGAAGGTATGCATTGTCATGCAATTGTTTTGTATAGAGATTTTATATTACATCTTGCACATGTGCATGTGTGTGTGTGTCGTCTTTCAGTTAATGTTCCATGTGATTCTTGTTTCTTTCTTCTTTTTTTTTTTGGGGGGGGGGAGGAAGAGTGAATCATATTCATTGTACTAGGTGTTACCAAAAACATTTCCCACTTTTGATCCTTAAAGTTCAAAAACTATATATCAGATAACAATAACATTGATATGAGCAATAGCTGAATAGTGTACAATTTTGTTGGAGGTAATTTGAAAATGAAAGCATGATTCAGTTTTGTTGAATTCAACATTGATTTTTCAGTTAGGTTCCAGATTTTGCTCTATTTTCAACCATCTGTACTAAACTTTACCTTTGCACAGGGTTTTTGGTGTGTATAGGAGTGTGTTGTTGATACCCAGACAATGGTCATGGACAATGACCAGGATTGGAATGCTTCATGAGGAATTTCACCAGAGCAGTTAGTCTTTATTCATTCTGAATTTTGGTGTGTTCAAGCACATGGAAACATGTGCTTACTTCTTTCATGTGCATGCATTTCACCCTGTGTCAAGAATTCAGAGTAGCAGTGCTGGCAATCCACATGAATAATTGATAAAGCATTCATGTGCCTTGCAGCAGAGCTCTGAACAGGTGGTAGCCAGGTCCATTGTTCAGGGTCATTGTAAGTGTACACTCACATACACATCATTGGTTCCTGTGTAAAGCTCAAGTTTTGTACAGAGGGTTAAAATTCGGTCAAAATCTGGAACCTAACATTGAAATAAATCATGGATTTCATGAAACTAATACAGGCTTTCATTTCAAATTACCTCCAACTAAACTGTACACTATTCAGCTACATTACTCATATCAATGACAGTTTTATCTGATATACATGTATAGTTTTTGAACTATTAAGAACCAAAAGTGGAAAATGTTTTTTGTAACCCTATAGTACAAAGTATGAACATGTAGTTAGTCCTGAACAACTATGTTTGGGAAGTAAATCCTTTGGGGGCACTTTACCTTGCCCTATGAACCAGAATTATTTACTCTATTGTTCTTTCCAGTACAGATTAACCTGCACATACATGTATCCATGTGTGTATTGAATGCAACATGACTTACAGGCGACATTTCATTAATTTAACCTCAAAATTCGTAGCCGACAGCATTGAGTCAGCAGCCGATATACACTACGCAATGCGACACGCCACGTCTTGGGACAGATTTAGACCAATCACAGACCCGGAATTCCGTGCGAACGCGAGGGTATTTTTTTTAACTCGACGCTAGACAGTTCTCTGAATTTTGCTAGTTCCTGACTGGTGTTGAAATAGAAATGAGAAAATGTGCCCTTATTGTGATACAATATTAGCGGACATAGTCTTCACCATATTTTAGAGGGGCACGGAAGATTTCAGCATAGTTTTGGGCGTCAAACGTGAAGGAATATTTTTTAATATAGCGCAGAAATTCGGGAGAGATTTTGATATTCTATATTCTTCTTTTCCGTTTTTTTTTATCATGAACATATTTGTTGATGTTTTTTCTTTCAGTCGATGCTAAAGGTGTCGAAAAATGACAAGAAATACTCGTTCTACACGGATTTATTCATGACCATGTATCTGCTCATTACAATATGCAAGCACCGCTCAGCCGTGCATACGACTTGAATAGATACGTGCGATTTCGCTCACGGCTGCGGACTGACTGTACATAGTCCATGGGCCAAGACTCGAAAAAAGGGTTATTGGTACCACCTGAGGTGGCAAAGCCTTTTTGGTGTCATTTTATTTGTCGGGCATAGATATGCTTATCAAGCTATTTTTTCGCATAATAATTCTTTTACCCTTGTAAATACATTAAATTTTGAATCAGAAAAAGTTGCTCAATGGATAAAAGCTAATAAATTATCTCTTAATCTTCAAAAATCAAAATATATGCTTTTCAGCAATTCCATTGAGGCACTACCTGTTGATATTATTTTTGATGGCACACCACTGGAAAATGTTTCTTATATAAAATAGCAGTTGATAAGCTTTCATGGAAATTTCATATTGATAGTATATGTAAGATTATTTCACGAAATATTGGTATAATCAACAAGATTAAATTTTGTTTTCCTTTGTCGTCCCTGCTTACATTATATTCATCCCTCATATTGCCTTATTTAAATTACGGTATTCTTGTATGGGGAAATACATATCAAACTCTTTTGGATAAATTACTTCTGCTACAAAAGAAGTCACTGCGTATTATGTCATACTGCATATTTGTCTCATACTGATCCGTTATTTTTGGAAAATAAAATATTCAAAATTAAGGATTTGTATTTGTTTAATTTAGGACAATTTATATATAATTACAATAAAAATAATCTTCCATATATATTTGAATCAATGTTTCAAAAAATCAATCCGTTCATAATCATATCTGTACAAGGCAATCCAATGAATTTCATTTGCCATTTTTTAGGACTTTGCTGGCTCAGCAAACCTTCATCTACAAGGGGCCAAAGTATTGGAACTCACTTCCCAACGACATAGTAACAGCACAAACTTTGAACTCTTTAAGAACAAATTAAAATTCTTTCCATTTAAATCTTATGATATACAACCAAGTTAAATTTCTTTTATTGTACCAGACAACAGTGAGTCTATTCTCTTTCTCTTCTTTATATCCGTTCCTATGCATTCATACCGGTATATGCACCCAATCAATCGCAATATCAAACCAGGGAGCGTTTTTATTGTTTATTATTGCATTTACATCATGAAGTACAGTATGCTTGTGTCCACGAGGGCGTGTGTTGTACCATAGTCTCCTTTCCCCTTTTTTCTTCTTTTTTCCTTTTTTTCTTTCTTTCTTTTTCCTTCCTAAGTTAATTTCGTGTCAGTTGACATTGGTTTCTTTGATTTTAGTGTACGTATTTTCCGAGGGTCCCACACCCTACAAGCTTTGCTTTTTAGTGGGACCCTCCATTTCCATTCTAATCTTTGTATTATGTATATGTATATACCTTAGAAAGGAAATTCTGTTGTTACTCGTGACCACTTGTACGTTTTCTTTGAAATTGTTACAAATATGTTCTGTAAATGTATTGTATATATTTTTCCCTGTTTATTCAATGGAAATGGAAATGAAATTCAAATTCAAATTGAAATTGAAATTGAAGCTATGATAGCATTTCCAAATGAGTAGCTTAGTCATAATAACTGATTTTTTAACCAATTTGGTCTCGTTTTTATATCCCTATACTTCTGAATCGAAACTAACCGCTATACAAAGAAGAGCATTGTCTTCTGCATGTCCAAAGGTGTTCTGTGGTAAACGCGGTGCGCTTAGTCTTTATTCAAGGCAGCGAAGGGAATATCCAAAGGGTTATGATGTCCACAGCTGTCACGCGGTGCGCTTAGTCTTTATCTAGACCAATGTACCGTTATCATATCTAAAGTTCCTCATAAAAGGATTATCGACACTGTTTTTATACTACCCTCTCAACAAATACATCAGTTTTAAACAACAATCACTCTGTTCATTTACAATATTATTCATTATAATGTATTGCAGTGTACCGGTACATTGTTTTTGAATCATCTTTTATTGTTGGATGGAAATAAAGCGACATTGGCTGGTGTTAGCGTTTTCACCGTAGCGTTTTCACTGGAAAATGATAAATAATTGAAAAATACGGTAAAATTCACGAGGAATTCCTTTTTATTGTTGTTGTTTTTAGATAAAAGGATATACAATGTATCATAAGCTTTGGATATTCCCTTCGCCGACTGATTAAAGACTAAGCGCTGTGGACATCAAAACCTTTGGATATTCCCTTCCCTGCCTTGAATAAAGACTAAGCGCACCGCGTTTACAACAGAACACCTGTGAACATACAGAAGACAGTGCTCTTCTTTGTATAGCGGTTAGTTTCGATTCAGAAGTATAGGGATATAACAACGAAACCAAATTGGTTAAAAATTCATTTATTATGACTAAGCTACTCATTTGGAAATGCTATCATAGCTTGATAAGCATATCTATGCCCGACAAACAAAATGACACCAAAAAGGTTTTGCCACCTCAGGTGGTACCAATATCTGGCCTGGCCCATGGACTAACACTACGGGGATAAATCGCAGCTCAAATGTCTCTTCATGTGATTAGACTGATGAACCCTGGCTGCGTGACGGTATATAACACAGTGGATAGGCCCTTATACATACACTTCGCTAAGTTCGCTTGTTCATGAAGCGGAAGTGCAGCAAGAAGACGTTACAAGCACATACTAAGAATGCCCAAGCGCGAGATCAGCTGGTGCCAGATAATACACTCAACATCCGGGCCTAAGGGATCATTTTCTTCCAGTTCCTTTCCGTCTACTCTTGTTCCCTCCCCCCCCCCCCTCTTCCTCCTGTCCTCGTGGTTTAATATTCTAGATCAATTTAATACCTATTGTCGTACTATAATGATATAGAAATCGTATTCCACTGGCAAAGAGAGAGAGAGAGAGAGAGAGAAAGTGGCCTACTGACAAAACACTGTACAAAATAGATAAATGATACAGTTCACATCATTCATAAACTATAGTGACAGAAATACATTAGTAATGTACAAACTGTATACATACTCAGAACATATACTGATTAAAAATCTTATTAACTTGAATCTAATAGATGTTGCAGTCATTCTCGCGATATGTTGAGGAATATGAATACACGATTACAACACGGTAATTCTTCACATGTTTGCGGAGTGCCCGTTTTATTCACCAAACCATGAGTAGACCAGTTGCCCTTTTAGTGAGGTGTAAATTTCAGTACAGTCATTATAGAAAGCGTTCATTGACATTATCTTGTCCATGCAACATGAGCACCCAAGCAGTAGTATATTGTATTACCAAATTTGCGGAGACTAAGTTATGTATTTCGCTACGATGCATATACTGTAAATGAAACTATGCAAATTGTTACGTAAATCGAACGCGCAATCAAAGACCTTTTTCCTTCGAAATGATTTCAATCAAGGAAGATACGTCATCACATCAGTCTGTGGACCTACCTTATCTGTCTATCTGCATATCTGTTGCCATTTCTTCATTACATCCATCCATCCATCCATCAATCAATCAATCAAGCAAGCAAGCAAGCAAGCAAGCAATCCCTCTCGGTTATTTTTTCTTTACGAGCAGGATTGTTTGCTGCTCATTTTTTGTTCTTTTTTTTTTTGAGGGCGGCTGCAATAATACCAGCTCGCCTTATTAGAATGATGTCCCCTTCATTTTCAGCAGCCACTTGACTACCCATTACGCAATACAATTACATTTCCTGTATGATTTTTTTAAAGTAAACTGTTACCAACATATCATTATAACAATTCACATGATGATGATGATGATGAAACAGCATTCATATAGCGCCATTTATCTGTAGAAACATTCAAAGGCGCCCAGCTCCCACAAAGTGTCACACACAACGGCGTAGCCAGGATTTGATCTTAGGGGGCGGTTAGTCTGCGAGCGAGCGGAGCGACCGAGCCCGAGCGAGCGAGGAGGGGGGGGGGGAGGGTGTGGTAGGAGGTGTTTCCCCCCCCCCCCCCCCCCCCCCCACGGTAAGAGCTTTTTGCATTTTGATGTTGCAAATGGTCCAATTTGATGCATGTTTTTGCGTGTTTTAACGAGTTGAAACAGTCCCACTTGTTTAAGGTTGCAGTATATTTTAGTGTATAGATTATTATTGAACAATTTGCCTATAAAATGGTATCATTTTAATGAACTTCATTTCTTACTCTGAATATCATGAACGCGACGGAGCCCGAGCGAGCAGAGCGAGCGAGGGGGAAGGGGAGGGTGTGGTAGGGGGGGTCCCCCCTCCCACTGTAAGAACTGTTTGTATTTTGATGTTGTAAATGGTGCAATTTGATGCATGTTTTTGCGCTTTCTATCGACGTGAAACAGTCCCACTTGTTTAAGGTAGCAGTATATTTTGATGTAGATTATTATTGAACAATTTGCCTATAAATGGTATAATTTAAATACACTTCCTGTATTAATTCTTACACTGAATATCATGAACGCGACTGAACCCGAGCGAGCGGAGCGAGCGAGAGGGAGGGGAGGGTGTGGGAGGGGGATGTCCTCCCTCCGACGGTGGGAACTTTTTCATTTTGATGTCGCAAATGGTGCAATTTGATGCATGTTTTTGCGTGTTTTAACGAGTTGAAACAGTCCCACTTGTTTATGGTTGCATGAATTTTAGTGTAGATTGTTATTGAACAATAATTGCCTATAAAATGGTATCATTTTAACAAACTTCTTGTATTAATTCTTACTCTAAATATCATGAACGCGACTGAGCCCGAGCGAGCAGAGCGAGCTAGGGGGAAGGGGAGGGTGTGGGAGGGGGGGGGGGGTGTCCCCCCTCCCACGGTGAGAACTTTTTGCATTTTGATGTTGCAAATGGTGCGATTTGATGCATGTTTTTACGCGTTTTATCGACTTGAAACAGTCCCATCGTTTAAGGTGTAGCAATATATTTTTATGTCGATTATTATTGAACAATGTGGCTATAAAATGGTATTATTTAAATAAACGTCTTGTATTAATTCTTACACTGAATATCATGAACGCTGTCTGTTCAGCAATTAAACAGGAAAAGCATGCACACGAGGGCGTATAATAGGGGCATTTTCCCCTCCCACACGAAGGTGATTTTGAATTTTTCAGACCTGAAATTGAGCGATCTGGTGCAAACTTTTGGTGCAATACTTTTTCATTGAAGTGTAAATCACGGAATTTTATAGCTCTTATTCCGAATGTGCATCATCTGTGTGTATGTACAAAGTCTAGTGAGGTAGAGCTTAGGGGAAGGGGGATGCCCTCTCCCGCTCGGCGGAGCTTTTGCGTTTTTAGAATTGAAATAAAGCGATCTGGAGCACACTTTTTGTGGAAAATTCGGAAATTGTCATTCCCAAAAATGTACTAAGTCTATAGTGGGTAACATGCAATGGATGGGTGGCAAGATACCTCTCCCATATTCATTAAGGGAGCCTTTTTTTCAGTTTTAAGCTTTTAGAACTGAAATTCAACAATATGGCGCACACTTTTGTTGGAATTTCTGGAAATTTGTCAATCAGAAGAGAAGTGTAACAAGTCTGTGGAAGGAGATTCTGTATAATTTTCTGATTGCAGTTTAACATTTTGGTGCACACATTTTGTGTCATATTTGGAAAACTGTTTATGTTCAAAGTGTAGCTACAGTCTACTTCTATGCATGGGGGGGGGGGGCGGACGAGTAGGGAGAAGGCGTGGGCGAGTCTTATCTCCATACCCTTCCCGTACGATGGAGCTTTTGCCTTTTTAAGGTTGAAATTGAGATATCTCGTATACGCATATTTGATGGAATATTTGGGAAATCATAAACAAACAAAAAAACTGATGTGGGGGGAGGGGGACTGAGGGAGGAAAGGGTCGATTACTACGAAGGGGAAATTCCCCTTGTTCATGAAGGAACTTTGAGTTTTCGGAATATAAGTGATAAGTCTTGTGCACTCAGAATTATTCATAATTTTTTGTAAATCTAAAAAGTGTACTAAGGCTAGGGAAAGAGGCATAGAAGGGGGAGGGTTTGGGAGGAGGATACCCCCTCCCAAGCACGAAAGATTTTGCATATTTTGAATTGAAATTCAACGATCTGGTGCACACTTTGAGTGAAATATTCAAAAAATCCTGATCTGATTGATGAAAGGTTGAAAAGGAGACCTGCTTTATGTGCATGCATTACAGTATACACGCATATTTTTTCCGCCTCCCAAATCCCCGGTCCAAATCTTAGGGGGGCGACCCCCCCCCCCCCCCCCCCCCCCCGCCCCTTGGCTACGCCAGTGGTAACACATCATTCACAAAGTTGCTGGAAAAGATAAGTCTTCAGTTCAGACTTGAAGGTATTGAGGCTGTTGCAATTCCGAAGCTGGACTGGTAGAGAGTTCCACAGACGTGATGGCGCAACAGAAGAGAAGGCTCTATCCCAATACATGCTGATGTAAGTATATTCGAAATGTTTTGTATTCATACAATTGCGTTATGTTTACGTCTGTGTTCAGTTTTCGTTGGAAATGGAAAAAAAATAATGAAATTACATGAAATTTATGTACGTATACGTATGTATTTACATGGATGTACATGTATGTCATCTGTCATAATCATAATGATAATGTCTGTCAGTCTATATCTCAAGTATATCCGTTACATCCGTCTGTCACCGTCTATTTACTAATCTATTTATATCTGACAGTTACGCCAACAATCATTAATGACTGGCCGATTATGGACATGACATGCGGCGCTTTCTAGTCCTGTACTTTCACGTATAGTTTGTATTCTGCTGACTGATGATCCTGCACAGTTGGTTGGCCTCACCTGCGTGTTTTGAAGCTCATTCTTCTCGTCAAGAATGTTTTTGGGTTTGTTAGTTTTTTTTACAGAATATTCTCATCTTCCTTTACGTGACTACTATAAGAATATGGCATATTGTTCTCTGTTCCTTGGAGTTGCGTCTCATGTACTTGATCAATTTTTTAGTTGTTTGTTTTTTAACGAGTATCAGTTTTCAGTATACACGTAGAAAATAGTAATTTTCTTGGGAGGCCGAGAAGGGGGTATTTAGGGAGAGCGACATTTGGGCTCTGCTTTTGGGTACATAGGCCTACACGTGGATCGTATGTTTTCTGGGTATGTGTTTCATTGTGTTTTTTATCTTTTCTTGTCCACTGTCGATAGTTTGCTTTCTTATAGTTCTCCGGGTTTTTTTTTTCTTATTTTTCTTCTTTCACTTACCAGAATGCTTACTTGTACTATACTTCTTCTAGTGTCTTCCTCGTCTTCTTCTGTCATTATTTTCTTGCTCTCTCTTCACTAATCCTCCACATGCGCTCGAATGCACTCTATATAGTGCTCGCTGAAACGAGTTGAAAACTTTGCGTTTAACTCATTAGATAGTGATGATTGTTTGACATGTTTCTATGATCCAGAAATACCGTTTAGTGCAATAGATGACTCGACAAATAATTATCATCAGTTACCTTATATTATTTGATTTTCCATGTAAAGACTGTGCAAATTTTTGTAGGGATGACAGTGAACAATATCCAAGTTCAGACGATTTATAATGAATAAATCATTTTATGAGGCCCCCTCCATTTTCAAGTGTAATCGCTCACGATAGTGGTCTCCTGCATTCACTTATCTCTTTATACTGAAAAATACTATATCTTGCGACATGTTTCTGTTTATGTATACTGCTCAATATATTGCTTATATTATGTGTATCCTATTTTGTGTAATGTTACGCTTGTTATTCATTATTGTCTTTGTGCATTTATGTATTCTATTCATACTTGATTTAGTGCGGAAATGAATCAAATCAAATCAAATCAATTGAAATCTTTGATTTGGAGTAAATGATTTTGAGGGTTGCACCTTTTCTATGCATCTGACTATACGAAGTTTGCACTATCATTTTGATGTTTTTTGTTTTTTATGGATAACACACTCCAGTGAATCACTTTTTTTTCTCTATAAAGTCTTAGCGAAACATAAAACATTCGGGGTTTTACACTACTACACATTCACTCCTATAGCAAGGATCATGGAATGAGAGGAGGTGTTGCTTTATACGTCAAACAAGGCCTACAGATTATTTTATACCCCATAATGAATTTAATTGCACTAATGGCACTGTTGAATCATTTTGTTATTAAAATTGACGTCACTCATTTTAGGAATATACTTGTATCAGTGATGTACTGACCTCCTAAAGTTCAAATACTCCGGATTTTTTTTTAAATTCACACTCCTCATTACGAATTTTTTATTTTTTTTTACCAAAAATTGTTATGTTAAGGGATATTTAATGTTGACTTAGACCTTGAAGTTTCAGACCTTGAATATAGCCCAGACTTTTCTGGAAATTATGACGACTTCATCTACTCTACCTGTCATAACTAAACCAACTCCAGTAACGAACCATTCAGCAACTCGTATTGATAACATTATTTTGCAATACCAATCCTTTACCAGCTTCAGGAATTGTTTTATCAGACTTATCAGACTGTCTTATCAAATCATTATCCCATTTTCACTCAAAATCGCAGAATTACTTTGAAGGCCCTTTCAGTTGTTCAATCAACTACTTATAGGGAAACAAAATATAGTTTAGAAAGGATATCATTAATGCAGGAAAAAAATTCGAGTCTTCGTAACCGGGTTTCTTCAGCTGACAAGCAAAAAAAAAAAAAAAAAAAAAATAAGGTCCTCAGCTCATCTCTCCCCTTCCATTTCCAGGTTTGTTTGTTTTGTTTTTTATCGAAAAAAAGGTCTTCAGTGGAAAAACATAACCTTACCGCGCTCATACTTCAAGATTTCCATCTACATGTATTTCTATTTAGTGCCACTTATACGTACTTCCGGGTTTTAAAAAAAAAGTGGGGGGGGGGGGACAAAGTGCTGACAGCTTAAATGTATTCCTGTGTATGATGCACAAAAAGTGTGGGGGCCCGAGCCCCCACAGCCCCCACGGTTCCGCCGGCCATGATACTGAACTTATAACTTATAATTTATGTGTTACTTTACATTGTCATGGATGGATACGAGGTAATATAAACACAACACTGTGTGATTTGTGTAGAAACTTAAAACAATGAAATTGGAGTATACAGTACTGGATCTAAAAAAAAAAAAATGCGATAATAATAAATGAGCCATGTGTATAATAGACTAGGGGAGGGGGCGGGGACCCGGTGGCCGCAAGGTATATGCAGAGACTCCAACTCTCCCGCTTTCGACGGGAGATCTCTCACCGAAAGCCCATTTTTGCAAAAGCCCCCGTTCTCCCGCTTGAGATTTAATTTCTCCCGTCCTGGCTCTGTGTCTCCCGCTTGAAATGATTTCTTACTTATTGTCAACGTATGTTGAAAAATATAAGCCTTAGATAGCACGGAGAGAGAATCTAGAACCCTAGAACTTCGCGCTTTGCGCATATCAAGTTAAAGTCTCCCGTTCGCTATATAGGGGTTTCAGGCGGGAGAATCTCCAGATCAGAAGGGGCTTGGGGTTGGAGTCTCTGTATATGGAACAAGATTACAAGAGAAATACATTGTAAGGAGATTCAACATAAACTTATGTAAAGCTATAACAAGATAAGGTAACACTCACATCAGAGCATTAGCAGTCAACGGCAAGAAAAGGAGAAAAAAGAGCAAACAATTTATGGCAAGAGCATCAGTGAAATGAGTTTATCACCAGTTTGGTGAAGGAAGCTAAACTTTTCATGTCATCTATGAGGTTGAAGTGAAGAGGGAATGTATTGTAAATGTTTTTCGACTAAAACATTTTTGGAGAGAAGCCAAAGTTTCGGAAGCAGGTGTACACCGTCCAAGCTAGCGCTCGGCGCGGGCTCGGAGCTCCCTCTCTCGAACGAAGTCGAAGATTTGATCCAAGCGCTAGCTTCTACAAACTCTAGCTCTATCGATAAGAGCGGATTTTCACACGTGTGTGTGTAGTGTGTACAGTGTTTTACGTGCGTCTACGATACGAGCTTGAAGCTGGCTGTGAAAATTAAAAGTCAAAATGACAAGTCTAAGTAGGTTAGAAAAGCTCGGCACCATTTTTACAAGGTGAGTACCCACAGATCATGACAATTTCGTTTGCTGTTATTGACGCTACCACTGCTGTATGTATTATACTTTAGTAAGTAGATAGTTACGTAGTCACGAGATATGAGTGAATATCTAAATTTAGTCCCATACCTGCAATATTGTGTGGGAAGTTCTACTCCTCACAAGCAACTTACTGGTCATTATAGAAGGCTCCTTGTGTTGGCTGTCGCTGTTGTTCGAATAATATATGTATTGCACATCATAGCAAATGGTAGCCCTGGGGTGCTCCCCTGTTGTACAGTTGTAAACTGGGGGAGGTTGAATGCTTTTCATTCGGGCTGGTCGCAGTCGCAGTTTAACGTTAGACACAAAAATCCGTCTGTCCAGACTGACCAGATCAGATAAGACTAGATCTAGTAGTGTTAGAGCCTAACAGTTAGACTCTAATGTTAGAGGATTTTTTTTTTTTTAATCATTACATATCTATTGAACCTAACAAGTTAGATGTAGTCTCTGAGGAACATAGGCCTATCGCTGACGACACGATACAGACCGATCTTTCGGTCAAGTCGCAGTTAAGCAAAGGGTACATCACCGACCAGACGCTGCCATGCTCTCTATCTGCACAGTGTCTCGTGTCTGCGCGCATTTTTACAGCGACTGGGCTGTGTATAGCACTTAACCCGTCGAGGATGGTTTGATTTGCTACAACCTGCATTTCCCATATTTATAGACACTTGCCCGAGCCGAGCGAGTATACACCCACTTCGGACTTGTCCTCAAAGCAAAGCAGAGCAAAGCAAAAAGTAGACTCTGACTTTTACAAAGGCCACAGCAAGGCAAAACTAAAACTTAAAAGAATGCCAACATTTCTACACTCACTAGTGTAGTCCTTTGCAAATCGTGTATGAATTTTACATTGTGGGTCTACATTGCATAACAAAGTCCAAGATCTCTGAGATCATTTGACTCTAGTCTAGTAGAATATAGGGGTTGTAGCATACCCATCTACAATGTATATGCTAATACTATGATTAAGAACTATTGTATGCATGTAGTAAAGTAGTTCTAGTAACATAACTAGTAGTAGTAGTAGTAGTATAACCTGGCTGGACCTCTTTGTTCTGGGTCAATGAACTCAGAATCAGATATGATGGCTCATGCCATATAGGTAGTGATTATGGTACTGATGCGCAATGCAGGGCTTGTACTGTTTGTAGGTCGAGTCTAATTGAAGTCAAAAGTGGTGTTGTATTTAAATTATGAAAATTAAATCTTTCTAGAGAAAGCAATAATGTTTGGCTTTGCATGTGAAGAATCAAAAATTAAATCACTTCTGTTGTTAATAGATGAGGGGCTATTGCCATGGGTGAGGTAACTTTTCATACAAGTTGTAGCAGAGTCATGACTCATGGAGTCAGATGATGGCAATTCATACAGGTTACAGAGACTCCAACTCTCCCGTTTTCGACGGGAGATCTCCCGCCGAAAACCCATTTTTGCAAAATCTCCCGTTCTCCCACTTGAGTTTTAATTTCTCCTGCCCTGGCTCAATGTCTCCAGTTGGAAATGATTTCTTACTTATTTCTATCGTATGTTGAAAAATAAGCCTTAGATAGCACCAGAGAGCATCTAGAACCCTAGGAACTTAGCGCTTCGCACACATCAAGTTGGAGTCTCCCGTTTGCTAGGGGTTTCAGGCGGGAGAATCTCCAGATCAGAAGGTGCTTTGGGTTGGAGTCTCTGAGGTTAGGGAATCATGTTTGTTGCATGTCATTTCTATTTTTTTTTTGTGAGCAATGGGCAGACATACTTGTACTTGCAACCAGATGCAAAGAAAACTTGCCCTCTGTTTGACAAAAATACTATACATGTAGGTCATTTTCTACCTGAGATTGATTATATAACTACATGGTCTTGACTCAGACATTATGAAAGAGCAGAGGACTACTGACTTTCTCATAATTTTTCACTGAAAAAAAAATCAAAATGAGCCATGTCAGCTTTATTTATTGCCTCTGAGAACTGAATAACTTAACAGTCACCTTCCTTTTCATCCTGCAGAGTGCGGGATCTAATTAGGGCTGGTGTGATGAAGCCAGCCGACAAGCCTGTCTGGTATGACGTCATGGCAGCTTTTCCTCCCAAACAAGAGCCAACCTTCCACCAGTCCATCGATCCGGAGCCACTTCAAGAACTGCTTTATCCAGAGGACAAAATACGGGCGTATGTATTCAAGATTGGGCATTGCGGAAAAAGTTATCATTGCTTTGTCCTTCCTTATTCATGCCGAAGCACTGATATAGTTTTCAAACAAAATTATGGGGTCATAAATCAAATGCCTGTTGGAATGTGATCTGAATGTATTAGATATCATGTGACATCAATCATTCACCTCATCAGCAATTCCTTCCTCTTTTTATTTTTATGCAATGTAAATGTATCACACAGCTAGAATCATGCACTTCTTCTTCTTTTAAAAAAAAAAAAAAAAAAAAAAAAAGTTCTGCAAGTGATATCGCTAGAAAATGTATGAGGGGAAAAAAAGGAAAGATATGAGTGTTGATCTTGCAAAATAAAGTTTATTTGATAAAAAAGGATGACGTGGGTCTTTTGCTGTTTTCTCGTTTTGCAGGAAATTCTATCAAACATACAGAAACCAGCAGACCATAGACCTGGCTAACCAGAGTGCAGTCCATCAATCAATATGTTACAGGTATGAAAAAGGTTTTACTAGTTTTAAAAGTATGATGTATGTGTGTAGTGACATTATTCCTTAAAAGGTCATTCCTTGGGATATGTGTTGATTGTATTCATAGATGGATCTTACACTGAGCTAGCATCCGATCTCGCTGACACAGGATAATTTACTTGGAATTATGATCGCATTGTAATGTCAACATAGAAAGTTGCACTACTCCTAAGAAATATGGCTTGCGAGCAGTTTTGCGGTTTTAAATTTGCAAACTATTTCACGTAGATATTACCACATGCCATTCTTGTGAAAATTTACCAAGGACAATGGACGTTTTGGTTAAAAATGAAAGAAATCAGCTTTTCAAGAGATGTTTATTTCTTCTCTTATACCATATGGGCTAAAGTACAGTAAGCTGTTCTGATCTTTCTCTGTGATATGTTGTGCATTGTTTTCATGTCATCCCATGACATTTTACATGTTTGTTTTCTTTGATACTCATTTATTGGATGTTAACTAAACCTTGGAGAATTTTTCTGTGTGGGCAGGACATGCAAAGTTGTTATGATTTTTTTCTTTTGACTCCCATTAGGGCTGAGTGTGGTTTTAAATTTCAAAGATCTTCATTAATCATTTTCCTGATCCGCAAGTAGTACAACCGAGTGTTATTGCATTAAGATGATTCTCAGCGGAAAGAATGTTGTTCATGATTACTGCACTGGTGCCCTGATAGGTCAATGATGTGAGTGGGACTGTGGCCTGGGACATAAGATGTATTTATAGAATGGATAGCGAGAATCCTGCGATCCCATTGGTCGAGAGCTATGTGTTTATTTATACTGGCCGCACGCTGAGTCACAGTGGTAAACATGTTATCGTGCACTTGTAGCAAAAGTATGCGCACTGGTAACAAAGGTTCGCGCATTAAGCAAGCGTTCGCGCACCCAGTACGAGACGCCTATCGGCTAAAACAATCATGCATCAGTTTTTACTGATGCATGGTTCTGAAGAGAAACAACCATGCGTCCAGTAAAAACTGACGCATGGTTTTCGGGCTCTCGTCTATGGCAAGCCAAAAGGAAATGCATCCAGTAAATTTGTCATCAGATAACAGATAGAAAAATGGGTCTTTGGCAAGAAAATTACCCATTCTACAAAACAGATGACGCACATGTCTTCTCGTGCGTTAGTCGGAATATAGTGTGCATGGGGTAACTATGGAATTTAGCCTAAACCCACTCGGCTTCGCCTCGTGGGTTAAGCATTCCTTAGTTTACCTTATGCACACAATTCCAACTGACTCGCTGAGACCTGTGCGTCATTTGTATACTATCTTCTCATCTAAGATCGGATTTTCACCAAACTTAGCACATGGCTCCACAGATAATTTCCACTTCTGTCAGCATTATCTTTAAAGTGCAATTCAGATTGTGCATCCGTGTGTTGAGCTTAAACTGTTTACATTTTCAGCTTGTTCTTGAAAACCCAGTGATGGATTTTCACTAAGTTTGCCAGGTACAAAGTTTTTAGCATCCTTCAGGTGAAAGGATATCACTTTGCTCAGATAGGCACCATGGCCCTCACCCAGATTGAGGAATCTTAAAAATCATCATCTATTGCAAAAGTGGAAATTTTTACAGAGTTTGAATTTTTGCGCATTTCATGCAGCCAAACACCAGCACAAGCATTAAAGCATGTGAATATTTTTTCTTGCCATTTGTTCCATTTGTTGATGCCTTGATTCCATGGAATTAGAAACACACAAAACTCATCTTACCCAGCCATGCACAAAAAGTTAAAAAAATACTCGCACAAACATATCCACTGTAACAGTAGCAAAGAATTAAGTGACAAGCTAAGTTTTAAAAAGTTTTAAAGTTAAAAGGGCGTATCTTACTAATCGCCACGACTGCCGCAATTGACACAACTGATCAATTGCTGTAACTCATGTGACTCAGGAGACAAAAATGGCTTGCTCTCTCACCAAGAAGGTGACTGGACGGCATCTTCAGAGGCATCTCCAAAAAGATGATAATTTATTAGTTCAAAAGTCTCCAAGATGTTGCCATGACATCGCTGAGACACCTTCTTAGTTGCTGAGACAGATCCGCAATGTCTCCAGTAGTTTCACCAATGGGTCTCCGCAAAGGCACAGATACATCTTGGAGACCTTGTGAATGAAATAAGTCTCTGCACCTTGGCTGCGACTAGAAGGAGATGTCTGCGAGATGTCTCCACAGCCAGCTGGAGACTGGAGTGGAAAGAGTCTTCAAAAAATTGAACATCTGAAATTCTCTCATGACTCCCTAGAGACTCAGCTACATTCCAGGAGAATAGGACGAGGAAGACTCGAGTCAGCATCAGTTCGCCAGCTAGTCTCCAGCCGAATGAGATACCCACTTTGAAATATAAAGCATCTTTTGCTTGTGGGCAAACTTTTGTCTTTTGACATTGTCTCATAAAACATTTTGAAATTTGGATGGGGGAGGGTTTGAGAGGGTCGACAATACATATATTACCGCTGAAACTTTTTGAAAGCACCCATCAAATTGGCTCCCTTGATGTCTGACCTCTCATGCCAGCAACTTAAGACTTTGTGTACATCCAGGTGCATTTTATGGACACAACTTTGTCCTCTGGATCCATTTGAAATCCAAAGAAACCCCATACAGTGTTTCTGTGGTGTGCGTGTGTGTGTGTTATATGTGTGTGTGTGTGTGTGTGTGTGTGCATGTTTAAAGATATAAGAC
This sequence comes from Diadema antillarum, assembly GCF_040938485.1. NCBI lineage: Eukaryota > Metazoa > Echinodermata > Echinoidea > Diadematoida > Diadematidae > Diadema > Diadema antillarum. Next base: position 1,191,122 of record NW_027271238.1, on the reverse strand, counting down.
ACATTTGCTTAAACTATGTTTCAGTTATTCAGGTAATTCTACCGATCCGATGGAGTGTAGACGGATACATGTGTGTAACTCCCTGTATACCAAATAATCCCTTTAAACTCAGGTACATTCAAAGATATAAAACACATTTGCTTAAACTATGTTTCAGTTATTTACGTAATTCTACTGACTCGATGGAGTGTAGATGAAATCTCCCTGTATACCAAATAATCCCTTTAAACTCAGATACATTCAGGAGTACCAGGAACTTGAAGCAGCTGGTAGTCAGACAGAGGAAGAACTGATGGTTGCAACAGAAGCTGCCTTGGCTGCAGATGGCATTAACCTGCGGAGAAAGGGAGCTCCACAGAAAAAGCCAAAGGTGGAGGTGAGTTTTGGCTCAGGTTTAGAAAAGAATCTCTGTGTAATTTACCGTAATTGATATTTCCAGAACTCCCTCTCAACTGGCATCGTATCTTCAACAATTTCCTGTTTTTGTACCTTCAGATTTTAAGGTGTTTTTTGTCCGTCTGATGTTTTACTTCTGTCTAGCCCTCATAGTGGAAGCGAGACATAGGCGTCACTTTTCCTCCTCATTGGCATTGGCATTGTCAACAATTTGGTGAATTCTCTCTATTTAAACTTACACAGCTTTGAGCTAAGACCTGCAAACTCACACCACAGGTACATAACCTAAAGATGTCAGTCAAGTTTGAATGTGGGTGAAGTCTGACATGGTCAAAGGTCAAAATGTCAATGAACTTACAGTGAAAAAATGCTATAATCACAAATTGTCATAATATGCAGGCTAGACCTGCTTGGGGTTTGCATTGTTTGTTCTCTTTTTCAGTCCCCATACTGTAGGATACCATTCTGATTTCCCCATATCGGTGCATATTAAACTTTAGGTGTTTGCTTTTTGTGTAATTGTGCCACTTGAAAATTTGAAGTTACTATCTAAGAACCAGATAGTTAGGAATTTAGAACCCTGACCCTCCAAATATTTCAATTTGTGAGTAAGAAGCATGCAGTTATCTCTTGATATCATCTTACTGATTCAAAGATAGCAAGTAAAGAACAAATTTATTTTCTTAGCAGGAAATGATAATATCAAAAAAAAAAACCAGAGGAAAAGTTTCATTGCATGCCAAAGGATATATGCAGGAATTGATCACTCACTGCACTTCACCACCCTCCTATTCCAAAGCTGTAAGAACATCCTTTTACTCAGATGTATCTCTGCAGGTGTCTTGTGAGTCCATATTGATATGTTCCCCCCCCCCCTTTTTTTGTGTTGTGTATGTGTTTGTTTCCAGGCAAGGACTCCAGATGCTCCTCCAGAGCTGGGTGGGCTCGCTAAGCTATTGAAAGATGCCCTCAACAAGAACGAGATTGAGAAAACATGACCAGACTTCAATGAGCCCCCTTGAGGACAGTAAAGACTTGGTTGACATCTAACCACCGTTGGACTTCTTGTCACAGAGGAACTACCATGGACAATGGGGCAAGCTGTAGAAGTGTGCAGATACAGTCCTCCTCTGACCAATGGGATACTGCAGTAAAGCTTAACTTCTGGGGGGCATGGTGTCCGTAGCATTTCTTTTCTTTTTTTTCAGCAGTGAATGATACATGGCTTGTCTCTGAACATAAAGTGTGAGTATGACCCCGTTTACAGTGCGACTGGCCCAGCCCCGCTTCAGTGTAAACGCGCAAAAGGCCAAATGCGAGGCCAAAATTGGCTCGGGAGGTGGTCTCGGCCGTGGCCGAGCCGTGGCCGAGCCGCGGCCGAGCCCGACCTTTTCTCAGTGTAAACGCAAACTGGGCCAAATGCGCGGCCAATTTTAGTCTGGCTTCCAAACCCTCTGTCTGTACTATTTCGCTAATCAGGATATTAACCCCCTCAATGTCGAAAACTAGTATAGTTTAAGGTGGTTTTGTCCTGCAAAGGATTCTTTCCTTCGGCAAAGGCCTTTGCCCGAACGGCAACTTTGTCGCCACGGTATTCAGTTGGCAAAGGGTCTGAAAACCAGACAATACCAAATTGCATTTGTTTACAAACAGAGCGCCACTACGACAAAATATTGAAAGGTTTGAATCAAAAGCACGGCCGAGCCCGGCAGTGTAAACAGACAAAATTGCGGGGCCCAGCCTCGAAATTGAGGCTGGGCTCGGCCGCGGCTCGGCCCAGCCCCGCACTGTAAACGGGGTCTTAGTAAAGCATTATTTGAATATGTCAGCAAAGAAATAAAGATCCTTTTTATCTTGAGAAAAGAGAAGTAACAACTTGATGGACGTAGATTTACTTCAACACTGATGTCTGATACAATGAAGAAATGTGATTAGCATGGAAATTACTGTGAGATGATATGTGAAGAGGGTAAGAGCTGTGGTCATATTTGCCAGGTGTAGTTCAATATCTGCTGGACAAATGTGATAAATATAAAAACATACCTGTGTATTTTGTCAGAATGTGAAATGGAAAATATGCACATGATGTTTGAAGTACAGTAATGTATGATGATAAATGCAATGATAAATGATGTTCATATTCAACCCATTTGAATGCTTCCTAGAAGTATATAAATTCTCAAACTTTCAGTTATGTAACAAATAGAATAACCTCCTCTCAATCAGCCAGTGAACTAGAGTATACTAGACTCCCGATATAACAAAAGTCCTCCAGACTGGCAGGTTTCTTTCATTATAACAAAATTTCGTTATAACCAACCAAACGAGTCTACAAAGGACTTAGTAAAGTCGCCCTGACACATGCATGGATTGTTCATGCATTCGTATTCAATGCCACAGCATACTTGCAGTGGTGACCTTTTCTTCTTTTTTTTGTCTTTTTTTTTTGTCATATGATTTGTTTCAGCTGGTTCATGTAATTCCGCACTGCCCCACATATGACAAACACTGGAAAGGCAAGCTTGAACATACACTGCACATACATGTAGTTCCTGGAGGATGATGCATGATTCCCGAAAGGTTCAAAGAATTTGCCCCAAAATATAGTCAATGTCAAAATTTGAACATGTTGATAATTTTGTCTTGCATTTCATGCATTGACCAGCGTCCTTCCACACATTGTCATGGATGTTTTCTGCATTGGCATGAAATTGTACGCGCCAATGCACTAACCATGCGCAAACCTTTATACATTGTACATGTATGTGAAAGTGTTGGGGCGGTTTAACAAGCAATTCCACCCACCAGATCATACTCGAAGCATTTCAGTGCTTGGTTTGTGCTAAGTTATTATGGGCAAATGTTATGCAAGCTTTTTGGTGTTTGAAAAGTTTTTGTAATAAAGGTATGCATGATATAAAAAACATGTTGGGGTACTGGTCTACTGTGTTGAGTCAAGGAGGTTTGAGACCTGGAGTTCCAACTGGCTATAATTATTCAAACAGTTCTCGGGGTTTTTTTTAGGGATGCACAGAAGAATTCCACAGGTGTTTTTGTGCCTTTGATGATTGGGATCTGATGCTTCCATCTTTCTGAGCAATCTGAAGATTCATTTTGAATACTGTTGGGTACATATTTTGCTTCTTTAGTCATCAAATGAAATGAAATTTCACCTAATGATAAACCTTAAAAAGAAAAGTCAAACCTGTCCAGAAATAAATGCAAAAGTGTAAATCAGAGCTGAATGTTGTGAAAGTGTTTGAAACTGTACCTCCTGGAGAATTGACTTTTCCTATATAATTTCTGCAAGCAAATGTGATATGGTGTAACCTTCATGCAGAATTTTTGTAAATTGATATGCCAGATTAGTGGCCAGACATGTCCAGTCAAGTAATTTTGACTAGTCTTATGAAATTATAGGTCTTTGTGCAATTTCTATTTGTACATCCTTGTGTCTTTACCATTATGTACTGTCATAGTTTATTAGTAAGGATGGCAATAAGTAATTATGTGGTACCATCATAAAGATATACATGTATCTTCTTGGAGAGAGTGGCTGGTCACTGTGCGATGAGACTTGAATTGATTGTCTTCCTATCTGTGTGAGGCAGATCCAGTTTGGTACAAGCTTCAAATATTTTTGAGTGGCTGCATCAAAATTGGTTCAAAGGGAATGAAGCTGTTGTGACTCCATCTATTGAACCTCCTTGGTTGGATAGAAAATGACTGACATTACTCCATAAAGCAGGCCACCTGTTTATAGAGAGATGGACCTCATTAAAAAACAACAAGAAATGATATATATATATATATATATATATATACTCCTAGATGGGTCATTTGGAAGACATTTCCATTTGTTTTATATGCAAATTTGTTATATACATGTTCAATGGCAGTTTACGCAATGGAGACACGAAAATTGTCTCCTTAATGACCAGTTGTCTCCCTAATGAAGACACTTCCCCCCAATATGTCTCCCTAAGGTGCCATCTAGATATATATATATATATATATATATATATATATATATATATATATATATTTAGATATATAGATATATTATGTAGATATGTTCATAAAGGGAAATTTACATTGAATTGAGAATTTTTTGAATAAAAATTATGAAAGTGGACTTAACACAGCAGCAGGGGTTTGAAGTGATATTAAATGAATGCGAAGAAAATAAGAACAGTTTGTGTATCAGTGAAACATTTCGGGAACAGAAAGTAGCGACATGTAGTACGTACTTGTCATATTGGAAAGCACATTTAATCGATGTTCAAGAGTCACCAGTGTGTTTAATGTGTACACATGCACACAAAAAGAGGCACATACACACACACAACACACATGCATGCACGTTGTTCTTTTTTTTTAATGCAAGCTCACACCAGGTAAACGCTCCCACACACATACACACAAAATATTATGATTATTATTTTTGCTTTGTCTTCAATTCTTCAAAAATCGGGTAGTGCATTGAAGATGTCTGAGATAACACTGTTCTCTTCAGCAGCAGAAAAATACTGATGAAGTAACAGACATTTTGTATACAAAAAGAAGATGGAAGTCTTGTGCAAAGCCTGTCACAGTGACATGATCCCGCTGACCTTTTTAGATGCTGATTGACCGCCAGGCAATAAATTATAACAAGACATATGATTAGATAAGATGGCAAAAAGATGCTTGTAACTTGGAAACATATGTACATGTATGTATATACATATGTCAAAGGAAAGGCTATCCCATTCACTACAGTGCTTTGGCCGCCATGTTTTTTTACTCTCCTGAACATTTGTCATTTTTGAGATACGAGGTCTTGTCACCCCAGCGACGATATATATATTATATATAAGTATATGTATATATATATATATATATGTATATGTGTGTACTAATTATTGCTGTTATTATATATATATATATATATATATATGAAGAGTTTGTTCGCAAAATCCGATAAGTCCATTTTTTAAGATTTTGAAGTACGGTCTCTGTCATAAAGTACAAAATAATCCCTTTTAGATGATATATTGGTCACTACATATTAAGGTACATTTTTGAAGTTATGGTCAAAAGAAGCAAAAAATTGTACACATGTCGGTGTGATGATATAAAAGATAAAACTGAAACCAAGTTCATGCTGTAATTACTAATAATATATATACATACATACATATATGTATATATACACACACACACACACACACATTATATATACCAGGTATATATGTATCATACACTTTATATACATGCACAGTTAATACCAATGATCTCCTAAATTTTAGCATAATAACATGAACAAACTTTGCAAGTTTCGACAGTGTTTCGACATCTTTAGTATCAACTATTTTAGGCATTTTCAGCGTGTCTGGGAGTTTTGTACACTAAGCTGGGACATATTTGTCCTTATCTCCTCAAGAATTTATGCGCACTCAAAAAGATAATGTAATTCATCACAAATCATACCTAAATTACAAAGATTACATAATCTATTATGTCAACAAATACCCTCATAACATCCCTTCACGCAGTGTATCCTATTTGATGGCTGCCACATCTAAATTTACACAAATTTATTGAATAAGGTTCTAAGATGTGAACATTTTAAAATCCTGTAATTTACACACTATTTTCAAAAATTTTGCTGTGCCATGTCTTGTGAGTGTAATTATTTACCTGTAATGAGATATCAGTCTGGTTTCTGATGTAATCCTTTCCACCAATGTGCCCTTTGCAGCGATGAAAGCATACCATCCAGCTAAACCTGCTACCAGTACTAGTGTTCTCTCATCATTGGGTTGGAGGGTGTTAATTTTCTGGGAAGTTCAATAATACAAGCAGACGGCCTGAAAGCTAGACTAGATAGATTATCTGTCGCATATTACTGCAGTTCATTGCTTGGAACAGGGAGGTGAGAAGCCTGCCTTCATGGAAGCATGTGTGTGTGTTGTTGCCTGTGTAAGTGTTTGATTCTTGTTTCTTTCACTGTTCATGGTGTAATGGAAGCTCATTTTTTTTACTTTGAAAAAAAAAGCAACTCATCAACGGTTTGTTGGTATGGTAGGGCTTGCATTTCAATTTCAGTGAGAGCATAAAATAAAGGAGACTTCATTGTGACATTTGTAGTGGCAAGAATTAGACAAAAAATAACCTAGAAGAAACTATCTTCCCTATAGGCCAGGCTATATTTGAAAAAGAAAAGAAAAAAAGGTAGACATGACAAACTGAAGCTGCTGGATTTGAATTTTCCAACATTCATAACTAATACCGACCAGTCTTGTTTGAATTTGATGTTTCATTTGGGCACTTAAGATTTCTCGTGGTGCTGTTCTCATCTCCAGTCAGTTAAAGGGATGGTATATATAGTATTGATGGATTGGGTTTTTAATTTTTTTTGCGAGATACCAAAAAACCACTTATGTAAATATTACAGAGCATACCATTCTACGAGGTATTCAAAGTTTATTAGATGAAAATCGGTTTTGGAATGGCTGAGACATTAAAAAACAAAGTAAAACAAAGCGATCTTAGTAAAAGATGGGTCCCACCTTTTATTAGAACTGCCCTATTTTGGATATCTCAGCTGTTTCAAAACCAATTTTCATCAAATAAATGTTGAATCCCTCTTGAATTACATACTCTTTCATATTTCATATGAGGTTTCTCATTATCTCACACAACAAAAAAGTTCGAAACCTGAAGTTAGGTCTCAACCAAACCTATACATTCCCTTAAATGTAGCAAATTTGAAGCCCAGAAGAGCACATTGTCCCTGCTTCATCGACATAGTCAAATTTCAGAATAGAAAGCAGTCACTATTGTTCATCCCAGACTGTCTATCATAGATTCAGAGTTAGGAATATTGCATGGTGACATGTACTGGCAGAATTTCATTACAAATCTTGACACTAACTAGTCTGATATTTCACGTGGCGGCAAAAAAATTGCTTTTTTTTCACTTCGTTACCTTAACTGATTCTTTTTCTGATGATTTTTTTTTTCCCAATGGGCATTGTGTTAGGCATTTTGAGCGCTCAGACAGAAAGGTAAAATAAACAGTAGTATGACTTGTACCGGTCAAGGAAGAAAATGATTTTACTGGTGTTGTTGTTGTTGTTGTTGTTGTTGTTGTTGTTGTTGTTGTTGTTGTTGTTGTTGTTGTTGTTGTTGTTGTTGTTGTTGTTGTCGTCGTTGTTTTTCTTTTTTTTATACCGAGTTTTCATATTATCAATAGCGCCATCTATTGTTGTGATGATGTGTTACATTGGGATTCGTCCTGTGTTTTGTAATCTTTTTACGTGTACATCATACACACACGCACACATACAAATGCCTTTATTCCATTGTGCACTGTACTGTGCGACGACTTTCTCTGTACACTGTACCTAAACATACCTTCAACGTACCCGTGTCGTGAACCTACGTTAGTTATGTGCAGAAGGAGGTACATATTGCTTATATATTTATCCGGCACCGTTGTTGTGTTTACCTGAGAGATTGTGTCTTGGACGACAGCGAAACGCCGTTTAAAATTTGTCTGTCAAATGTCATTATCTAGATGAAGTCAAGAACTTAGCTGTCCAAACGGAAAAAGACCTGGTAAGAACTTTATGTAGACTTTCTCTAAAGGCAAAACCAAGTCTGCGCTACGATGGGCTGAATACCTTGCCGGAAGCCGGCTGGCTGGCTGTCACATCACAGTAAATAAGCGGCGCGGCGAGCATTTTACCCGGCCCGTGGAGGTAGCATCACCTCTGCGGGTCTGGTATAAAATCACAATATTTTGTTGGTAGGGTTTTCGGCGAGATGGTGCCAAAGTAAGCCTACCCTAGCGCCGGGTTTTCATCCTAAACGTTGATTCTTTCTGTCAAGATCAGGCAGTTAGCCATAAAACAAACGATGTTGCATTTATTTATTTATTTTCACGAAAGTAGACTCTACACTACAGACAGGGACTCTCTCTCTAACGTTAGCTAGAAATAGGCCATATTCATCTGAGCTGAGCTGAGTAACTACTAACGTGTTTAGTAGTTAACCTAAGATGTAACGTTAGTGAGTGGATAAACGTTACAATTTCTTGTGAAGACACCGGAAATCCACTGACAAGACAAGTGACATAATCATTATTTATGGGTAACTCGGCTCACTGTACAACTACAACTAACTGGATGTCCAGTAGACATACACATCCCAATGTTTTATCCTTTTCTGCTAGTAGAAGCATGCATCCATAACTGACCATTTAGGCCTAACGTTAGACCCTACCTGTACCTACAATTGTACTACAGACAGTTTTTAGATGTGTTCGCATTGCCATCACGTACTAAATCAAATCATATCAGGCCATAGAATGTGATGTTTGGTTTCCGGGGGTGGGGGGGGGGGGGTGGGGTTGTGTGTGTGAGTGTGTTTTCCATGAATCTAGAACTGTATGAAAATCGTCCTAGCCTATTAAAAGGAAAAAAAAAGTTTGGCATTAGTAGAATCTAGTGCAATCACACAGATACAGCTCATACAATGTAGAGTCCGTAGAGAAGAGAGGGATGGTTACTACTACTAGAACATTGGTAAATTCCAGTCCAAGCTAATTAGACAAGGTTCAAAATTATCATTATTCCACTACACTAGACAGTGGGTACAAGAGTAGCCAAACCCAAAATCAAGGTGGACTAGCCAAGATCTCAGTTACTTAATCAGTCTATTTTGATTCAAAATACAGTGTATGTGGCTACTTCATTGTGGATATGAAACTTGAAAAAAAAAAATCCAAAAGTTTCAGCCTGTTTCTTTAACATGTATTGGGATGTTCGTTCTGCTGACGAGCGTGGTTCCACCACCCTCACAGTACACCAGATTTGTTTCCCCTTCTACTTTAGCCAGACTTTTCAGCAAAAAAAAAAATCCTCAAAGGAATAAGCTGAACCTTTCAGACTTCACACAATGAAATAGTGCACATTGTGTTTATGAATGGGAGTTGTGTGAAAAGTGCAGTCCTGTTTATTAATGAACATGGCTGTAACAAAATAAAAATTCAGGTCCTCTATCATTTACGTGTATATCTTTACAAATACATGTAGGCACCATAGCTAACTGTTTCAGCTTTAACACAATGCCGATATAATGTATTGTAAGAAGACTGCCCATCCCAAGGACTTTGTTATATTAATGGGAGTTGCCTTTAGTACTCCCATTTCTAATCCCACATGAAAACAGAGTTCCATGCCTCAGAGTAAAAAAGAAATACAATGTGAATATGTACATATGCGATGCACTGTTGTACACTTTTGTATGTCACTAAAAACTAGAAAGAAAAACCCTAATTTGTAGAGTACACTGAAGGAGGCCATTGCCTAGAAAGCAAAAATTATTGTATGATACAATTCTACTAGTAAAATTGTAGGTGGAACATAACTTGCCTAGTTAAAGTTAAATGGCCCCTGAAATCCAAATGCATGTTGATACAGACTGTATGTGTTGATTTACACTGTGTGATACCCTCAACATCACTTTTGCGGTGAAACAAATATCTAGAAACATTCCATATATTTTTAACAACTTTTTTTTCTTCTATTTTTCTTCAGATTACTTGGGAATCCCCACAAAAAAAAATCCTTCCAAACCAATATTCCTCAGATGACCTCATCTGTCAATCATTGCTAAAGTACTGAAATGTAACAAAAGACATTGGAATGCACCTTCCCCTCAACTCAGCATAACTTTCATGTTTCTGTGATAAAATGTGACTAACAAAAGACATGGCGAGGGAACATGCAAGTTATGCTGAGTCGAGGGGAAGGTGCATTCTAATGTCTTTTGTTAAACATTTCAGTACTTTAGCAATGATTGACAGATGAGGTCATCTGAGGAATATTGGTGTGAAAGAATTTTTTGTGGGCGTTCCCGAAAAATCTGAAGAAAAATAGAAGAAAAATCAGTAAAAATATATGGAATGTTTCTAGATATTCGTTTTACCGCAAAAGTGATGTTGAGGGTATCATATTAAAATCAACACAAATCAACATGCATTTGGATTTCAGGGGCCCTTTAAAGTTAAATTTGAGGGACATTCCCGACAATTTTCATAATTTCACATCATGTGCATTTAATGCATAAATCAACAGCCCCATGTGCAGATTTGTGGAATTTATTGTGGTCCTTGAGCAGAGGAACCAATACTCTAAAAAACCTTAAACAAATAACACTGAACAGTGTTGATGACATATTAGGCTCACACATATTATTTCAAAAATGTAGTACTATCAGACATTACAGTATGGTATTACACACTACTTGCTTAACATTCAATGACAAGTTCACTGTGTAAAATCTATACATGCCTTCTTTTGTTTTGCTTCCTTGAGACTCAACATCTCATGAATGCGTTCTTATGGTGAGGCTGCCATGTCATCACCATTCATTGCAATTTGTTACAGATTTTGAAAACAGTTTTATTCCCCATCCCAATCACTATGTAAATTCTGAAGCTCTGTACTCAGTATAGCTAAGTTATGTTCAAACGTTAAAGTCTGATAAGCATCCGGAGGTCTTCTGTAACTCTTGAAAATGAGCTTGGACAGACAAATACAATGTCAGTAGATTGAACACCTTTTTTAAAGTTTAGTCACACCAGATTTAAGAGGAATTACAGAACTTTGTATTCTGTATAAAATTATCAATACATGAAGTGGGGAGAAGGAAGAAGTGAAGGATAGCAGGAGGAATAAGAAAAGGAAGAAAAAAAATCAAGAAAAATAAGGAAAAAATGTAGGATAAACAGGAAACCTCAGATTATCCATGTTTGTTTTTATTGTTTTTAAAAGAAGACAGATATTGCAACTTTGTAGTTTCTGTCTCAAATCTAACAGAGATCTGTAAACCACTGTAGGACTTGATCAACTGTAAAAAGGTCAGCAAATAGGCTGTTTTGGTTTTGTTTTTGTTTTTTCAATCTTGTGAAAGCAAGCATTAGGCCTATATAGTTGTCTTATCAGTGTAAAGTACAGTGTACAGTGATTGATGAGGAATTGTCAACAAACCAGTGCTGATCAAACTAATGTGTGGAAAAAGAGGGAAGATGTAAACTGGTACGCATGTGTGTGCATGTGTGCTGTACAATGTTTGTGTGTGTGTGTGTGTGTGTGCGTCTTTGTTGTGCTTAGCTGTGTGGTAAGTATTCATGTATAAAAGCAGAGTGAAAGAAGGCAATGAAAATGGTAACCCATGGAGCTACTGTTAGTAGCTCCATGGGTAACCTGGCATTATGTTTAATCAACCTCTGAAGCACACTTTTGGCTGTGGTATTATCGGCCTGTACATTGTAAATGTCAAATTGTGACATACAGCTGTATACATACTGAACGTACAATACATACCGTTAACTTTTGTGCGCTGTGAAGAACAGGAGGAAAAGGCAAAAAAAAGATGTGAAGGATGGCAGTCAACACCACAGTCCTGTTCGGTTGTATACTAGTATTAAAATGTTGTGGAGGGTAGGGATACAGCCTATTATGCCTTTTGTTGTGATTTCCTTCATTGATTTATAGTGCAGCTGTTTGCATGGATTGAGGTTACCGGTATACTTGTAACATGACGTACACCATATACAAATGTACATGTTGTATGACAAATGTTGTATTACAATATTGATACCCTGTCTGTTATTTTCTGCATTTGCTGCAATGGGAAGCATTTTGTTCAAAACAATGTGGATGTCCAGACCAACCCCCCAACCCCACCCAAGACACCCACACACAAACACACACACACACACACACACACACACACACACACACACACACACACACACTTTTTGTTTTATGATAGTCTTTATTTGAGTTTCATTCAATACCAAATCCATATTGACAATGAAATTGATATTACCAACAACAACAAAAGCAGCTGTATTCTTCTTTCTTGTGCTGAGCATGAATCATTTGTCCAACATACAGTACAATATTTTGGGGTTTTTTTTTCCAAATCATACCATGTTTATAGAAGAGAAATGACATGAAATTCTGCATTACTCTCAGAAAAAGCTATCTGGAACCTAATCAAGCCAATCCAAATGTGCCTTATTACACACGCACACAAGAAATTGTGCTGCTAAACCACTTTTTTTTTATGTAAACATAACTTCCTTCTTTTATTGCAGAGCACACGCTATATATACAAAAATATATCAAATTAAGCATAACTCTTAAAACGGAAAAAAAAAAAAAACACACACACACACAACCTACAAACAAGAATATATTCTTGTTATTTGGTTTTCTCCCAGTTCATTGTGTCACTGCTGGCAACCATGCAGGGATAGCCTGGTGATAGTGACGCTGTCCGGAAAGCAGTTGCTGTACATGTACAGAGATGACAGGTTGGAATCCCAAGTGCTGGTTCCTTTTTCTGGCATTTGTGTTTAAAAATTGAAGATCAGCAGAACTTTGCGATGTTATTCACTATAAATGCAGAGGATGTCACATGGCATACTGTACATCTGTTACAACACATCTTTTTGCCGTGCAATACCCAGTCTTGTACTCTAATCTTATTGTCACATGTTGTGCAGTGCCACTTTAATATTTTGAGCCATCTGGTATCAATTTAAGTTTGGACTTGTTGCTTCAGCATGAGTGCCTGTACACCATTGTACGTACTTGTAGTACCTCTGTACATGTGTATTTCCCTTCCACTGAAATTTTGTTTGATTATTGTGCTTGAAATTCCATGAAGCTACAAGTGTATTGCTATTTTTGCCTTGCGTTATCAAAACAATATCCTTTGGGTCTAGTTTTCCTTCATACAGCTGTAGTTGTGAAGATGATAGTGTATTCATTCAGGACACAATACTGTATGTTGCATGTCACAGTGTGACCTGTGTAGGTCAAACTGCATTTCTTCCTTGTCATTAGCTTGTTTGAAAAAAAAAAAAGTGTTTATGGCCTTTTATTTAATACAGTTGTATGTTACTTGGCAGAATTTACAAATTGTAGGTGTGCTGTATTGTACAGCCTTCTTCCTTCCCTATTTTTCTGTTGCCATTACACATTCACATCTGACTTTATCAACGAAATTGGTCACTGAAATTGAAGAGGTGATTATAAAGTCTTTCATTTTCTACAGCATATGTGCACCAACTATAATGCAAGTTATTTCAAAGTGACTTTTTAAATACGTTTCAGGCATTGTTGAAAATAGTTTGTGTCATTGTTTGTTTGTTTTTTATTCCCTTCCTGTACCGCAGCATCTAGAATCAACATGGCAGAAGGAGGTTATGACCCGTGTGAGTGTATATGGTCACATGAGAATGCCATGAGGAGGTTAATAAATATGGTAAGTCAGCTATTTGTCTACAATATTCTATACAAGTGTTGGTTTGGTTTAGTTGTTGTCTTTTTTTGTTAGATCTTTTTGTCAGTATTATTACAATTAAGTCATTTGTCACAGCTGATATGTGCAGTATCATACATTTTTTTTTTTTGTAGCTGATGTGGTGTGTAGTGTTTCATTCGTCAGGACACTACAAGAATTAAGGCATGGCATGGATGTAGATTTTTTTTGTTTTGTTTGTGGACTTAGGTAAGTCATAACTGCACTCGACAAGTTGATATTCTTTACCCCAAGATGCCTAAAATGCTGTAATCAGGATCAATAGAGACTTTCCATTTCTTTACATGTAAGGTATGGATAAGATCACATAACATCCATGTAAAAGGGTTTGAATTCTTCAGATGGATATGGACTTTTATATAGATCAATGGTATTCTCTTGAGTTGTCAGATCTCTGATCTTTCTGTCCCATTCCACAGAATTTTGTTCTTTGCTTTATCATGCACATGCTCATTGAACCAAGCTTTATACTCACACACAAAGTAAAGACACATGTTTGGCACACATTCCATACTCCCAAATGTAATCAATTTAGGTGTCTATTGAATTATAATATGTATGAATACTGTGTACATCAATCAGAGAGAAAGCTAGAACAGACAGTGTTACAAAGTAAAAACAACAACAACAAACAAACAAACATTACAGGTGCAGATGCTGGCAGAAAGGAGAATTTACTTTGACTGCACCCAAAATGATGCGTAGGATACAATGTAAGGCAGGGACACACAGACATGAAGTATTGTTACAGCAAGATGCAGAAGTTGGGACCCTTACATGTTCTAAAACAATGCCAGGTTGCACTTTCAGAAAAAAAAACAACAACTCTGTATTGTCAGTTTTTCCATCAAATGTATGTCATACACAGTACATTACTTTTGTAGATTAAGCAATAATATGTAATTGACTATATATCATAAACAGAGCTACCAAGTCTCACGCATTCTGCATGAGACTCAAGCATTTAGGGGCCATCTCACGATCTCACGCATGACACCCATTTTTCTCACGCATCAGGCGAAGTCTCCAACTTGGGCCTATAATAATGAGCATAGCTCAAAAGATTTAAGTGATAGTTGCAATTGAAGGTATATTTCCCTTTTGTCTTTCAAAATAAGTAACTGCACCTGATCGCACCATTACAGACAAGAGCTAAAAATTGAAAAAGCTCCCAACCATGGGAGGCCACAGGGGGGAAAAACCCCTCCCACACCCTCGCTCGCGCGCACATTCGCATGCCGAGATGCCGAGTCATGAAAGTCTCACTCATACATTTTTTTTGAACTTGGCATCCCTGCATAAATGATTGGAAATTACAATGTTTCATAAAAAGATTCAGCTTGAATCATAATTAAATTGTTAAAAGTATCGTCTTATAGAGAGCCTTCAGCAGTAACAACTCTCAAGAAATTTGTCATCTTCACTTGGGAGACAGCCTGTCAAGTCTAAATTTCTTGACGTTCTGTAGATGCTATCTGAGATACTGTACCAAATCGAAATGGATAATGGTTACACAGCAGGAAGTACAGTATCACAAAACATGGAAGAGGCAACAGGATACCAAATATGTATTGAGTTTGAAAGTTAAAACCACATCTCTAGTTGAGCAGAGAAGGCAAGAAATCAGGCTTCAGATTACTTGTGTTATAAACAGCTAGTCATCTACATTTTGTGAAAAGAAGGTGAAAAGAATTTGGCCTGCTAGAACAGAAAGATTTTAAGATCTAGGTTTGACATTTGTGGTTATTATACAGTGTAGGTGCACATGAACATACGATACCCTGTGTAAGCTGTTCTCATTAGTGCGATGTTGACTTTTGTTGTAGTTTTAAATGATCGGTTGTAAACCTAACTGTGAAATAGTTTAGAGAGAGTAAAGATCATCTGTTCTATGGACAGAAAGTGAAAAGAAGGGGAAAAAATAAATTTCCCCCCTCGGAAATAAAGATTCAAATAGATTTGCTGTTTTGATCGGAAGTACACTGTGTAGGGCCTATACGTATGTACACTAAAGCTTTTCTATATTAATTTGTGCATCATTTTCTCCATCGTGTATTGCGATAACATTGTTTTATGTAGCCATAAGATTATGTTTCTGTGGATATTTTATACTATTTTATTTGCTATTGCCATTTTGTATTTTTGTGGCTTGTTTGATGTCTTTTGCTTTGATTTATTCACTGGATTTGCCGTCCCTGATTCACCCAATACTTCGTCACTTGAATGACACTTTTTTACATACGGTTGGGTTACACGATCAGCCTTATGTCAAGGACTTTCTGTATTAAATTGTGATTATTTTACCCCACCTTACCCGACCCTTCGTATATTAGGGCATGTTATTCACAAAAGGTTGGGTAACGCGACCACCTGACGCGAACGAAGTAAAGCCCTCTTCACCACATCAATTGTACACTTCTCAAGCCTGTCATGATAGTCTAGCTGCATTCAGACCTCTCTTGGATGTGGAACTTCGCTGCAAACTTGAAGCCTTTCCTACAAACTGTGCCCATCTTTACCTTACATGTATAGTAACAACGATCAAAACAATGTTAGCCCATTGTCAGTTACAAGTTGTTTGTTTTTTCTTCAGAGCACATAAACTTACAGAATGAGTTTTAATGTGCTATCATAAGACATACGTTTACATTTACTTCATTATCTTTTAAAGACCTAATAAAATGCTTGCAAAATGTTTTAATATGCAAAAGAAATGTAAAATATATGTCATGATTATCAATGTAAATATGTTGTCAGTGTCGTTCCGGTTTCTATCGCTTCTAGAAACTCCCCCAAATATCACATTTTTGGAGGACCCCGTTGCAGCTTTTCCGAAAAAGATAGTCACGTGACCAACACCCCTGAACCGATTGATGACGTATAAGCACGGAGTTGTGCTCAGTTAGCAGACGCCGCTCAGCACAAGCACTCAGATTACTAGCTTGGTACACGCGCGTACACGATAGCTAGCCCGGCCAGGCCCGGGCCCCGCGGGATGTGCGCTCCCGCCCGGCCGACCCACTGACTGTCGACATGTACGCATTATTACCACGTACATTATCACTAAGTTAGCTTGCACAGATACCTGGTACCTCGAGCATAATGTCTTCCCCTATATGGGTAAACTTCGACATTGATGATGATGATGAAGACTGCAGCTCTGACGATAGCGGAGAAGAAGAGGAGGCACATGAAGTTGAAGGGGAAGATGGGGAGGGAGAGGCAGCCGATGAACCAGAACGTTATCGTGGGGCTGCATCTCCCCCGCTGCCAGTGCAAGAGCGTATGAACATGGCACCAAGCCCGTAGACCTCACGGAAACGATCGCCTGGGAAATACAGAGTGGTATGTCTGGTATGCCCCCATATAGTTTAACGTTAGAAAGGATATACTGTATTCTACATGATTGACATTGTAAGTTGTAACTGTTTGTCTAGTAAGTAGATTAGAAGAACAGGCCCAGCTCGCTCACAAAGTGAGCGGCTACTCCGGCCGCAGCAAGCAAGCGGGAGCGTCCCGATCGTGGCCTGGCCCGTCGACCGGCGCTTACAAGTTAAACTGCTAGTAGTAGTCTAGTAGTAGATCTAGTAGCAGTCTACTAGTAGTAGTAGTCTCCTAGTACTACTGCTAGTAGTAGTACTATTACCACTACGGCACTAGGTCTAGTAGACTAGTAAGTAGTAATAGCAGAATCTTTGGTAGTTACAGAGGCTACACTCTATTAAACGCCTAATGGTTAGGGGGATATGTTGTTACAGGGTGGGTCGTGGCTCAAAAAAAAGGGAAAAAAAGGGCCTAACCAGTTTCCCATAGTCAGTTTCTGCAATATTTGTTATCAGTAATTTAGATGCGCCATTTTCTAAGAAAAACGATACCAAGAATGATCGTCAATTTTGGTCGAGTAGTTTTTGTTTTATGCTAAAAATCATACTGTGGAAGGAAGCCCAAACGCCGTGCTTTAATCTACCGATGAATGCCACGATGGGGCTGGATTCACGAGTAGGTCTAGGTCTATAAAGCAGGCGAGTCGCCGTAGTATTAGTACAGACACGCAGTGGTGGTGGGGCTATCGTGAAATAGGCCCCACCGCAGTGCGCGTGCACCGTACCCGTGCGTTTATAGCAAGCAAGGGTAGGTCCTCATAGGGTTTAGGGTTAGGTAGGGTTGTATTTATGGTTAAATTGGCTGTTAAATTAGTCGAGGGCCATATTATGAAGTCATTTTCGCCGCATTCACGAGTATTGACAGTGGAAGGCAGCCCCACCGCCATGCTTACCTACCGAGATGAACGCCACACGGTGGGGCTGAAACGGGCGAGTCGCCGTAGTACTGTATTACTATTAGTACAGACACGCAGTAGTGGGGCCTATTTCACGAGTTTGCCGAAAATAATGGATATCCAAGCGTACCACAGTTGTAATCTGTATTATTGGCAGTATTAAATCCGATACAGTTCATTAAATATTCTTTTATCTAAAGGCTTAGCCATTGACAATAGTGCAGCGCAGCACCTGCTATGCGCTCGCTAGCTCGCTCCCCCACCAGCGCTAGCCAGTGCAGCCGCCGGCCGGCTGTCGCTAGCCGCTGCGCTGCGCTAGCATAGCCTTGCCAGCTCGCTGGCTACGGCTAGACTGGTCCCGGTCGTGAACGACTCCGTTCTTAGACGTCATCACAATTTAGAAGTGATAGTGCGCCGCATGCGGCGAAAGTATAGAAAGTTTTCCAAAACCGAGGAAATTGCATCCATCATGTTAACAAATATAGAACAAAATTCAGAACTGTAAAAAAACCCGCACAACCATAGAATTACTTAGAATTTAACATTTAATATTATTACATCATTGAGAAAAAAATGCCTAAACCATTTTATTAGGTCTTTACACTTTGCAGAGCAAAAGTGTGTAGTTGTTTCAAAAGACATTTCTCAATTCAGTTGCAGACATTAAATATGTGTACCTGGTATGTGCTTGATGATAATGATGCTTGATACGATACATTTGCATTGCTGATATATTATCAAACTTGTTTACAGTTGTACTGGTACGCGAGTGTGCACAAATCCACTTGTTGTTGCCTTGGGGCAGCAAAAACTCTTATTTGTTTATTTGTTTGTTCATATATGTTGTCAAGTATAATGATTGGACAATTACAGGTTCCAACAAGATATGGGGTCCTTGCTCAATGCCCTCACAACAAATTGTTCTGTTACAATATGTGCAAGTGGGAAAAGTATCTTATCATGATGGCCGGTGGTTGTGAGTCTGCACTGTTCTCATAGCACATAATAGAACTTTCCACCGTGTACAGTACAGCACTGTAGGTGTGTTACCAAGTACTTTACGACATGGCTACATACACAAAATAGTACTAGGCATGCTACTATGCTTGTAGTATCTTCAGTGACTGCATTGATAGCAATTTGCAATTCAATATGGGGTCTGTGGCATTGCAATAATTGAGAGCGGATCGTAGAGCTGTCATTTTTTAATCAACATGATGCATGAACATGGTACATAATGTATGGGCTCTCTGCACACTCTCAATGAGATAATCCACTCCTACTGGTGCAGTGATGTACATGGAGGCCATGCACTAGAAGCGACACATGTACGTGTAGGTGTATTGCCTCTACTGTATTATAAATATTGCATGCATTCTTATCCCAATGATTTATCCTAATTTGATCTTTCTTCTTTTTTTTTCAGTGGAATGCAGTAGTTTCATTTGAATACGTATGTGTTAGAATATATAAAGCCATAAGCTACAAGATGATGAGTTTCCGTTGTTGCTTCCAACCGGAAAAAATATTTGGAAAAAAGAAGGCAACTATTAAAAGGATGGTATAGTATTGGTTGAGGTGATTCAGCCTTTAACTTTTTGCAAGATATGATAGTAATCACTTTACTAAATGTCAAAGAGCTTGTAATTCTAAGAGAAATTCTCAGCTCATTTGATGAAATTTAGTTATGATATGGCGGAAATTTCAAAAACACAAAGTAAACAAAGCGATCCTAATAAAAGGCTGTTCCCACCTTTAATTAGGATTGCTCTGTTTTGGATATCTCAGCCATTTCAAAACCAATTTTCATCAAATAAACTATGAATTTCTCTTTATCATGAAATGACCTGTCATATTTTATAATACAGGTAGGTTCTCATTATCTAAAAAAAAAAAAATCATAAAAAGAATTGGAAACCTGTAACCCCATCTTAACTGATACTGTACCATTCCTTTAAAAATAAATTGCCACCAAGCACAGTAGGCCTACATTGTGTTTAGTATTACCACGCGTTTCCACCATGTAGCAGATGAGGAGACGTTGGCATTGGAATTGTCTTTGGGTTAACGTGTATCTGGTATGTCTGTGTCATAGTTTTCTCTTTTTCATATCAACCACAACTTGAGACAAAAAAATGAGGCGTCTTGGTTTAAAAAAAAAAAAAAAACCTCAAGTACATGTCCTCTACTACAGCACATACCATTTAAATCCATTTTTGTAGTGAGGTCAAAAGGTGAGATCAAAAGGTGAGATGAGATGATTTGAGGTAAGCTTTAATACAGTGTACATGTATGTGATAAATGATATTCAAAAGTGGGCTACCAGCTCTGAAGCTACAACTTTACAGAAAGGTCATGTGTTGAAATGATACCATTGAGCTCTCCATAAAAGTGTAACATACAATCGTGGACACGTACAAACCTTGTATGTTCATGATCATTAAAAAAATAAAAAATACATGAACCCCCCCCCCCAAAAAAAAACACACAAAAAACAAAACAAAACCAAACAAAACAAAACAAACAAACAAACAAATGAGCAAAACAAAACAAAACTACAACAATGGAACAAAACAAAACCAAGCACTGGGATATACGATGCCCAAGCAAAAATACAAAATCTGTACAGTTGTACAGTTTACAGAAATCAACTGACATGTACATTGTACTCAATACAGAATGTTTACAAATCCCACGTGTTGGGGAACGTGTGGAACCGTGTAGGCATGTTAAAAGAAAGGTGTGGATATGTACTTGGATTCAAGATCAAGGTCCGAGTCCAAAATCCAATTCAAGGACTCAGTTTTATAGGTGTATGCATATGTAAAAATTTAATGAAGCCTCATACATGTACATGTATGATTGTGAGATTAGGTTTTTTAAAAAAAAAGTTTACCCACTTGTATTGTACAGTATGTCCCCCCAAAAGAATTACAATCGGATTTCGCAGTGATGTAATTTCCAATATGATCAAACTGTCTAAATGCTACTTCAGGGTCTTAGAATATAAGATCTTAGCTTTATTTTGCAGAAAACCCCATTCAATTTGGTAAGCGGTCACAGAGAAATAAGGATCATTGTAAAGCATGACATGGGCCTGATTTCTCCAAATTTAGCTCATAGATGTTCTTGGAACTGTATAATGTGTGAACACAGTGGACGGAACTTGGAGGGAAGGGATTCCTGACATGCTCTGCAAAACTCTTCATTTCTCTTTTACCACTGAAGCAAATCGGATGGGGTTTTCTTAAAGATGTGGGTAATAAGTTATAGTTTCATACCCTGAAATTGTATTTGGATTGATTCACTATTTTTAAAGTTATCATTGTGGAGGGTCCTGTTGTAATCTTTTTTTTTTTTTTTTTTTTTTTGGGGGGGGGGGGGGGACATCGGTATATAGCTGTGCTTGTTCTGTCTGCCAATGGGAATACCAGTACTCAATTCAAGAACTGCATTCATTTGTAG
The DNA here is from genome assembly GCF_040938485.1 of Diadema antillarum. NCBI lineage: Eukaryota > Metazoa > Echinodermata > Echinoidea > Diadematoida > Diadematidae > Diadema > Diadema antillarum. The sequence goes on along the minus strand of NW_027271238.1, from coordinate 1,169,593 downwards.
TTCTAAGTTCAATCAAGCTTCATGTGTCATTGTGAGATACAGTTAGAAAGAAACATATTTTGCAAGTAGAAATAATTTCAAAATATAATTGTAGGAGCTGTGGTTAATACGTGGTAACAGCAAACTCCAAAGTGACAAGAACAGTTGGTGGTGACAGATACAATGTAGGAGATCATCGTAAAAATATTATTATTTTTTTATTTTTTTATTTTTTTTTTTGGAGCAGAAGTGCAAAAGGTTGTATTCTGGAGCATGTTATCACAATTGTGCCTACAAAGGCTGTATGTCATTGATGGTTTATAAATGAAATATGAAATCTAAGTTATAAATTATACATCTGTAAAATGGCCAATTGTGAACTGTACAATTCTGTGGAGCTGCTGATCACAGCATGACAGTAATATTAATAACCAACACTCAGCTATCACTAAAATCATAACACAAAATGAAATGGCAGATGTTAATGTACTAATAGGAAGCGCCACAAATTTGTGTACTATTAATAAACAGGCCAGAACTCAGAGTTGTGGTGAATACACAGTTTGCAAACTATGTACATTTTGTACACAGTATGTTTTAATGTCTTGGATTTTCAAGTAAATCTGGCTCAGTGCAGAGGTCACAAAATTCTGAAAGAGAACTGTATTATTATCATTATTCTGTTTGCCAAGGTCAATAAACATTTGACATGGATACCTGCGATAAAAAAAAAAAAGTTTTATATTGTGCAGACAGAAGGTTTAACTGTTCAGCAGCAGTTTTATGGATATAACATGGTTCAGTTTATTTCAAATTCAAAGACTGTCCAAGCTTGAGACAAGTTAGACAGTTTTATGTGATGGAATTCTGTCAAATCTTATGTTGTCATACAAATCATGATGCAAACACAATTTTACTGAAAAGACCTACAATATAAAGTGTTTATTTGGATATCAAGATCAAGACATAAAAGTATAGTCAATAAAAATGGGTAAAACCCTTACAAAAATGGTATTGCCGAATTTTTTTTGAAGATAAAGGATGACAGAAATGTTATTTGGACCTGATGGACCAATGCTCTCCTAAGTTCCAAACATTCAGATCATTTAAAGAAAAAATACATGACCTCATATTGATCTGACTCAATCCAGGTACAAATTGTGTAGTCACAGCTCGATGTGTAAATTTTAAACTGGGTTCAATGTGGTAAAATATTTTTTTCACTTGTAATGTGGACTGATTTCCTAAGTACTGTACATTGCAGCTGTCATCTAGCTGTGCTGTCGTACCATGATACTATACACCTCAGATCTATTTATTCATATGCTTTGAAATGGAATGTTGATTTGGTACAAACATATTATACACAGTTAATATGAAATGTTTATTGAGGTTTTGCTTGTATCTTCATTATGTACTGGGTGATGGTAATTGTAGCAATATTCTTTACTTTAATCTGTGAAAGGAGTGATGAATGTAGGGTGATTGTAAATAGACAGTTGACAGTGATGAGAAAATATTGCCCTTGTCTTTAATATTGCTTTTGCCTGATCAGTGTTAATCATTTTTTCTTTTCGTTTCTCTCGTCTTCACACAGCTCAGGGAACAGAATTCTTGTAGTGACTCACAGTGTGACCTGCAATGTAAGTGTGAAATATGTTGGTACATGTACAATGTATGAAGGTGACCTTGATGCTTTTGAAATATATGTAAACTACAAACATACAGATGAAAGGGAGGGGAGGTATGACAGACATACACACAGACACAGAGAAAGAGATTGGTAACACACAATTCTTGCTTGTACTTGATAACAAGCAGCATCCAATCAGCTTCCACGATTTAAAGCTGTTCACTCATTAACTTTGCTGCAGATTTTATTTTTGTCATCAGTAAGTTGCGGCCTCTGAATTTCATTACAGATGTTTGATATGGGATAAAGACTTATTTGGAGATGGATTATGTTAAAATTAGGTTGCATCTGCGCAAAGTTCAGAAATTTGGAAAGATTTCCAGTGTGAGAGAGACAGGAACAACAGTTTCTAAGTGTGTTGCCAATATGAAAAGTTCATTATGAATCTCACATTCAAGAGGCTTTTAAAAATACTGCAACTGATTCAGATGCTGAATCACAACTTTGATTGACAAAAAGAGCTCAAGTGAAAGGGAATTTTCAACTCAGCTTTATGAGAACACTGATAAGTATGGATAGTATACAAATATACTTTGCCTTTGAGAGTTTCTGGTTAAACTATGGGTGGAGGTGAGTGTAAAATAGTACTGTTGGAGGCTCCAAAGCCTGTAGTTTTAACCAGAAACTCAAAATCTGGCAAAGTATATACTGTTTCATACATGTGTATTTTGGATCAATTTTAACAAACGAAGGGGGGAAATGAGGCAAGAAGTTGTGTGGTGGATGTGATTTTGTGGAGGGATCCTACAGTGACCTTACGAAGCAGGGCGCGATTTCACAATTGCTTTGTGACATTTCACAAAGTGACAGTGTGAAGCAGCATGCAATATCTCATGTGCTTTGTGATGTCACAATTGCTTTGTGACATCATTTCATGAATTAGTGTACTATTTGGAAAATGTCATCTTAAAAAAAAGATAGATTTTTGAAATTCACAAATGTTAAATCCTCACCAATATAAATGTTTTTTAATACATTATTGGCTATAATATTTGTCTAACACAGAAAAATGAATGTCCTTTTTTCCTTTGCTTTTGTCATCTTCTTCGAATTCAGTTCCAGGTCCACAGCCTCAACAAGATGGGGACTACACCATGTTCCTCTTCATGATGGGCTGGCTGGTCCTTGCCCTAGTTCTGTTCCTCATGAGGCCTGGCCGCAATAGGACCGAAGGGGATGAGAAACCAAGGCCGCTAAATCAGGTACTCCCAAGTGTTCATAAAGTACTTTACGTCAGCGAGATGATCATTTTCTTTTCACACCATTCACCCACCCACCACCTGAAAACAGGTGTCAGATTGGGGATTTGTGGTTTTCATTAATCAGAGCTCTTTTGATATCTAACTTTTAATGGAGTACAGCTAGCACTTCATGGAGTGACAAACTATCTGTCATAAAAAAAAAAAGAACTTTTACTTTTATCCATAAAAAGTTACCCCTTGGAAAAAAAAACACAAATACACTTTTCTTCTTTTTATAGGCACTCTTGATTGGGTTTTGGGTGAAGGTTTGTTAATGTTTGTTGAAATCAGAAGAATACATGTGTACATGGATGGGTCATTCCTGTGGCAGTGATGAGTGATAATGTTTGTGCCAGCCTGCAAAAGCAGCTGTTAAAGTCTGGGAGGGAGACTAGCTCTCCTGCCAGTTTGTATTTATCAGAGGTTGGGCAGCAGATGTTAAGATTCTCACTGTGTTTGGGTTTGATATCGATCACAATCTGTGTTTTCATACTGCTGTCAGACCGTGTGGGATAACTTCCCATCTGATGTAGTTTACTTTATGTCTCACAGTAAACAGCACTAAATTGAAAAGTACCAGAGACGACTCCCATGATAACGAAGGCCTCGGGACTGTCAGTTTTCTTTCATTATATCGAAATTTCATTGTAGCCAAACAGTAAAGTACATAAGCATTTCTAGATGGTAATTTTGGGACTTGCATTTTTACTTTGTTGTGACGAGAATTTGTTATGACCTTGTTCGTTATAATGGGAGTGCACTGTAGTACAGTACATGTTTGGTGTTGACTCGATATATCATTGTGATGTATGTCCTGACTGCTTCTACTGTGGTCACCTTAAAAAACCTCCGGAGTTAGAATCCTACAGCAGTTGTTGTTCACAAGCATTTGATCGCTTCGACAATTGCCACGTTGAATTATAAAAGTCCAAGGTCAAAGTCTCCAGTCTCTGTTGTACTCTCCTGCAGGACCCCGGCCCAGCACCCCCAGCCCCGCCCTTGGATTAGACCACTGACCTTGCCTTCAGCCGAAAAAGACCAACCAGGAACGGAACTCGACGAGCAGAGAGAATGTGTTTTATTTTTCTTTCTTTCTTTCGTATTTGCTTCATGCAAGCCTGTCAGGGATTGCATAATAATAGGGCAAATCTCTGGTCTTGTTCCATCCAGCACAAAAAGAAAAAACTGTCTTTTACTACATTATGGTCACAATTTCCCTGCCAAAGCAGGATGTATTTTGAGAAGGGACTGCTCTTGTTTTTCTGTGGTCTCCATTACAGTACTTTTCTCTGTAAGAATTATTTGGCAGAGTTTATGTGTAAAACAGTGTTGGTTGAAAGGGAGTAAGTAATACACATGTAGAGACAGTCAGATGAAACTTGGTATAGTTTATTACTACTTGCATGTCACTGTCTGTTATGTGTGCCGAAATAATGGTCACACTCGAACACACACGGCGTAAGACAATGGATTTTGTAGCTTCTTTTATTTTATGGGCTGCCAATTGGGGCATTTACTTGGCTGCTTCATTTGTGACATTTCTGTGTGCTTGAAGTATGTTCTTTTCGATCCTCAGCTTGACAGGGGGCATACATGTAGATGAAGATATGCATGCCTTTACACAATAGACAGACTGTGCAAAACTAACAAGCAATTCTGAGAGACTAATAACACATTTTAGTCCGTATAGGGATAGAGGAGTGGCCTGCTTTTCTTCTTTACGTCAAAAGGCTGTTCACTTTCCTTTTCTTTTTGAAAGAAACGGCTCATGTATTTCTGTAATGAGAGTTTATCAGATGTACATTGTGGTGTTTGCATGTCATAGATCTATGGCACATCAGAATAAAAAAGAAGTGCTTGTTTTCTCATAACCTTTGACAGACCATGGGCCCTTATCATGAAGCCATCACATCAATCTCAGAATGGCCAAAGCTGCTCATACAATGTATGTAGCTATAAGAGACTTTCAAAGAGAAGTAAAATCTATTTCATGAAGTCTCTCATAAGTGTGTCTTGTGAGCAAAAAGTCTCTCTTACGACTTTCATTAAACTGACCTCATCCACCTGTCTTACTCTATGAGCTTATGATCATTTGTGGGTCGTTTTATGTCAACGCCAGTGTCACTGCTGTTAAACGTGGGATATCTTGAGGTGTGGATATTTCTTTCACCAATCCACACTCTGTGATACCAAGGCGAAATTTAGACTCGCACACATTTTGCTTTCTGTGTTTTGTCATCGTCAAATTATATGATCACAGGTCAAATGTCAACAGTTTCTAGCAAAATTGAGCGTAGTGGTTATGAATTCCAGCCACTAGTAGTGAATTTCCAACTTTCCTGATAGAGCAGGGAAGATAATCTGCACAAAAATTGTCAATTTTACAACTTTGCCTTTCTTAAGATATTCACAACGACTCAGCTTTCTCTCGTTGGACATGTCATCTGACAAAAAAAAAAAAGAAGAAGAAGAAATAAATTAAGATATTGGGTTTTTTGGTGAGATAGAGTTGTTTGTCATCTTAAAGCTTTTGGAGGAAGAGGAATGATCTTTTTGAAGTATCTCTCCCATGGTTAATATGTGCCATAGTTTTCTGTAGCATGTCATGTCCTTTAAAAATATTCTCTTCCTATAGCTTTTGAGAAATCCCTTGCTGAAACTACCATTGTTGATTTGCCAGCAAGACTATGCTGCATGTAGTGCATGCCCTTTAGCATGTCGGAGGTAGTTCTGAGTACCTCCTGATAGTAGCAGACCGTTTAGTGCTGCACCAGTTCTGTTAGGGAAAAGTATAAAACAGTGCAAAAGGCCACTGTTGGCTGCAAACAAAGCCATCCAGGGTGGATGAACTATGTGACACATCTCAGTGATCTGAGTACGAGATGACATTGGAAAACTGCAACTTGAAGCTTGCTTGGGAGTGCAAATAAGACGTACTGTACATATCGTACAGCTCCTCTGCACGTATGTGGTTTAATAAACAACAAGCTGTGAAGAATCAAGTGAGAATCTTGGGTATTCTGAAGAAAGGACTTTTCTCGTGCCAAACTGAAATCAGTGTAACATAATTCCTGTGATTTACAGGGCTGCAAAAGTTTTTGCTCTTTTTTTTTCTTTGTGTTTGGTATTTTTATTTGCTTTTTTTTCTTTTCTTTTTAAGAAGAAGAAGAGTAATCTCCAGTGGATTGCCTGTACATATCCATTGCTACTTGGTAAAGCATTCCTTCAAGGAATTATTTCAATTGTTATATTTCATTTATTTGATGGCAGGCTGTTTTGTCTGACTAGTCAGACCTGTTTAGTCACTGAAAATTGAGAATAGCTTGATTCATACTGAGAACATACTTTGCAATGTGTGTGGTAATAGACATTCTAATCCAAGGGGCAGGAACCTGCATAAAATACTGGACGGATGCTTCCCATGAGTCCCTGATTCTTCATTAAAGTGTCTTATTTGTATGAGGTTTCTTCACTTGAAGGTGATAACAAAATGCCAGGATTATTATGTTTTGATTGCTATTTTATTGTTTGTATGGTTGATTTATGTGCTCATTATTTGTATGCTTTAATGATTTTCTTTTGTGAAATAAGTTTATTACATGGGTTTAACCCTAATCAGGCTGGGCTTTTTTGGCTATGCTATATCGGGGGGATTCCGCCCCCCCCTTCAGATCTCGCCTATGGAACGCGTGATCGCGCCGAAAATCGGCACACGCGACGCCCGCGACGTATACTATCAAAATGTGTGGTTGCTTTCTCCGAAAAATTTTTCTTATATTTTACATTAATTAATTATTGTAATTTATGCATAAAATCAGTTTTGGGCTCTAAATCACTTATTAATGCTCTAATTAAGCTAATTTCTTTTTTAAAATGTTTCTTGTATCATTCTCCTGAGACATAGGATAAAAAAAAATCTGTATCGAAATTAATTTCTTATGTATTTGATTGTTTTTTGGAATTTCTTATGTATTTCTCTGTTTTTCGACCTTTTGTTTTTGTTTGTTTTTTGGCCAAAATTTGTCACAGACATTTTTCGAAGCTTTATTATGCTAAAATAAATTAATTTCATCCATTCTAAGTCAAGATATGAATTTTTATGTGAATTAATTGAAAAAACACAATTTGCATTGGATTTGTACACAAAATCACGTTTTGGAGCAATTTTGGGGTTGACAAATTTTTTTCCAATGGGCGTCGCGTCAAAACGGTACGCGCGGGCGCAACAATTTTGGTCTCAAAAGTTGCGCGATACTTCAAAGAAAAAAGTCATGAAACATCGCGGCGGGAGCTTATCGCGCTGCGAAGATATTGCGCGAAACGTCGAGGGGGGGGGGGCGGATTCCGCCCCCCCCCCAGCCTGATTAGGGTTAAGAATGTCATCAATCAGAAGTGCTGAAATGAGTCTTACATGCTCTCTTTATATTTCCACTAATAAATGGGAGTGTAAAGAGTGCACAGCAGAAAAGCATAACTGCACTGCTCATTATCCTGTGGCAGATTACCATTGCTCTGTGCAGCGGTGGGATGGTATGAATCCAAACAATTGCTGTGACTAGCATGGTCTGCATCGCAGATTACAGAGTTCGTAGTTTATATATTGATAAAACAAATAATGCACAGGTTTAAGTGTGTGATGTTAGTGGAGATGCAGCACACTCTTGGTATTTGAAATGGTGCAACACGCACCATTGTAAATACTCTTGAGTCTGACATGTGCATAACTTGTGTAATAGGTAGTACAGATTTATTGTCAGCAGTTTTGCTACTTATATAAGCCAGGAAAACACTTGTGAGTTGTAATTTTTCATCTTGGTGGAAAATGAATGCCGATAAAAATGGCAGTAATAATCATAGCCAAGGGAATTGATAATTACCATGATTACCATTACTTTCCTGTGTCATCCTCGTAATTTGTTATTTTTATCATTATAATTTATGTTATTATGCGTTGCACCACATATAAAGCAGAGATTGTCATAGGGCAAGGGTGGTTGTCATTGAGTCTTACTCATGTCACAGTTTGTGTAGTGTGGATTCCTGCCCCTTTGATTTCATACTCGCTTTTATCTTCCAAAGGTGTTATTTGTGAGGAGAGCTTTTATAAATCTAGATCGTCGGTGTATTCAGGGGTGTGAAGGGTGTTCAGATCTGTAATATTGTGTTTGATATCTTTTTCTAATTCTGTAGATACACACAAATTTCTTACTCTTCTGTATATGTAAAGCATTTGTAAATATGCAAACAAGAGAGGATCTAATATATCATATTCTCGCAGAGTGTCGTACAAAGAAAATGTGTAGAAAAAAAAAAGATAGATTTCTCAGATGTTCAATCATTTATTCAGAAATTATCAGGGTAGATGAGAGATGTGCTAGACTGATGAATGGGGTGTGAAGAGGTTTCTTCATAGTTTTGCAGGAGTAGTTGTTGCACAATACTTCTGTGTCGTGTAAGGAGATGTCAGCAAAGTTTTGTGTGGCAAAGCTGTATTTGTGACTTCTCCGTGAGAGTAATTTAGCCTGCTCATGCTGTCAAACAATACTTCTTGATATAGAAGAATGACCTTTCTTTCTCTTATAAAAATATATAATCAACAGTTACTCGCACAAAATGTGTCCCAAGGGAAAGATCATAGTTGTGAGATAGCAGTGAAATAACAATAAATCTGTCAGAATTTAAGTTATATGATGGCTGTTAGAAGTGTACAGGAACTTTTCTAATATGGTGATAAGTGGACACTTGACAATGCTTCTTACATAATTACATCAACTTGTGAGGTCATTTGCATAAGACTACAGTCTGTTGCTCAATATCATACAAATTTCTTGCTGTCGTTTTACAGATTTTTCTTGCTACTCTCCTGACTGAACAAATTGTTCTTTATGGATAAATATTCTTTATCTGAGGCATAAATTAAAAAAAAAATAAAAAAGATGTGTGATATATATTCTGCGTGTGGTAAAAGAAGTTAAAGATTTGTAGAAGCAGGAGAGAAAAGTTTACCTCGGCAGTCTTCTCTCACAAGCTTTCAGGATGTATGCATTGTTCGTGCTGGAACGGTCAATGTATTTGCTGACACTCTGTAGTGCCTTATACCACAGCTGAACAAAGTAGACGTGAAGATAGTACCCCAGTCTCCCAAATGAAAAACTTGATATGGGGAGTCTGAATTCAGAAAAAAAGAAATGATAATAATAATGCTACCAATATTTGATGCTGGTATAGTGAGGAAATCTTGATTTGGCGTGGATCTGATATTCAGGGTATTCTTGAGGATGAGTAGGTAGGAACACCGCTGTGTGGACTATTTTGTTCCAATTTCAAACGTTGGGGGTACACCAGTTGACCCCTTTAGATTTGCTCCTACACACAGCACAGTCTCCGATGAGACTGAACTAAATGTGCAATACATACAATAGTGTGGGGCAGTAATGCAGTGAGATGGTGCAGAGAGGTTTGACGGAGTGAATTTAGGGGAGTTGAATAGATGTTTTCACAGGAATGCCAGTTTTTAGGCAAAAGCCTAAATTCAGGTCTTGGCAGTTTCAAAGTTGAGGCTTTTTCATGTACAAGGAAGCTCTCCAAATCTCTGACATGGGGAAAGTGCGTTTAACTGGGCATCCCTGTGTTCAGCACAAAGTAACAACGACCAACAACAAGGAGTAGAGAGCTGTTCGCTATCATGTTACTCGGATTAAATATGCTAAAGCTTGGATTAGAGGCGATTTTGTTGATTCATGAGCAGAAGGGTGTAAACAGTGTAAAAGTTTGTCAGCAGCATACAATTTATCTTTTTTGTTTCGTTTTACATACCTATATGTATACATTGCAAAAGGACTGCCATTATGCCAGACTCAAATGTACTAATACCAAGTAGGGAAGACTCATTTGACTGAAAACATATTTTTTGTGTGGAAGGCTATACATTGCATAATCATATGCACTAAGGCATTATTTTCACAAGAGATTTGTAGGTAGAATATTTAATTCATAGTCATTGCAGTAGTCGGAGCAGTGATTTATTATTTGCAGTAGATGCTGATCTGTACAGTTATTAGCTGTAGTCATGATAATTGTCATCGTTGGTAGCAGTCGATAAAACAAGGGTCACTGACTATAGGCCTACTTTGTTTGAAAAAAGGCAGAATAACGTGGTTTCTGAGAAAATATATTTATGGTTCAAGTCACATTTGTGTATAATGTAGGAATGCAGGGGAATATCGAGCAGCCATTTTATGGAATATTTCTGTAAAGATCAATGTTCGACTGAGGGCAAGAAATATTTCCTGTTTGCACAATCAGAACATTATAGAGCTGTCAGAATATTGTGCACAATTCCTTTAGCCTCCCCTTTTCTCCCCACAGTTATTTGCAGCTGTATTGTATCTGATTTGCTAATGGCAGACTTTAGTGTAGATCCTTATGAATATGGATGAACTCGTTGAATCTCTGGTGTAATTTGAATATATCTACCCCCATACTTCTTAGGAAGTATCATATTAGCGATAGTGATTCCGAGCAAGGAAATGATGCTTTCATTTATGTTGCGTTGTACATGGAGAAGACTTGAATGAATTAGTTATTATGTTGATGGGTTGCAATGCTACCACAAACATCATGTTAAATTTATTTCTCTAAAATGTGTGAGAGTATGTCACATCTTCTCTTCTGTGCTATATAAAAAGTATGAAATATTATATCCAAGTATAAGTTCTTCAGAGAAATGATTTTTTGTGTGTGTGTGTTTGTAATTTGTGCTTCAGAATCTGCCTAGAATGTTTATTGGAATCTTTTTTTCTTGTCTTTTTTTTTACATATGCATGGTTATCTGTGAGTTGAGGTCGCATGTAGACAATGAACACGTAAAGAAGAGTGACTGCATGTCCCCTCTGATCTGTGTGTATAATTATGTGCAGGGCTGCAAGCTGAGTGAAAGTTTGCAGTGAAACATTGCGAGGGAGTGGAGTGTCCAAGCCTGAGGACAGGTGCAGGAGGGGAGTACTGTAAAACATGATATATTCGCGGCACGAAATTTTCGCGAATTGGAGCCGACGGCCTTTTTCGTGGCAAGAAATTTTCGCGAATTGCCTCTTGCGTTCAATGCATATGGTGTAGATACAGTAAGAAATTTCACGTGCATTTTAATTCCGCGAATCTTGGCGCTCGCGAAATTCACGAAATTAAAATGCATGCGAACATTTCTCGTTTTACAGTATGATGTGGAAGGGAGCCTTCACTCTTCCATAGTAGTGAGCTTGGTCAATTTTACAGCTTTATTGGTGCATTCAGGTGCATCCTTCAGCCAGGATTTCAGCTCATAGATGAAAGGGCCTTTTTATGTTCTACTTCTTTTTTTCTGTTTATTTCAGGGGTTCAGTGTGAGAATTTGTTTATCAGAGTGAGAGTGAGACAGCTAGAATTTGGTGAATTGCAAAATTTTTGCATTGATGGCAAGAGAGTTTGGCAGACCTTCTGTTTCAGACCTCATGTGTGTTTATGTGTCGGATGGGGGGATTAAATTGTATTATTATTATTATTATTATTATTATTATTATTATTATTATTATTATTATTATTATTATTATTATTATTATTATTGTTATTATTAGAATGGTTTATTTGATTTAAAAACAAAACAAAAAAAAACTTGCAAACTCGTAGCCCGGGCTGAGGGCTAAAATACATTGCAATGGCATATGAATATGTTCAAATTAAATGAAACACATTGAACTGTCATACATAACATCTATATTTTAAAAAAAAAGAATCATAGTTGAATTTGAATATATTGCACTAAATATTACCACATATTTTGCCAAAATTATAAAAGTATGAATATTAGACACCATCCTTCATCATTCTACTCAACAGCAAAAAAAATAAATAAATAAAAAAAATATATATATATATACATGTATATATATATATATATATATATATATATATATATATATATATATATAAAATATCCAACCTATATAAATTATATTCTAAAAATATACTTCGTACAAAACATCAGAACAACTGGACCAATACTACATAAACAAAATACATAAAATCTATTCATATATTACTGTTGTATAATTGTGAGCGTGCTATTCTATCCTGGCTTTATGGTAAGTGGCAATGGGCTAGAATGAGGAGGCTGTGCCACCATACACATCAGGCTTTACATACAGGAGTAATCTTGTCAACACTGTCTTAACATCTGAAGAGTTTGTTCGCAAAAACCGATAAGTCCATATTTGCCAAATGGAGATATTTACAATTAAAGGTCAAGAAAAATAAAGAGAATAATAAGAAAATTTTTGCTTCTTTTGACCATAACTTCGAAAATGTACCTTTATATGTAGTGACCAATGTATCATTTAAAAGGTATTATTTTATACTTTATGACAGAGACCGTACTTCAAAATCTTCAAAAATGGACTTATCGGTTTTTGCAAACAAACTCTTCATCTATAAAACTTTCAAAAATATGTAGTGTGAAAATCTGGATGTGTTTAAAAAGGTTGAAAGTCATGGGAATGTGGACGCAGGGGGTAGCTGTATGTGTGGGATCTAGATAACAATATGTCGTATTCAAGTGTATGTGAAAGTATGCACGTGTGAGTAATAGTAGGCCTATGTTTATGTCAAAAATGATTTGATCGAGGTGTATGAACTAGCAATTTGCTATATATTTTTTCACTAATTGCACTTCAATCACATTCCTAATTCATCACATACTCGTCATCAGTCACCATTTAATAAATGATTTATGTCATCGACACAATTACCATTCCGGTAATCGCTTTTGACAGCATCCCAATTCGATCACCATGATCCCTTATTCACACCTCACCAAGCCCCATCTCTCATGTCCAATTCCTTTCTCATCCCCTCATTCCCATCCTCAATCGATCAGTCATCGTACTCACTACCCCATTCTCCACCTCAATCACCTTCTCCAGAGCCCCGTTTTATCAAGAGATATAATCGATTTTAAATTTCCTTAACACACAGGCTGCCATAGACTCATGACTGAAATCAGATATATAATCAATTATAACTCTTCATAAAACAGGGCCCAGACCTGTAGGAAAATATGTATCCCATGGCCCCACCCTCAATGACCAAGCAAACAAACGAGCCACTCCACACCACCGAAAAATCGTACATACTTGATGTCGATGCTTCCAGCCTTGCGCCCCCTAACGGCGAAACGACGAACAACTCAAGGATCGCGAAAACTGTAATGGTAGGTGGGCTGACTCATATCTTGTTGGTATCATCTAAAAGCAATTTCCTAGGCTATAATTTTAATTATGGCTGTAACAGCAGAAAGCCTTGAAAAGAAGATTCGTGATGAACTTCAAGCAACTCATGTGGTAAGTATATTCACTTGAATAGCCACACATGACATCTTGGCTTGGGGAGGGTTAGACAACAAGGCTCAAGGGGTGCGAGTGTAGTCCCAGATACTGATATTTGTTGTACGGTACTCTAGTTTCCAGTGCATGTGAAAATCAGTGGTGCATGGTGATGACCCTTCTTCTGAATCTGACTACGGCAAGCAAGACTCCACAACTGGGATATTCGATTGCAGGCGCAAGGTGGCTAGCAGTGTATTAAGAATGCCCCCCCCCCCCCCCCGAATGAGAGTTGGGATATCCACGTCACAGTCACCCAAAATAATGAGAGACTTTTCGCTCATAACACTCACTTTATAACTTATGAAAGACTTCAATCTTCATACCATGAATGGATTTGAAAGTCCATACTGACAGACTTGATAGAGGTCGACTAACATTAGGTCTAGCTAGCTACATACGAGCAACTTGGGCCATTCCGAGATTAACAAGAACTTTTATGTGATGACTTCAGGAAACGGATCCTGCTTCGATCAGGATGCACAAATAAAATCAGTGAAAAAAAAAAAAGTGGACTCTACTTCAACTGTAGCTAGAATGTCCTACTAAAGTATTTGACGACGATTATGCTGAAGTACATGTAGGCATTAAGCTAATCATGACTTAATGTGAGTGATTTAATATTCAAGCACAAATACAGTTGAAGCAGATGAAAGAATATAAAATTCTTTCTCAGGAATGACAGAGTTTAGATCTACTGAAGTACAGAAAACAACTGTGTTTTGTTTTGTTTTGTTTTGTTTTGTTATTAACTAGAAAATACAGGAAATTTTGTTGCAATGTAGTCATGTTTATTGATATTTTTTTATTTTTTTGGGCCATTTCCACAGGAAGTTCTGGATGAGACTGCAGGTGGATGCGGACAAAAGTTTTCAACTGTAATAGTCTCAGAAAAATTTGAGGGCAAGCCGCTACTGCAGAGACACAGGTGAGAATGACATGCAGATGGGTGGCAAGCAGATAGTCATTTTTACCCAAATCAATTGTTATTACAAAATAAGTAGAGCCTCTATATACTTACACACATCAATATACACTAACAATTGCTCACACATGCATACATCTCTGTACAGGAGATTAAGAGGGGGAGAAAAGTGAAGAAAGTTCAAGATCAATGAAGAGAAGACTGTTCTCTTCAGGGACAGGCTGTAGCTTGAAAGGCTGAATTTGTCAGTCCCAGCTATAAACAAGGAGAGTTGGAAACTGAGTGATATGAATGTCGTGTCACAATTACACCACCGTATTTCTAGGTTGGTAGTAGATCTCTAGCTTTGAACAGTGACTGTTAGCAATGAACAGCACACAATTTACCCACTCAGAATTCATTTGTATCTGGACTTCTAAAGATTACAGAGTAATAGAGAACTTTTTCAGCTCGTTGTGTGCCACGGTGTAAACCCTCTGTGTGCCACATTATTCTGAGACCACAAAACATTGAGTTTCGTTTGAGTATGTTGATTGTAGGCACAAGCTTCAGTGACTGTTGACCATGAATAGCACAAGCAGTACTCGCCTCAGAATTTATTCTGTCTTTGAAAGAGAACATCTGATAACATTTTAAACCCAAAGGCCCAAATTCACAAAGGTGGTACAATTGAAACCATGGTTTAAACCATGGACAATTTGTATGGAGCGCCAAGTGTCGCATGGCCTATTTCATGCGAAATCAGTCATTTCATCAACAAAATAATCTTTTTGTAACGAAATATTAACAAAATTGTCATTTTGTCGACGAAATGACTGATTTCGTAACAAAGTAGGCCATGCGACACTTGGCGCTCCATACAAATTGTCCATGGTTTAAACCATGGTTTCAATTGTACCATGTTCATGAATTCGGGCCATTGTGTTCCACAGTGTAAACCTCTCAGTGTGCCACAATATTCTGAGACCATACAGCATTGCGAACTTTTGAAATGCATTGTTGTTTTTTCTGGCCGTGTAACTTTTCATTACTGTAAAAGTGGATATTTTCGCGCTTGGCCGGGTAAGAAGAGTTTTCGCTTGTTTTTAATTCCACGGAATCAAGACACCAAGTACAGGAACATTTTGCAAGCAAAAATATATGTGTGCTTTTATTTTCGCGCTAGTGTCTGGTTGCGCGAAATGCGCGAAAAATTTCAACACCGCGAAAATTTCCACTTTTACAGTATAGGGTGTGTGCAAGAAAAGCAAAGATGAAAAGAAATTTGTAAGCTTTGCTGAGATGTAAATTTTATGACATAGCTACGATGCTTTAAGTGCACTGTGCAGCTGGTACTGTGACATACATATACAGCATAGATTGTTTGTTTGAGTTGGTTAGTTTGCAAGTTGTTGACTGAGTTTGGCATGTGAATGTGGCACACAAAGAAAAACAAAGACATTCATGATGCAGTTGTTTTGTATGGGCCATTTTTCTTGTAATCGATGTCCATATGCTGCTAAAAAAACACCAAAACAAATAATGGCCTCAAATGTGCATTATGAGTATCACTGTGTGTTAAAGTGTCACAATGTGTTGAAGTGTCATAATGTATAATCATCAGTGTGATTAAATTTGCCATATGGAAAACGTTACCCAGGACATGACCTCAGAACTATCCTCTTCATTTGTCTTCTTGGTATTCAGGATGGTAAACGCCTGCCTGGAGGAGGAACTCAAGATAATTCACGCCTTCTCCATGAAGACGCTCACACCTGCCGACTGGACTAAGCGGCAGGAGAAGTCCAGCTGATGTTTTGGATCTTCCCTCCTTTCACCACAACCTCGAGTCCCCCACCCCCATGTGGAGGAAAACTGACAGCTTCCAGCAGCTAAGGACCGGTTCTCGGTGGGACCAGCACACAGGAAGACCTACGTGCTACATGCTGTATGTGGTGGCTGTTTGTCTATCAAGTGGAAAGGCGTATGGGTGATATAGGCAGAAGAGGACTTAACCATGGCAGCAGGTGCCATCAGTTAACATGCTGATGTAAACCTGCTTTTGACATAGAATAAGATGTGATTTTACTCATTTTTAGTCAGAACAGATAGTACAGACATGCCAATCAAGATAAAAGTTTGCTTAATTCTATTCCCATTTCTGTCTTCTTCTTTTTTGTCATGTATTTATATACCAGTATATAAGGGGGGGGGGGGGGGGGATGAGAAAGTGGTTGAGTTGGTCTTGTCAAAGATTATGATTATATGTGAGGTAATATCTAGATCCTTTTCAACACTTTTTATACTCACATACATGTAGTTATTTTTCTGTTCTCAGGATCAGTCAGGAAATTGCTGGAAAAAAAAATAATTTAGACAAGGTCTGAAATGACTGCAAAGAGCAGAGAGAAAGAAAACAAAAGCATGCATGTGTGATATGTATTGTATCATGTGTAAACAAATTAAAGATGTGTTTAGAGGGAAAACTCTGCTTCACTGAACAGAACGGATCAAAGCTGTTTTATAATGTTCTTCATCTTGTAAAGTGTGTTCGTGTTTGTAATCTCTAATCTTTCAAGAATCCTCTAAATGACAGCCTCATAAAATCCAGACGAAACAAAAATCAACTTGATTCAGAGCCTTGATAGGTGTCTAATTGTTTGGTTGATTAGTGATATACATGTACAATCAGGGAGGTGGGGCAACTCTTCCCACCTCCCTGATACAATGTAGAAAATTACATCAAGAATATGCACAGAAAACAGAAACACACACATGAATTGTCTGTTCACTCTGTGCAGCTGTACTCTAAGGATATAATTTTCTGCATGATATTGTTATGAATATGAATATTTTTTGCACTCGGTCATGTGCTCTAAATTTTGTGGCCGTCATTTGTGGTTGCCCGTGGCTACCAGATACTCAACCAGACCAAACCCAGTAATTCACTCGCTTTCTTGATACAGCTGTATTTCTAGTGCATGAGAGGAACTCTACCATCTGAAAAAATATGCTGGCTGGTATCGAGACTATCCCACATCTCGATTATAATCTCCCTTCGTTTTCTTCACCTCCCTGTAAAAGTACAGTCCACTAATTGGCACATTACTTACTGGTTGTGCAAAAATGATATCACTAAACCACCTCTGCTAAGGAAATGAACATCGCATCATTCTCTTTCAGAAAGAGAAAGATACAGAGAGAGAGAGAGAGAGAGAGAGAGAGAGAGAGAGAGAGAGAGAGAGAAGCAGAAAGAAGGGGAGTGAGAGAAAAAAAAATGTCATAGCATTGTCAATTCTTGAGAGTCTAAGACCTGATATACAAGAGTGAGATTTTGCTCATCCAGTGCACACACACGTATGTGGGACAAATTTTGCTTATCAATCAGTGTTTAACCTGCATTAAAGAATTTTAAAGTGTATTGACCATTGTGATATGCATCATTAACTTCTCATGACCCCTGGTAGGCATCTCTTATCTGTGATTATGAACAGACAATGTTTTACTTTAATACAAACAGTGAAACCCTGTTTTTGCACCATTTCATTAAATTTTGTTTGTTATCTGTTTGGGGATAGTAATGGATATTATGTCTGTATTGTCTGAACATGAAATGAATCTCTAAGCAAAACAAGAAACTGCACTGGCTCCAAACTGTGCAGGTTTTCATAATATCCCTATCAATATTTAATGTGCAAAATGATTTAATACAATGTACATACACACTGTAGCAAGCATGAAACTTGAACTGCTACTGATCTTGTGGATATTCAAACAATGTGTTTGAACAACACCTGTTGCTTGTGTTTTCAGGGTCAATCAATAAATTCTCAAATTTACACAGGAGTGTCTTGTTGCTACAATGTCAGAATACATTGATATGATTTACTCAGTGTTTCCTTGCAGTAAAAAAAAAAAAAAAAATGGGGGAAAATCATACCATTCAAACCCATTAAAATGGGGGTAATGTTGGGAAGTGGTCCAGGTGGGGGATGTTATTTTCCCATTGAGGCACCACTACAATGTACCAATCTCAATATTTTGAAAATAATGAGAAATGCCAATTGTTTGGACAAAGGAGCAAGCAGTCTGAGATTACAGAACTTATCAATACAATGTACACTACAGTGTAGTAATTTTCTTCCGGCAAATGTCCAGGTGCTGCTTTTTTTTTTCTTCTTCTTCTTCTTTTTTTTTTTTTAGTGAAGAAACTAAATACAGTACCAGTAATGGAAATACATGTACAGACTTGGATACATCCTCTCTTTATTCCTTCCAGTTCTAAACTATTTCCATGTGGGCACTGGTCATTCACCAGCTAGAACACGAGTGCCAATTTCCACTATCTGTACTCTGCATGAACATGGGTCATTATCTGCTTGTTTTTCATTGGTTGATTGTAGAATTCTTTCAAAGGCTGTCAGACTGTCACAAGTTTTGATTTTTCATCCAGTTTCTAATTTTGCGGATTAGTAGTGATTATGTTAAGTAATTGTCAAGACTTACAATGTATATGTTTCCAGTGAGATATTCTTCAAGATGAAATGTCACAGTGATGTCTTTGTCACTTGTTTGATGAACAGTAAATGATGCAGATTCAGGTTATTGCCAAGCAAGAACTCCTTTTTTGCCATTTACGCCGCTCAAACATATCATGTGGTTACTATGTACTGTACAAGCATATTGTATTTTGTACCAGCTCTGCGTAAGGCAGCATGTACCAATAATAAAAAAAAAGAAATGAAAAAGAAAACCAGGATAAAGCAGCTTGAAACGTTTTGTCCATACACTGTCATTTTGAAAGTCACCTTGTATGGTCGTATACTGTACATGTACATGGTTGTATATTTGCGTAAACGTACCCCAACTTGGAAATAGGCTCTACATGTAGTGTGGGGGAGAGAGAGAGAGAGAGAGAGAGAGAGAGACAGAGATAGCTAAGCCCACACACACACACACACACACACACACACACACACACACACACACACACACACACACACATACACACACATTCATGTACAAGCTTGTATTTATATACAGGTGAACCCTGTTATTGCGGGAGTGGAGACCGTGAGGATATTCTGGTTATACATGTATCTTATAAAGAAATCTCTTCGTATCCATATTCATTGTGTTTATAATGCATGATATTTTATATAAATAACATATACATGTATGTTTAAATGGAGAGATAGATGGAAAGTGGATGGATGGCTAGAAGGAGAGGATATATGTGCATGTGCAATTGATTGTGAGCTACATTTAGACATGACTCTCCCATACCAGTGCTTTATTGTTACAACCGGTCTCCCCGTGCTGAAGGTGGCTATGGCACAGAGATCAAAATCTAGCAATTAGAACTTATCAATACACCAACAGCAATGTTGGTTACATCCACATTATTAAGTAACTTCTTGAAATTTATGTTTTTGGTCAAAAATGGAGTAACTGCTCCTCTCCTCTAGAAAAAAGTAATATTGGTATGTAAGTTGCTACACTTACCACTGTTAAAAAAAACAAAAAACTGTTAAATATTTTTCTTTGGTTTTGCTTTAAAAAGGGATCTGAGAAGTTTGTGAACATTTCTGCAGAAATTTGAAAATTCCATGAATTCCATAACTTTCTAGGGTGTGTACAGTTCTAGTTGAGGTGAGGATTTAGCTTTCAACGATTTTGCGAGATATTCAGAAACCACTCCATGAGATGTCAAAGAGCGTGCAATTCTAAGGAGTATCAAAAGTTTATTTGATGAAAATCGGTTTTGAAATGGCTAGATATCCAAAAACAAGGTGAAACAAAGATATCCTAATAAAAGGCGGGTTTTTTTGGATATCTCAGCCATCTGAAAACCAATTTTCATCAAATAAACGTTGAATCCTTCTTAAAATTATATGCTCTTTCATGTTTCATAAGATGTTTCTCATTATCTCACTGAGGAATGTTCAAAACATGAATCCCCACCTCAACCAATACTGTACAGTCCCTCTAATGATGCTTTTACCGCTATGTTTATTGCTCTATGTTTAAAAGTAAACGTGAAGATTGAATGTACTAGTCCATAAGACCTATCGACTGCTTCAGTTCCTCTGACTTGCTATGAACTTAAACATTTGCTGGAGTAAGGGAAACATTTTCTTTGTTCTTTGTTTTTTTTTTCCTTATTTCTCTTTTTCTGCAGTTTTAATGACTGTTGTATCGATCGCAGAAAATGGCAATCCAATCTCCCTTTGCAATAGGAGACAATTTTATTCACTCACCCCCCCCCCCCTAAAAAAAAATCGAGAAAAGTCTACAAATCATAATAAAGGGTACTTAGTATACGGCCTTGCCAACAGCAAAACTGAAATGCTGCCACCACCGACCATATTCTTTCAATGACAGAGAAAGCTGCGATGAAGAATGTCTTTTTACATTGATAAGATGATGCCCAACCGACCCTCGAACGAGACTAGCATATGTTTGGAACCATAATGTCTCGAGGCCGCCATTTTCTCTTTGTCTACTCCTCGTGCAAAATTAAAAGCTTTTTGTTCGACCAACCTGATTGGAACGCAAATCGAAGCCCCCATTTGCATGTGGAACGTGCGTTTCCATTTCTACTTGTTATTTCACCGGCTTCCAACCAACGCCCTGCCGGTAAAATCACGAATCGAACCATGAAAAACCCAAAGCGAGCTTAGACCTCATGTGCAAACTCTATTAACCCAGCTGATTCCTCAAGTTTCAAGAAGACAGAATTAAAAGAGAACACAACTTTTCGTTAAGAGGGAAGAGAGAATGTACAGATGGCGGAGGAAATTTTATAGACCGCATTTTTAATGTGCAGACAACACAAAGGTGTAGGATTTCGAGTGGGATGTTCCAGTTGGGAGGAACTTTGGGTGAAATCCAAGCCATCGCCAGGGCAGTGAAATATCGATCGATGCATCTCAAATAAGCAGTGTGTCGTGTGGAAAACTGTTCTAAGAAGATACCAAAATCAAAGAATACATTGTCACTTTAAAAAAAAAGGAAATGATCTTGAAGAAATTATCATCTGTATATAGTTCTTTTTCATCAACATGTATATTGCTCTGTGTCGTCGCATGTTCTGACGAATAAGGAGATATTGTCCACCCGAATGTACCGGTGTGATCTTTTTCTTTAGTGATTGGGTCTCTTACGGACCTAGGAGATTCTGAATGCTATACAAAGTGTACTTCATATTGCTTCTATTCCTGTTGTTGTTCTTGTTGTTCGTCTAGTTGATGAGTTCTTCTTTCCGATCCTTCTCTTCCCCGTCGTTTTTCCTTTTTCTACTCCTCGTTCTTCTTTTTCTCATTTCTCTCCTCTTTGTTTCGGTTTATAATCATTTAATTATTGATTTCGTTGTCATCACTTTTCGCAGTCATGATCGTAGTTAATGTACTCATAATTACACGTGTATTGTCAGTCCTGTTTTTGTGAATATCATTTTTGTATTAGAGTCGCAGTATCAATCCTAATGACTGTGATGACTCTTTACTTTAGTCAGTGACGTTATCGTCGTTATTATCGTCACCTTAAAATGATAATTTTGCGTTGATTGTTACTGTCATCCCCATCTTTTTTTTTTTTTCGTTACAAGTTTGCGATCATGACTTTTCTCTCTTGTTAAAAATCTGCCTGAAACTTGGTGGTGGGTTTTTTTTTTTTTTTTTTTTTTTTGTATTCATAATTGACCATAAAATGAAAGACCTAAATGTCAGGCAAGACAGCTAGCGTATACATAATAATGTATCAACTGTGACTTGCGTTTTTACGCAGACAGTCATCGGTTTTATATAGACTCGCCGCTTGGTGTCTTGCTCAAACACTGCCCAACGAAATGAAAATTAAACTTGTTGATTTTCTAGCTCTTACAGTGTCTGAGGTTGAAACAATGATAATTATTGTGATACTTTACCTGTGATGACCCTATGTTCTTGTGATACAGAAACATTGGCTGCATACTGATTATTTTTCTCCGTATAGTGGTTCTTCCCAACGCGTCATGTGTATATAGGTGAATAATAATATCCACCTGCATGCGGTCAAGTCGTGATATGACAGACTAAGTACAAGATAGATTCCACACCGCATTTAGAGAAGTAACGTCTAACACTTTAAGAGGAACGTTGATGTGTAAACGTGTTTGGTATGCCCGTTAATGTTCACCATAAGTATGATAGTATGTATAAGTTAATTTTCACCACAACTGAATGTCATCATGCTATGTAATGATATATATATATATATATACACTGTATATATATATATATATATATGTTAATGTTCTCTATACTTCTTACATTAGTTACACAATGATGTACTTTAGTCCCCCAGCATTTTAGAATAGCAACGTAATCGTTGTTATTCTACATGTTCTATAAGAAGTTATGGCTGTCGGCACTCAAACATACGTGTCATAATAATATGAGCAACAACAACAATCAACTGCAAGCCTGCTGATATTGAATGACTGGAATGCTTTGCTCCAATTTCCGTTTCGTCTCGTCCATAAAAAGAAGTAAAAAATAAAAACAAAATGATGAGATGCGTCATAATGCAGAAGCGGGAGAACTTCACATCTGCCACAGATGTTCCTCGTAGCCGCTGGCGGCGCTTGCCTCTCTACTCTAAATTTCTATGCTCACACAGTACCCTGGCTCACTCTCGTGGAGTTGGGTTGCATTGTCTAGCGCGGCGCAATGTGTCTCAATGTGCATGACCTTCAGCGTTATGTAGATCAATTTTTTTGCCATGACGAAGTGTGCTTGACTATTATCTTACATTTTTTCGCTTTTGTCGCGTTTTGTGTCGCTGCCACGCATGTAACTTTTACGCTTTGTACTTTCATATTGTAGTGTCTGATCGTTATCATGTAAGAGTCGTGTCTGTTCAATAGACAGAAAAATGATGTAACTAAATTGTGTCGTTTGCGATAAAATCAACAGGTTTTAGGGCGGTTGGTGAAAAGTAAAGGGGTGGGGTACTCAATGTCGATTTTAAACCCAGTGTGTTCTCGGATAACGGTAACAGTAATGTTAGCTTTCCCTCTTAGCATTATCTATAAACATCACAAAACACTCACTGAGGCTGAAGGAAAAAAGCACGTAGTTTTAAATAGAATTGAACAGTAGCTACACACTTAAGCGCCCTCCCCCTCTCTTTGATGTAGATCCTTTACTGATATCATGTCTGTTTTCCAAAAGGCGCTTTTGAAAGATATTGAGACATCGAGATGGAACGAGGAAGAAAAGGCCGTATAAAAATAATGATACAAATTCATCAGAGACCCTCTGATCAATGTTTTTAATTCTGCATTTCGAAGACGCATGTAAACTTTATGCTGCAAATTGTGTCAAAATGCATCATTTTATTTGGTCTTTGTTTTCCAATAGTAACCCACACAAATTTAAAAAAAAAATCTTGCTTAAGTTGACGTCCCGATTGTTTCATGTATTGATAAACATGACACAATGGCGTTTTACTTTCCCCATGATTGATCATACTTGTGGTGCAATCGGTGACTAGCATTGTCTTACCCATATAAACATTTTAACGTCGTTACCAGTATACATTAACATCTAATTACGATATTAACATCACAAAGAAGGGTCAGACAAAAAAAAAATCATTATTTTGTTAAAGAGGAATATCTCCCGTATTTCGCATTACGGGAGTTACCAATCATGACCAAGGTTATGTACCTACAATGTACAGTATATTGCGCACAGAATGAAAGAAGAATAAAAACTCTCATTATGTATGACGCCATCTATTGACCAGATGATGCATCCACATACCACTGCATTCATCAACATACCTTTGATACACGCCTTGCCGATACTTTTGTAACTTGAAAATCATTGACACACGATGACATTCGAACGAAGTCGTGCCTGTAGCTGTCAGAAATATTGCCCAAAATAAAGACAAGAACCCTTTACTGCTATGAGCCACATTCACTATTTCTTGAGTATCAGAGCTGTTTAAAGATCCTGTTTACCTTTGGGAGCAGTGATTTTAAAAATGTTTAAGATATCACATTGAATATGCGTATGTTTGTTTTACCACAAAACATCCTACCATATAAATTTTTTGCAATAAAGCCTAAAACATAAGGAGATATCATTATTTTTCTCAATAAACCGTAACTGTAGACGGTTTATTCTGGCAACATTTCTATTATAACTATTGTTCACATTTTGTATATTTAACAATACTTAACATCGATTATACTGGTTCAAATTTTTACATTGGTTGTTTCTATCACTAACTCATATTTTAGAACTATTTTGAAGCACTAATGCTGGGTTTTTGTTTCATCTGCAAATGGTTAATTATGCCTTTAATCAACACAATTGATAATCATCGTATTTCGAATGAACATTCAAAATTCCGTTACCACCATGATCTTTTCTCTTTTTACGTGAGCTATGGAATAAAAGAAAGGAACGAAGTTTTCGATATACATGCACTCCACTTTGTGTGGGGAGAATTCTATAAGTGTTATTCTTTGAACATTGTATTTTGTTCACCTGTTTGCAAACATTATGAGATGTGTTTGTGTGTGTGTGTGTGTGTGTGTGTGTGTGAGTGTTTGTTTTTTACTTGACTATACTTTATCACCTGATCGTGATGGCTTATTATCAAAATCATGTCAAATATTTTCAGTTACTTTCTTATTACAATGAGCTGATTTGTACATTAAAATAAAAAGTCATAAAAAGTGTGAGGGTGTGTGCTTGTGTGTGTGTGTGTCTACTTTTGTGTTGGGTTGCGTGGTTATGATTCATCATAAAAGTGTAACATGACATGCAATAACTAATATTTGTCTTTAATTTCTGCTCCCCTGATAAAATAATTTTTCTAATACTTTTCACTCGTTCGTGTCGTTGGTTCTACATTCACTCTGTATGCATTGTTCATTGAATCCTTCACTATAGATCCATACTGTATTTGCCCACGCATGTGCGAAAGCATTATTTTTCCCTATGATGTGTCATGGCATGCAGCAGTCAACATTGACCGCCAGTTCGCCCACTCCCCCGCATCATGCCGCTGGTGATCTGAATTGGCTTCACGAATGTTATTGGGAGCATGCAAGTCACATCTAACGAGAAATAGATGACCATCCGTCACATCTTAAGAGTATCACATCTCTACTCGGTCTCTCCGGAGTGAGAGAGAGCCATCGTGCGTCAGAAAGACAGACAATGAGAGGGAGAAATAGAGATAGATAGATAGATAGATAGATAGATAGATAGATAGATAGATAGATAGATAGACGGATAGATGGATAGAGAGATAGAGAGATAGATAGATGGATAGAGAGATAGATAGATAGATCGATAGATAGATAGATAGATAGATAGATAGATAGATAGATAGAGAGAGATAAAGAAAGATGCAGATAGATAGATAGATGGATAGATAGATAGAGAAAGAGAGAGAGATAGATGCAGATAGATAGATAGAGAGATAGAGAGAGAGATAGATGCAGATAGATAGATAGATAGAGAGAGACAGATAGATAGATAGATAGACACAGATAGATAGATAGATAGATGGATATAAAGATACACGGACAAAGAAAGTGATTAAGGAAAGATGAGGAACAGATAGATATCAAGATAGACAGAGAGGGAGAGGAAGAAAATAGAGCAGATTGAGGGGAAGTTGGGATGAAGAGAAGGGAAGGGAGAGAGGGAGGAGGAGTGAGAGAAGAAGAGAAAGGGGAGGGGAAGGAGCACATTTCTTTCAAGTTTCAGCGCGCTCAGTTTTTCGTTTAGCCGCCAAAGTAATTCCTCGAATTCAGGCACGAATATATTAAAAGAAATCAGAATCAAAATCCAATTTGCCGGAGCGCGTTACCCGAGGAAGGGCGATAATTTGCGCCGGTCCGGCTGTTTTCTCTAGAAATTATCATCTCACCAAGGTCGATTTTTCAAGGCAATCCTCCAAAGTGTTGGGAGAAATTATTGCATGAATAAGACGAGTGTTGTGCGTTGAGACAACCTCAACCCTTACCTCTCCCTCATTGGGAAGGGAGAGGGTGGTATGAAGGGGATGGGAAGTGGTGGAGAGGGCCTCGGGTGTTACGATGTGTATTGGCGTTGGATGTTTACGGTCCCCTCTCCGGGCCTGTAGTTAGAAAAAGGCATAATTCTAAACTAGAACGGAGGTCGTTGCGTGTTTCCTTCTTTGTGAAGTTAGTGCTCTCATGGTTACATCATAATACATAACGAAACCTAACTTTTAAATTGGATTGATTTTCTCATACTTGTCATGTAATGTACCAGATTCTGTTTATTGTAAAGGCAATGAAGAAACTTACTTTGTTAACAACTTATGTTTATGTACTATATGTATGGCACCAACAATGATATATACATGTGTATGTATCTGCATGTTCAATGATAAGGCAGGAACCAATAACTCAAATCAAATCAAATCAAATCAAATCAGTTTATATCATTCGGCTAACTTACAAAGAATTTTTGGATTGATCGTCTGTGTGCATTAATTTGGCTTGCCGGGATTTGCAGAATGGTGCTGATTTTTATGTTGGACAGTTTAAGGAATGAGGTGTCATGTTGTTTTTTTCTTTAAATGTTGAATAAGTTTGTTGATTCTTTTTCTCAATCATGAAAATGAGAGACAAAACTTTTCACGCCCTATCACGAGTCACATCACTCGCGGAATACTCGCTTGAACATGCAGGCAAGGTTGTAGAACTTCAAGGAGTCGCTCGTCCTTAGATATGAAGAAATAAATTGTGGATTTTGCACTTCAAGGATTCCTTAGGAAACAAGATATCGAGCAATTTGGCTCGTCGTCAACGCCCCGGGCCCT